>NC_059170.1:42708896-43016379 GCF_019923935.1 Bubalus bubalis
CCTGTCCATTACCAACTCCCAGAGATTGCTCAAACTCATATCCACCATGTCAGTGATGCCATGCAACCATCTCATCCTCTGTCATTCCCTTCTCTTCCTGCCTTCAATCTTTCCCAGCATCAGGGTATTTTCCAGTGAGTCAGTTCGCATGAGGTGGCCAAAGAATTGGAGTTTCAGCTTCAGCATCAGTCCTTCCAATGAATATTCAGGACTGATATCCTTTAGGACTGACTGGTTGGATCTTCTTGCAGTCCAAGGGACTCTCAAGAGTCTTCTCCAACATCACAGTTCAAAAGCATCGATTCTTTCACACTCAGCCTTCTTTATAGTCCAAATCTCACATGCATACATGACTACTGGAAAAACCATAGTTTTGACTAGATGGACCTTTGTCAGCAAAGTCATATCTCTGCTTTTTAATATGCTGTCTAGATTGGTCATAGCTTTTCTTCAAAGGAGCAAACGTCTTTTAATTTCATGGCTGCAGTTACCACCTGCAGTGATTTTGGAGCCCAAGAAAATAAAGTCTCTCACTATTTCCATTGCTTCCCCATTTATTTGCCATGAAGTGATGAGACTGGATGCCATGATCTTAGTTTTTTGAATGTTGAGTTTTAATCCAACTTTCTCACTCTCCTCTTTCACTTTTAGCAAGAAGCTCTTTAGGTCCTCTTCACTTTCTGCCATAGGGGTGGTATCATCTGCGTATCTGAGGTTATTGATATTTCTCCTGGCAATCTTGATTCTAGCTTGTGTTTCATCCAGCCTGGCATTTCACATGATGTACTCTGCATATAAGTTTCTAAGCAGGGTGACAATATACAGCCTTGACGTACTCTTTTCCCAATTTGGAACCAGTCCATTGCTCCATGTCCAGTTCTAACTGTTGCTTCCTGACCTGCATACAGATTTCTTAAAGAGGCAGGTCAGGTGGTCTGGTATTCCCATGTCTTTAAGAATTTTCACAGTTTGTGGTGATCCACACAGTCAAAGGCTTTGGCATAATCAATAAAGCAGATGTAGATGTTTTTCTGGAATTCTCTTGCTTTTTCGATGATCCCATGGATGTTGGCAATTTGATCTCTGGTTCCTCTGCCTTTTCTAAAACCAGCTTGAACATCTGAAAGTTCATGGTTCACATATTGTTGAAGCCTGGCTTGGAGAATTTTGAGTGTTACTTTGCTACCGTGTGAGATGAGTGCAGTTGTGTGGTAGTTTAAATATTCTTTGGCACTGCCTTTCTTTGGGATTGGAATGAAACTGACCTTTTGCAGTCCTGTGGTCACTGCTGAGTTTTCCAAATTTGCTGACATATTGAGTGCAGCACTTTCACAGCATCATTTTTCAGGATTTGAAATAGCTCAACTGGAATTCCATCACCTCCACTAGCTTTGTTCATTTGATACTTCTTAAGGGCCACTTGACTTCACATTCCAGGATGTCTGACTCTAGGTGAGTAATCACACCATCGTGGTTATCTGGGTCATGGAGATCTTTTTTGTATAGTTCTTCTGTGTATTCTTGTCACCTCTTCTTAATATCTTCTACTTCTGTTAGGTCCATATCATTTCTGTCCTTTATTGTGCCCATCTTTTCATGAAATATTCTCTTGGTATCTCTAATTTTCTTGAAGAGATCTCTAGTCTTTCCCATTCTATTGTTTCCCTCTATTTCTTTGCATTAATCACTAAGGAAGGCTTTCTTATCTCTCCTTGCTTTTCTTTGGAGCTTTGCATTCAAATGGGTATATCTTTCCTTTTCTCCTTTGCCTTTTCCTTCCCTTCTTTTCTCAGCTATTTGTAAGGCCTCCTCAGAAAATCATTTTGCCTTTTTGCATTTCTTTTTCTTGGGGGTGGTTTTGATCACTGCCTCCTGTGCAATGTCACAAACTTCTGTCCATAGTTCTTCAGGCACTCTATCAGATCTAATCCCTTGAATCTATTTGTCACTTGCACTGTATAATTGTAAGGGATTTGATTTTGGTCATAACTGAATGGTCTAGTGGCTTTCCCTACTTTCTTCAATTTAAGTCTGAATTTGGCAATTAGGTGTTCATGATCTGAGCCACAGTCAGCTCCTGGTCTTGTTTTTGCTGACTGTATAGAGCTTCTTCATCTTTGGCTACAAAGAATATAATCCATCTGATTTCAGTATTGACTATGTGCTGCTGCTAAGCCACTCCAGTCGTGTCTGACTCTGTGTGACCCCATAGACAGCAGCCCACCAGGCTCCCCCATCCCTGGGATTCTCCAGGCAAGAACACTGGAGTGGGTTGACATTTCCTTCTCCAATGCATGAAAGTGAAAAGTGAACAGGAAGTCACTCAGTCATGTCTGACTCTTTGCAATCCCATGGACTGCAACCTACCAGGCTCCTCCATCCATGGGGTTTGCCAGGCAAGAGTACTGGAAATCTGGTGATGGCCATTATGAGGTTGCTATTAACCCCATCATAGAGCTGCCAAGCAGATGACCCACAAACTGCCAAACAATTATACCAAAGAAATTCTCACACTGTTAAGAAAGTTCTAGGACCCACAAGAGATTTCCCAACCTGGGAATCTGGCAAAGGGACTGAGAATCCCCAGGCAACTTTACTTTGGAGGCAAGTGGAATTTGATTACAGAACTTACACAAGCATGGGGAAACAGACTCTTGAAGGGCACAAGCAAAACCTTGTGTGCACCAGATCACAGGAGAAAGGAGAAGTGACCCCACAAGAGACTGATCCAGACTTGCCTGTGAGTGTCCAGGAGTCTTCAGCAGAGGTGTGGGTTGGCAGTGGCCTGCTGCAGGGTTGGGGACACTGAGTGCAGCAGTGTATGCATGGGACTTTTTGAAGGAGGTTGCCATTATCTTCATTACCTCCACCATTGTTTGGTTTCAGGCCAAACAACAGGGAGGAAACAGAGCCCAGCCCATCAATAGAAGATTGGATTAAAGATTTACTGAGCATGGCCCCACCCATCAAAACAAGACCAGTTTCCCCCACAGTCAGTCTCTCCCATCAGGGAGCTTCCATAAGCCTCTTATCCTTATCAGACACAATGAAAACCACAATCACAGAAAACTAATCAAACTGATCACATGGACCACTCAGTGAAACTATGAGTCATACCGTATAGGGCCACCCAAGATGGACAGGTCATGGTGGAGAGTTCTGACAAAACATGGTCCAGTGGAGAAGGGAACGGCAAACCACTTCAGTATTCTTGCCTTGAGAACCCCATGAACAGTATAAAAAGGCAAAAAGATATGACACTGAAAGATGAACTCCTCAGGTTGGTAGATGCCCAATATGCTACTGGTGATCGGTGGAGAAATAAGTCCATAAAGAATGAAGAGATAATGTCAAAGAGAAAACAACACCCAGATGTGGATGTAACTGGTGATGGAAGTAAAGTCTGATGCTGTAAAGAGCAATATTGCATAGGAACCTGGAATGTTAGGTCCATGAATCAAAGTAAATTGAAAGTGGTCAAGCAGGAAATGGCAAGAGTGAACGTCAACATTTTAGGAATCAGTGAACTAAAATGGACCAGAATGGGTGAATTTAATTCAGATGACTATTATATCTACTACTGTGATATCTACTACTGCAAGAATCCCTTAGAAGAAATGGAGTAGCCCTCACAGTCAACAAAAGAGTTCAAAATGCAGTACTTTGGTGCAGTCTCAAAAATGACAGAATGATCTCTGTTCGTTTCCAAGACAAACCATTCAATATCACAGTAATCCAACTCTATGCCATGACCAGTAATGCTGAAGAAGCTGACATTGAATGGTTCTATGAAGACCTACAAGACCTTCTAGAACTAACACTCAAAAAAGATGTCCATCATGGGGGACTGGAATGCAAAAGCAGGAAGTCAGGTGATACCTGGAGTAACAGGCAAATTTGGCCTTGGAGTACAAACCAAAGCAGAACAAAGGCTAACAGAGTTTTGCCAAGAGAACACACTGGTCATAGGAAACACCCCTTTCCAAAAACACAAGAGAAGACTCTACACATGGACATCACCAGATGGACAATACCAAAAAATTCAGATGTGATCTTCAAATAAATAATATCTTTGTGGTTCCCTGTCTGTAGTCTAAGCCCCTCCTCTTTGTTATCATCTGAGAGAATCAGCTAATATACTCAGAATGGCACTGAAAACAGTAGTGTGGGTAGTCGTTCTGGATATAAGGTGTCACAAGAGCCCTTTTTTTACCTCTGTCCCTGCCATCTGCCAAATGATCATGTGTCCCTGATACCCTGTGCCAGTTTTTTCATTATGACCAACGTAGATAGCATATTCAAAAGCAGAGACATTACTTTGTCAACAAATGTCCGTCCAGTCAAGGCTATGGTTTTTCCTGTGGTCATGTATGGATGTGAAAGTTGGACTGTGAAGAAAGCTGAGCGCTGAAGAATTGATGCTTTTGAACTGTGGTGTTGGAGAATACTCTTGAGAGTCCCTTGGACTGCAAGGAGATTCAACCAGTCCATTCTAAAGGAGATCAGCCCTGGGTGTTCTTTGAAAGGAATGATGCTGAAGCCGAAACTCCAGTACTTTGGCCACCTCATGCGAAGAGTTGACTCATTGGAAAAGACTCTGATGCTGGGAGGGGTTGGGGGCAGGAGGAGAAGGGGATGACAGAGGATGAGATGGCTGGATGGCATCACCAACTCGATGGACATGAGTTTGAGTGAACTCCACAAGTTGGTGATGGATGGGGAGACCTGGCATGCTACAATTCATGGGGTCACAAAGAGTTGGACATGACTGAGCGACTGAACTGAACTGAACTGAACTGAAGGCAAATATTAGTAGCACTTGCCTTGGAGGTAAGTCTTTGCCCAGTGGCTGATTAGTCATCCTGCAATTCATTGCTCCATCAGTCTACACCTGCTCTCCTTCCTTCCCACCTATACCCACTGGACCTTTTCTTTCCACCTAGACTCCTCCCTGTCTTTTTTTTTTTTTTTTTAAATAATAGAACTATTTTATTAAACATATGAATGTACTTATTGTGTATAACACGCATTTCTTTCTTTCCTCTGCCCCAGGAAGCCAGTGCTCTAGAACCCCATGTTTATAAAAACACACTTTGGCAGCTATTATGACAAGGTGAAAAAAGTGAAATTCTGAAAGTAACAATACATAACCAAAGTGGGGAACAAAAAAAGGCAGAGGGGAGTGGGCCCAGTGCTGCTCATCTTCTCTCAAGAGGAAACAATTTAAGAATAGAAACTCTTGAGCATTATTTAAGCAGTACTGCCCAACTCTCTTGGTAGCATCTCTTGTTCAATTCCATTTATCTTGATGTTGTAACTAACTAATCTGTTACTTCTTTAAGAAATTCTGCCCTGGTTTATATCATTTTGAGTGGCCCATATCCCTTTGAGCTTCAAAAACACAGAAGTCGCTCAGTCGTGTCCGACTCTTTGCGACCCCATGGACTGTAGCCCACCAGGCTCCTCAGTCCATGAGATTTTCCAGGCATGAATAATGGAGTGGGTTGCCATTTCCTTCTCCTCCTCCCTGTCTTTTTTACAGCTGGGTCCCTCAGGGGAGGCCCTTATTTCTGGAGCCAGTTTTTATCTTTCCAAAACTCTTCACTTTTTCCCTCTCTCAACAAAGGACAGATGTTGCATGTCCACATGGCTGAGCTGGGAGCCTGCCCTGAGGTTCAACTTGCAGTTGAGGGTTGAGAGGAAGAATTGAAATGCTTCTGTGGTCTGGGAAATTCAGAATGGTGAAATCTTATAAAGATCTTCAGTACTGGAAATTCTGGGAAAACGTGGCCTGACTTTGGACCCAGTGATTTTAGGGAATCTTAAATATAAACCATGATGAATTAGCAGAGGATTTTTGGTCATACTATTGCCACATACTAATATTCCAGATCCTGACCAAAAGCTGGGATGATTGTATTAGCCACAAATGTTTCTTCTCTTTGCCTCTTTTTACTTACTTCTATCTAAAAACTAGGTAAGTTGAAATTCAGTTGAGCACTTTGGTCTTGGTCTGCTGCCACATCTGATCATCTTCATGGTTTATCTTTGTGATTCTCAGCCCACAGGAAACAAGAGGTATATAGCCCTCGAATGTAAGATTAATTTGACCCTGATCTCATTTCCCTTCGATTTAGCAGTTCCTTGATGATGTGTCAGTCCATCAATCAGGACCATGAGCAAGACAGATGACAGTAAGTTGGATGAAGCTGAGAGATAGATCTAATAATATCCTTCTTACCATGTTTTCTCTTTGAGCCTAAAACTGTATTCTTAGGTAAAAGACTCAAAAGTCAGAGTAAATCCTCCTGATGACTTGCTTTAAAGTTGGGGTTGGGTGGCAGGTGTTGAGACTGGGAGAGAGGTGGATCTGGAGCCCTCGGGGCCAAGCAAATCCCAAGGCTGCCTGCAGCTGCTGTTAAGAATTCAGGCATCACAATCTCCTAATTCATTCTCACCTTAGTATCCATACGTTTGTTCTCTACATCTGTGTGTCTATTCTGCTCTGCAAATAGGTTCATCTGTACTGTTTTTCTAGACTCCACATATATGTGTTAATATATGATATTTGTTTTCCTTTTTCTTACTTCGCTCTGACATATATACACTACTATGTGTAAGGTAACTAATCAGAACCTACTGTATAGCATAGAAAACTTTACTCAACTCTCTGTGGTGACCTAAGCAGGAAGAAAATCCAAAAAAGAAGAGATTTATGTATTCATATAGCTGATTCACTTGATGTACAACAGAAACTAACACAACATTGCAAAACAATTACACTCCAAAAAATTTTCTAAAAAAAATTTTTTTTTAATTCATGGAACTTGGGGTTCCTGGCTCTTTCCACCTACTGCTGTGTGACCACAGGCAAATATCTTACCTTCTCTGTCCCTCATTTCCACATCCGTAACACGGGGATGATAATAAGACGCACAGGATTAGTACAAGAATTAAATGAGTTAAGGTGTACAGAATGCTGAGAACAATGCCTGTTCTCATTCCTGTTTGTTAAAATGTTCCAGGAAGTTGCTGGGGCTTTGGGCAGCATCAAGACAAGGGCTATGTTTTTCATTTTATGGAGGTGATGTGAGGGTGGGTCCAGGTGTTTGCAGGGGCTGCTGAGGGAGCCTGGGGTCATCCCAGCCCTAAGAAGTGATGTCAGAGGTATATGAGGAAGAGAAGCTCAGAAAGAACATCAGTGGTCAGTCCAGGGCACAGCAACAGAATCCAGCAGATGCAAGGAGGAGCCCATGGACCAGTCCATCATGCCCAGGCCAGCTTGGCAGGTGCATTTCCCAAGCAAACAGAGAAAATTCTGTTGCTGGTAACACTACTGTGTCACAGCAAGGATAAATGAGCCAACAGAAGGCAGGAAAACACTTTTTTCTCATCTTTGTTCTCCAATTGTGGAAGTCCAAAAGCAACAACTGTGGAAAAGAATATTCCACTAAATATAGAAGCACACTATTCATATGGAGTGAGTTACATGAAAAATAAATCCCCTTTTGCTGACAAAAATGTATCATATTCAACAATCATTTCAACATCGAAGTAAAATATGACCCATTGCGATATTTCTGGGTTTTTTTCTGACAGTTTTTGAAGTGACGATTAAAATTCATCATGCGCTGTGCTGTTCTAAGTCTCTTCAGTCATGTCCAACTCTTTGAGACCCCATGGACTGTAACCCTCAAGGCTCCTCTGTCCATGGGATTCTCCAGGCAAGAATACTGGAGTGGGTTGCCACTACCTCCTCCAGGGGATCTTCCTGACCCAGGGATTGAACCTGCGTCTCTATGTCTCCTGCTTTGGCAAGTGAGTTCTTTACCACTAAAGCCACCTGGAAAGCCCCCACTGATCTCAGATCCCCATATAATGGAAAAGTTTGAGATATTGGAAATAATGGAAAAGTTTGAGACATTGCAAGAAGTGCCACATTTTGGCACAGAGCCACAAAGCAAGCAGAGCTGTTGGGAAAATGGAGCCAATAGCTTTGTTCAAGGCAGGGCTGCCACAAGACCTTCGATTTGTCAAAAAAGCAGTATTTGCAAAGTGCAGTAAAGCAAAGCACATTAAAATAAAGTCTGCCTATGTGAGAAGGAATAACGGGAAATGATGGGGAATTTCAGTTCATGGTAAGGAACATTTAAATAGATCTAAAAAGAATAGATGTGATTAGGTACATTTGGAAGTATAAGCCAACTTTTAAGCCATTTTGAAAGTCGTCAAAGCATGTTTATGGATTGCGCTATAAGAAAAGCAGCAGTTTTACCAGCAAAATTTTCTTCTTCAAAAATGCAAAATGTTGCGCTTCAATGGAGTTTGAAATCTAGTCTTGACTTAAATACTACCCCAAAGAGCAATCGTAGGTACATTTCCTTCTCTGGAACAATGAACAAGTCTTGAAAAGTTATGGAGCTAACCAGGGATCTTTGGGGAAATGCCTCATAAGTCCCCAGGAAAAGCCAGAAGAGATTTTGCCATTTTTGCCTATTTCACCTTTTAAAAGATCATTTCCTTTCCAACACTTGCAGTAGAGTAGTCCCAGCCCGGGTTAGAGAAGCTCTATTTCATACTTAGAAAGGGTGAAACTCTCCATGGGGTTCCCAGATTCTAACTGTCTTGTAGATTTTAATTGAAACAGAAATTGCTCCTTTGGGCTGAGCTGATGGTTTGCAGAAATGTGAAGTCCTGGGGACCAGCTGGGGCAGTTGGGTAAGGTGGCTCTCTGCTCATGTAGAGAAGCTCAGACAGTATCACTTGTCACTGTCTTCCAGCTCATATTTAGAGTAAGGATGTGAGGCTGCTGTTGGTGGGGAAAAGAGTGGAGATTAAGACACTTTGAAGTCAGTAATACGAACAAGGTTTTGGGAATCGAGGCAGATGAATTCACCAAAAAACATGACAAAATGCTACAGAAATTTGCCCCTAAATAATCTATCCTTTGATTAAAATCAAGTTGTTCTGGATTCCTTAGCTCTACTCTTTTCCTACTCCCAATTTTTCTAAACAACATTTTATAGAAATGTACCTTTAAACAACAATAATATTGACTATCATTTGCTGAGCTCATGCTCTGTTTAGCATAATATAGCTTATGCTAAAACGGTCATATAGTTCAACTAATCCTCACTAGATTTCTAGGCTGTGGCTACTAGTATGACCCCAAGTTCACCAGCAGAGACCTTAAGTCCCAGAGAACATACATGAATTTCTCAAAATCCCTGAGCTCTGAAGTGGCAGAGCTAGGGTTTAAATTTAAGGCTCTTGTTATTTCAGAGCCACTGCTCTTGATCTCCAAATTACATCATCATCTATATTAATGAAGGTTACCATACTATAAAGCCATAGATGTTTTTGAGTGGTGTGAGATGGGATGATTGTAATCCTTGCCCTGTCTGCATTTGAAAAGACAACATAGTGTTAAAAAAAAAAAAAAAAAAAAGGCCATGCTAAAAATTGTATTTTGATACAATGCTTCCTTAGAACAAACAAATTTAGGGCCAATTAATGTTGGGATCCACAGTGATCATAAGCAGAGTGAATGTCCCTGAAAGTCTGGCAGTGAAACAATGTTTAATGTGAGTAAATGTAATTAACTTTACCATCAATATTTTGGGAAGAATTGATCCACAAGGTAAAAATTACACACAGTGATAATCATTATCTCATGAAAACAGTGGAAAACTATAACTTACATTCAACAACAAGAGGCTAAATTTATTTATATATTGAAATATTATATAACCATTACAAAGTATGCTTACAAGATCTAAAAAACAGGCTTTATAATAATAAAATAATATACAATTGCTTTAGAAAATACAGAAATAAATGTAAGAAAATTAAAATCAGTAAACCCAATACCCAAAGGTAAAAACTTAACTTTTGGGTGGTTTTTTTTGTGTGTATGTGTGTGTTTGTTACATTATTTTCTATACCCACAGACAATACACAAGCACACATGGAAGCAAAATTGATTTTGTATGTGGATAACACATTTTTAATCCTGTTTTTCCAGTTATTATTTTGTGAACCTTTTCTTGTCTGTATGAATCCATGGCTAAAAGCTGTTGTTTAGCGATAAAATATGCTTGTTTTAATCAATATTTACATTTCTCATTGTTACCAAGTCCACGCCCACTCTGCTCACCACACAACAGGCCAGTATGTCAGCAAACAGGTATTAAGGCAAAGAATAATGACTGTATGTGGAAAGCCAGCGGACTGAGAAGATGGCAGACTAGTGTCTCGAAAAATAATCTAACGGGATCTGGATGCCAGTTTCTTTTACAGAACACAGAGGAGGAGTAGGTGAGGAAGTAAAAAGGCCATTAATCTTGCCAAACTTCTCTTGGCTTGGCCAGCATCGAGGAGGGGGTGTTAGTTTCTTCTTTCTTGCAGCCATTTACAGGTGGACAGGGTCAGGGTGTCTGTCTCCTTGAACAAAGGCACTTTCGTTTAACATTCAAGCAGTCGGGCAGGGTTCCCCGAGGAAAGCCATTATGCATTTTAATGAACAAAGCAACAGGAAGCAAAGGCTAAAATAAAAGAAACAGGACTTCCCTGGTGGTCCAGTGGTTGGGAATCCACCTGCCAGTGCCAGTGACATGGGTTCGACCCCTGGTCCGGAAGGATTCTACATGCTGCTGGGCAGCTGAGCCCACACACCACAACCGCTGAACCTGCATCCTAGAGCCTGTGCTCCCTAAGGGGAGAAGTCACCGCAATGGGAAGCCTGTGCACCTTCACTAGAGAGTAGCTCACAGCAACTAGAGAAAGTAGGCATAGCAACGGAAAGCCAGAGCAGCCAAAAATAAATAAATAAAATTTCTAAAAGACTTAATGATTAAAAAAAATTTTTTTAAGTAAAAAAAACAAATCTAACATCTAGTCAGATTTGTTTGTTCTTCCTGTAACATAACTAGCAGAAGTTGTTTCCTGATTCATCTCTCTGCATGTTGTTTCAAACATTGCTGGTCTCCTTGCTAACCCTGGAGTGTTTCCTTTTGGCACTTAAATATTCTGGCCTGGAAATGACTTGTGTCACTTGTGCTCATGACTCATCGTGAGGCATCCAGAGCCCTAGTAGACACTAGGGCTCCAGACAATGCCAGCCACCCCAGTGTCAGGGAGGTGGGAGCTGATAGCATGTGGCAGAGGGTACCACTGGCTGCCCCCAACTCCCAGGCCCACTGCACTCACTGCATTGAGTCAACGCACCTCATCTAACCATACTCATTGTTGGACAGTTTAAGGTTTTCATTATTTTTAGTCTTACAAAAATACCTGCAACAGATTACATATTAATCTTTGATTCCATCTCTGGTTAGTCCCTTTGGATACATATCTTGCAAGTAAACTATTAGATCAGGGCACACAAATACTGCAATACGCTTCAATTATTTTATCAGTTTTTTTCCAGAGCATTTGCACAAAAAAGTTGCTACCAGCAGCATTGTCAAGTCCAATCAATCTCCAGTTTCACCACCTCTAAATATTGTGTTTTTAGAAGTCTCTGCTAATTTGATACCAGACATAATATTCCACTGTTGTTTTAATTACTTGGTTAATGATATATGAAAATGTTTACTATATGGTAAGAAGTGACAGGGTAAAAGTCAGCTATACAAAGTAATAACCAGGTTGGGGAGAAATCATCGAAAAACTACACAATAGTTTAATGTACTATGATAATTTTTGTCTCCTCTGTACTTTTTATTTGCTAATTTTACTACAATTATCAGAATAGAAGTAATGTTTATTAAATGAATGGTAAAGTAGTATTCCAAATCAGTGAGGAGCAAAAGAATTATTCAATAAATAGGATTGGGAAATTGAATAGCATAAAGCGTAGTATACCTTCACTATAAACATTAATAAATTCCAGAATAACACCTGCATATAAATAAGCAAGTAAATAAATAAATCTCAATGCAATTGTGTTATAATAAAATGTCCAATTAAAACCGGTAAGAAAGAATTCCTTAAGCAGTATAAAAAACACAGAAAAGATTTGTTCTCATAAACCTTTAAAACGTATAGAACAGTCTTGTGGACTCTGTGGGAGAGGGTGAGGGTGGGATGATTTGGGAAAATGGCATTGAAACATGTATAATATTATATGTGAAATGAATCGCCAGACCTGGGTCGATGCATGATACAGGATGCTCGGGGCTGGTGCACTGGGATGACCCAGAGGGATGGTACGGGGAGGGAGGTGGGAGGGGGGGTTCAGGATCGGGAACACGTGTACACCCGTGGCGGATTCATGTTGATGTACGGCAAAACCAATACAATATTGTAAATTAATTAGCCTCCAATTAAAACAAAGAAATTTATATTAAAAAATAAAAATTAAAAAAATAAAACAGTGTGGGGACATCTGTGTTGTCCAGTGGTTAGAACCCCATGCTTCCACTGCAGGAGGTGGGGTTCAATTCCTGGGGAACTAAGATTCTGTGTGCCGCACAGCATGGCCAAAATAAATAAATAAAATTAAAACAGTGGAATAATAAAAGTCAACAAAGATTAACAGATATCTGTTAATGAGAAACAGATAACAGAATAAGAAACAGAATAACAGAATGAGATAACAGAATGAGAAAATGTGTTAATATGTTACATGTATAGAACTAGTGTCCAGAATATATCTAGAATCTCTACAAATCAATAGACAAATGGTAAAAATGAATCCTGATATAATTAGCACAATGCAAATTAAAACTATCAACTATTACTTTGGAATCTTTCTTACTCTTTTCAAAAAAAAAAAAAAGATAACAAATAATGTTGGTTGCTAGAAATGCTGGCAAAGTCTTCCTGGATGGAAATTTAGCAGCATTTATTAAAATGTCATATACATTCCCCCAGCACAACATTTCGCTTTTAGGTATGTCAATTAGAGATGCTGCCACATTACACACAAAAAGTATATAAGAATATCTGTTGTAAGTTTATAATAATAAAAGACTGGAATCAACCTAAACATCCATGGATGTCAAATGGCAAAGTAAATTAGCATTCATTGATGCTATGGAATATTAGCTTGTAATTTAAAAATGAGTTATATCTCTATGTAAGGAAATGAAAAAATACCCGACATATCATGAAATGAAAAAAAAAAAAGTTACAAAGTGATCTATCAGGTTTGTTCTCCTTTTCAATGTGTCAGAGCACAGAGGTAAGAATGTGGGCTCTGGACCCAGACTGCCTGCACTCCTGTCCTGCAAGCATGCTTTGGGCACATTCTTAAGCCTCCCTGGTCTTGGTCTTAACGTTTCTAGGACTGGTGCCATGACAGTGCCCATCGCCTAAGGCTACTCTGATTATCAGATGAATGAAACACAGTCAGGCAGTTCAGTCGCTCAGTCATGTCCAACTCTTTGCAACCCCATGGACTGCAGCACGCCAGGCTTCCCTGTCCATCACCAACTCCTGGAGCTTGCTCAAACTCATGTGCATAGAGCCATCCAACCAGCTCATCCTCTGTCATCCCCTTCTCCTTCTTCCTTCAAACTTTCCCAGAATCAGGGTCTTTTCCAGTGAGTCAGTTCTTCGCATCAGGTAGCCAAAGTATTGGAGTTTCAGCTTCAGCATCAGTCCTTCCAATGAATATTCATGACTGATTTCCTTTAGGACAGACTAGTTGGATCTCCTTGCAGTCCAAGGGACTCTCAAGAGTCTTCTCTAGCACCACAGTTCAAAAGTATCAATTCTTCAGTGCTCAGCTTTCTTTATGGTCCAACATTCACACCCATACATGACAACTGGAAAAACCATAGTTTTGACTAGACAGACGTTTGTCGGCAAAGTCATGTCTCTGCTTTTTAATACGCTGTCTAGGTTGGTCATAACTTTCTTCCAAGGAGCAAGCGCCTTTTAATTTCATGGCTGCAGTCACCATCTGCAGTGATTTTGGAGCCCAAGAAAATAACATCTCTCACTGTTCAGTGCTTACAAAAATCTCAGGCACATTGCAAGTGTGTTAGCTACCCATTTAGTTAAAAATAAAAACATACAAATCAAGATAGAATGGTTTTCCCACATATACCATATACATTCTTGTAAATAGAATGAAGAAAGTATGAGAGATTTAGAAATTGTGAACCTTGGTACCTTCAGAGCCAGAAAGTGGACAGAGGATGAAGCTGAGAAATTGGCTTTTATTTTGTGTGAACTGTCAGCAAGGCTACCCAAAGTGGTGTATGTATCTGTTATTTGAGCCATCAAAAAATGCCAGTGATGGTTAAAATGTTTTAATTTAATGCATAGAATTGGTCTCCTCACGTATAGTTCTTACTTCTCTGAAATCCTTTTATAACCATGCATATGTGAGAGATTTACCATTAATTTATTCCATGATCTACAGCATCCTGACTGATGTCTATCATTATGCAGTTGACTTAAGGAGCATATTTCTTTCAACATATTCAACATTCCACTAATTTTTACTGAACAGCTCCTATGTTCCAGACACTGAAGTAGGTCATGGAATTTTTTTTTAAAAATTTATTTGGAATAATAATAGATTTTTGGGGAATAGTAACAAAAATAATAATAATAATAGTTTTTGTGTTGTGTTAGTTTCTACCGTCCAGTAAAGTTGATTGGCTATACCTATACATATATCCCCTCCTTTTTGGATTTCCTTCCCATTTAGGTCACCACAGAGCATTGAGTACAGTTCCCTGTGCTATAAGTAGGTTCTCATTAGTTATCTATTTACTATATGGTATCAGTAGTGTATATAAGTCAATCCCAATTCATCTCACCACCGCTCTTTCCCCCTTGGTATCCATGTTTGTTCTCTACCTCCGTATCTCTGTTTCTGCTTTGTAAATAAGATCATCTATACCAATTTTTTCAGATGCCTCATATATGCATGGAGAAGGCAATGGCACCCCACTCCAGTACTCTTGCCTGGAAAATCCCATGGACGGAGGAGCCTGGAAGGCTGCAGTCCATGGGGTTGCTTAGGGTCAGACACGACTGAGCGACTTCACTTCCACTTTTTACTTTCATGCATTGGAGAAGGAAATGGCAACCCACTCCAGTGTTCTTGCCTGGAGAATCCCAGGGACAGGGAAGCCTGGTGGGCTGCCGTCTATGGGGTCGCACAGAGTTGGACGCAACTGAAGTGAATTAGCAGCAGCATATATGCATTAATATATGGTGTTTGTTTTTCTCTTTCGGTAATGGGATTTTAAAAGTTAATATAATCAAGTCAGGTTCCCAGCAAAGTAGAAGGGTCTTGAGCTACCAACCTCTTGACAGTGTGATGCTTGGGACAGAGATGCACAGGGAACTCAGGGAAAGCCAGGAGAGTTCATGCAAAAGCAGAGTCCTGAGCTCTTGCCCACCATCCAGTCCCAGCCCCAGACACTGCTGAGGGCATGAAGATGTTGGGTAGGAGGCAGAGTTCTGGAAGACGAAAGAAAGTGAGGAACAGATGGAGACAGGTGTGGGTATGAAGGCTGACAGCAGGGCTGGCCTCCATGGGGCAACTAGTCGCTGCCTCCTTTCCTTTCCCAGGGCTCAGGGGTCCAGATATGGCCCTTTCCAGGCAATTGACCTGAATAGATAAATAAAACTCACCATAACCACTCCAAAAAGTACAGGATCAAAGGAAGTGCCTGGTATTAATACCTGTTTTGATGTCAAGTGATCCTGTGAATAAGCCTGTTCTTATGTCAACAGTCTGAACCCTTGACAAAAATTAAAATTTGGGCCAAGTCGGTAAGATCAGATGTTGCCCTTTGTCATTTCACAGACTTTCATGTGAGACTCTTGTTAGTATCTTCTGAGGAAGGCACCCCTACATGACTCAACAAAGAGATGGCGGTAGCTCTTGCCCAAAATGAAAATGGCAGGACTTCCCTGGTGGTCCCGCGGCTCCCAGGGCAGTAGGCCCAGGTTTGATCCTTGGTCAGGGAACTAGATTCCACATGTCACAACTAAGAGCTTGCATTCTGCAACAAAGATCAAATTTCCTACATGCCGCAAGTAAGAACTGGTGCAGCCAAATTAATTAATTAATTAATTAATTAAAAAAAAAAAGAAAATGGCATCCCCAGCCTACAGCTTCAGGAAGTAAAGTGTGGAAAAACTCCACACACATGGGTTTCTTTCCATAGTTAAAAAGGAGCTTATGGCCAAGTAGTGTTATATCCTCAGTCGTGTCCAACTCTATGCGACCCCATGGACTGTAGCCCACCAGGCTCCTCTGTCCATGGAATTCTCCAGGCAAAAACACTAGAGTGGGTAGCCATTCCTTTCTCCAGGGAATCTTCCCAACCTAGGGATTAAACCCTGGTCTCCTGCATTGCAGGCAGATTCTTCACCATCTGAGCCACCAGGGAAGCCCCATGGTCAAGTAGACCACAGTGTTAAGAAAATACTCATCTGGTGTGTTTGTTTTATTTTTTTTTTTTTAGATGCCAATTAAAATTAGTTTTCAGTCACTTAAAATTTTCCCTTCCTGGGGTAAGTGTACAAAGGTTGAAATGTCAAATGAGGTTAAATACAGCTGTCTTCATAGCACCATGTGAAGCTGCAAATACCCTGCTGATTGGACCAGCACAAATCATGTTATGTTGGTTAAGCCTCCAGTGTAGCCATTAGACTGGTTCACATGTAATTTTAAAATGGAATAAAAAAAAATAAAGCAATATTTTAACACCGTGCAACACTATGTATTTTGACTTTTATTGTCAAAATACTAATTTGGTCAAGACTAAAACAGTCATGAATTATATCTGGATTTTGTAGTCTTATTTAGGGATCAGCAATCTGTGTTTCCACTTTACAAAAGGAAGTGGAATTAAACACAACTTTATCTTCTGAACTAAAATGAATGATTTCTTTAATTTTAATATTGAAATTAAAACTACAATTATAAAATGAAGATAATAATGTTATAATAACTGGACAAGAAAATCAATAACAAATTATATATATAATTTGTTAACATGGTATTTGTTAACAGATGGCAAGTGCCAGTTCAACTAAAATTCACAATGGATTTACCTTGTGAAAAGGTCTAAAATGCCTTTCTTTCTTCAAAAAGAGATGTGATCACTGTTGTTCCCTCTTTGGTGAAGTCATTTAATAGCCAAAAATGTATTAAAAACTTTTAGTATCAATGGAGTAACTTTACTCAATAACCCATTGATTTTCTAAAAATGCAAAGTGATTTGTAAGGTAGAAATTTGTTTATGTAAAATATGTTTCTCACAAAAATGCTTGCTCGTCCCCAACTTGAGGCATTTCCTTTGAAAGTCCCCAACCGATGATTTTCAATCAATCATTCTCTTAAAACAAATTTGTCAATTGAAATGAAAACATCCAATGACGCCTCTACATGCTATTGCATGTTGGGCTAATAAGGACAATAGTCCGCAAACCTTAGAAAAGTCCTTTCCCAAGTAAAAAGAAAGAGAAGAATCCCACACGTGCAGAAGGCACAGAATGACTCTTGGAAAACCAAGGTTAGAAATGTACTCCAAATTTCACTTTTGCCGACTTATTCAGGAAAGGAAAGAACGGTGCCGCGCGCTCTATGGTGTCTGGCCGACCGGCGTAGACCTCACCCAGAGAGATTGGACGCATATGGACGCCATTTGTAACCAGGGGAGAGAACCCAGGGGTCAGTCTAACCTTTGGTGTCTGCCTATCCATCTGTTTTCACATTAGTTGCAAATTATAGAATCCTCCAGACCCAAATGACCATAAATCAGTACTATGAGCATGTACACTTTTCCCGTCTGTCATAAAACAATGAATTAAATTCATGCCCGTCAAAATAGGCTGCAGCAAAATGGCCTTCTCCTGCAGCCCGAGAAGCACAAAGCTTCGCCTCATCGCTGTAATTTATGGTCTCCGTGGGGCTTCGGGGTGATTAGGCCTCGGCCCACCAACACGCAGAAAAACAGTAGGAACTCCAATAACTGCAAATGGAAATCTTGGGTCAAATTTATCAAACAAATCAGAGAGAAATCTCTTTCTGTTTGGAAAAGGAGGAGATATATTGCATGTTTAGCGTTCATGCACCGCTTTGGAACTTTTGGCTATTCGGTATTTGTGAGTTTTGGAATTTCTCGCTTAAAGAGTATCACCAAAGGACATGTAATGTATTAGACATGAGCCATTTTTAGCCAAATAAAATATACAACCGCAAGCAAAGAGGCTTTTCAATGTTAACATCAACATAGTTTTGCAAATGATGTAACTGAAAATTTTCTAGGTAGACCTAAAAAAAGCAGCGCTTTAGTGCTGGAAAAATACACCAGGAGAAAATGAAATATGTTCGCCATAGGAACCCAACAAAGGTAATAAAAAGGTGGGGGAAGTTACAGCGATAAGGTGGATGGACTTTAACTATCCCATGCTTCGGTTTATATCAATCCCGCCACACAGCAAATGTTTCTTTGAAACTCGCCTTCTATTAAACTGCGTTCAAGTCAAATCTAGCTAGCGTCTGAATGCGAAGAGACAGAAAAATCAGCACCGTGCAAGGCAGGCAAGAAACACTGATGTTCCCCGTACACAAATTATTGGTCACAGTCAGATGTGATGAAAAATAAACGGAGATAATTTGGTTAGGAGGAGGAGCTGTGGGGAAGGGGTTGCTGCTAATACATCTAGAGGATCTGGCACTTGTCCTCCGCTTAGAAGCCGCAGTGCGCTTGGGCTGGTGTTTATCACAGAGGCTCGCAGGCATTCATTCAATCAGAAAGTCGTATTTCACCCAACACCCCTGCTGTATTAGAAACGTTCGGCAGGGTTAGAGCCAGTGAAATGAGAAGATGTGGCAGCCCCGTATGTCACAGATCTGGTTAATATCCAGCCGTGAATTATTGCGTCTTTAAGAGAAATTCCCCGGCCGGGCAGTATCATTTCCAGGGGACTGGAACCCGCGTCCAACAAGAGTTCTCAGGTCGGTGACAAAATATGATTCCTGCCAGGGGTAATGATGTTCTGCCTTCATCTCTGATCCGTGGGTCGTGTCACCCCATGGGTTCCCAGCCAGCTGAACCCACAGAGACGGGGCGCAGCCCTGACACCCAGCACTCAGCAACCCTTTCTGGTTGAAATACCTTTGCTTTCTTTACTGCCTCTGCACGTTGAAGGGCTGGGGAAGAATATTGTGTTTCAGGCTGGCGGTAAGGTGCAACACAGGGCATTTTGGAAACAAACTTTGGAAACGCTTTACTAGTAGTGCTGTGGTTTACTTGCCTTAAAAAGATAACAATAACCCTGTGTACGAGACAGCAAAAGAGACACTGATGTATAGAACAGTCTTATGGACTCTGTGAGAGAGGGAGAGGGTGGGAAGATTTGGGAGAATGGCATTGAAACATGTAAAATATCATGTATGAAACGAGTTGTCAGTCCAGGTTCGATGCACGATACTGGATGCTTGGGGCTGGTGCACTGGGACGACCCAGAGGGCTGGAATGGGGAGGGAGGAGGGAGGCGGGTTCAGGATGGGGAACACATGTATACCTGTGGCGGATTCATTTTGATATTTGGCAAAACTAATACAATTATGTAAAGTTTAAAAATAAAATTAAAAAAAAAAGATAACCAAAGTTAGAAATACCTATTTGATACAGGTATTCTGAAAAGTCAACTTAAGGAGCTTGGCAGAATCTTAAGATGTAGGTTCCCAATAATTCAGAGCCATCTGTCATTTGCTCCGTTGTCTTTCTCTTTTCTACTTTCTTTTTTCTCTTTTTTTTCTTTGTGTTTCTTTCTTGGTCTCTCTTTTATTTTGTTACCCTTCTTTTCTTTTGTTTCCCCCCAGTTACCGTTTTCTCTTTATCTTTTCCTTTATTCCTTCTCTCTCTCTCCTTTTCTTTCTTCTTGCTCTCCTCTGCTTTCTTTCCATTCTTTTTGCCTTGCTTCTATAATGGATACTAATTACCATGCATGCCTGCAGTAATTCAGCTGCCGAAACTGAACAACTTTTGCCCTTAGGTAGAGTTTTATGGAAGACTGAGATATTAAACACCACATTATGCACTCAATTATGGCTATGATCATCGCTGAGAGTAAAAGCTTCTAGTTTCTGTAAGAACACAGAGTAGAGAAGTGGAATTTGACTGCATACTGGTTTTCTGTATGACTAAGCTAAGAAGTCCCACCCCAAACCAAACACAGCAATCAAGGTCATTTTCCTGTAACGCACATCACAGGAGTTATCATTATAACCACTGGTTTATTACTTCATACCCAATAAAGTGACTCTCGGTTTGTTTTATTGCAGCCTTGTATTTTTCTTTAATGGGAAACTGTAGTAGCTCCTATTATGTGAAACTGACCACCAATAACTACAGGCTTATTTTATTTGAGAGGGAATTTATTAAATAAGAACATATGTTTGAAAGAGAAGAGAAAGTGCCACTGAGTTTCTGCTCTCCTCCCATTTACTTCTCAAACCAAAGGTTATGGAAGCCGCTTGCAATTGATTAAACCAGGGCCCTGCCATCTGAATCCATTGCCAACAGCACTCATCAAAGTCAAGTGGCAAAATTAAAAAAATTATTAAAACTTCTAAAGATAAAGTTGCAGATGGAAATAGTTTCAGGAAGGCTAGTGCAAAAAAAAATATTACTAAATGGGGAGAAGTCATTTCATTCTGTTTACTTTAAAATTAGTGTACTATTTTTTCCAGTTCTAAAAATGCACACACAGCCTCATGTTAAAAATCAGATCAGAGACATAAAACAAATGTATATCAACAGCCTCTAAGAACCTGAGGGAAATGACTTAATGTATCTAGATAGAATTTATATTGGATTCACAATAAGCCTGTTTTTCTTTTTAATCTCTGTCTTGGTAGAAGTGTGAGCTGATAAAATATGTTTTTTACTCAAATCATTTTTTAAAAATTTCTGTTTTTCATGCTGTTTCTTTTCCACTCATGTTTGGTTTATTCTAACAGGCAAGCTGGCTGAATTACTGGTAGAGTTTACAAACTTTGAAGGGCAGGAGGAAAACTGTGTTTTAATTTCAGTCTAGATGGTGATTGCCAAGCCTGTGTGAACAAAAGATTCATGAGAATGGGGCTTGCCTGAACCTTCACAGCACCTTCAGCAAACAGGATGCCGTCGGAGGGTACTAGAGATTAACAGCCTCAGGATTCTAACCAAGTATCTCCCCAAAAGTCTTTTTCACCCCAAGAAGCAGAGTGAAGAAAGATTTTCTGTAAGAAAACCACACACTCTAAAAGGCCCACTGGAAAGATCGCAGCCAGCTTCCACCAATTTGCATCACAGGCAGGCCTGGCTGCAGGATCTCAGTTGCCCATTATTGGAAATTATTTATTTTCCTCTTCTTGGATCCGTAGTATTTTAAATGTGAAGTTTGGCAATTAAACTGTGGCAAGTTATAGAGAGAACACTCTGCAGCAGCGTGGAGCAGGAAACCCTGCAGGAAAGCGGTATAAATCCCGGCTGACGTGGGGAGACGTGAAAGCAGGCTCAGAGCCACCCCCTCGGGAAGAGCAAATTGGGGAGCCGTCTTGGCTTGCGGCTTGCGGGGAGAGGGGCCTGCAGGGCTGGAGCCGGATGGAGACCCAGGAAAGTTTAAAAAAACGAAAAGGGGCTCCTTCAGTTAGTTCTAAATACAAATCAAATATTTGTGTATGCAAATAAAGCAAATAATCCACGATGTATTAATATATGTGTGCTACAAATCTGCAAAGAACTCAACCATTCTCCCTACAAAGATGTTCTCAGCCTTAGGTGTTGCTGAAGGCTGCCAGCATGCAACAATGTGTGCTACGTTTCCCTTTCCATCTGTTTTTGATCCAGGTAAACACGGATGAGAACGACCTTGCCAATGGAAAGATGAAAGTGAAAGTAAAGTGAAAGTGTAAGTTGCTCAGTCTGTGTCCAACTCTTTGCGACCCCATGGACTGTAGCCTGCCAAGCTCCTCTATCCGTGGGTTTTTCCAGGCAAGAATGCTGGAGTGGGTTGCCATTTCCTTCTCCAGGGGAGTCTTCCTGACCGAGGGATCAAACCCAGGTCTTGTGCATTGCAGGCAAGTTCTTTACCATCTAACGGAAAGGTGGGAGAGAGCTTATTCCCTCAATGCCTCTGGGAATGAAGTTGTCTTACCTGTTTATTTCTGGAATTAACTGAGTTGTAATGATAAAAATGTGTGGCATTTACCAGTGGCCTCTTACAGGTGAAGTTGAAATGCCATACATATCTAGACATGTCTACCATCATCTAAAAAGAAAGATAAGCACAAACCTTCCCCAGCCATCAACAAGGAACTGCCCACATTTGATCTGATGTTCAGCAACTGGGAGGCAGGAATTCATATGAAGCTGGTTTTGTAAACAATGCAACAGCCTTTATGACCACATGTGCCCAAGCTCCCAGACGTTCACCCTGAGTCACAGAGGCTTTTACACCATCCTGTGATGGAAGCAGGGAAACTGCTTGGAAAAGCCTGTTTCACTGACAGTTTGGCAGTCTGTTGTAAAGCTGCTTACTTCTTTCACTCTGCTGTGGTTCCTCTGCTGTTCTGTCTACATTGAAGGGCATTTCTACTTAGAATTTCTATGCCAAAAATGAGTGAGATGACTTGATCATTTTATTTTATTATATACGCTTTTTTTTTTAATTCAGTGGAGTCCCAGGTGTCTCAGTAGGTAAAGAATCTGCCTGCGATGTAGGAGATGAAGGAGGCAGGGGTTCAGTCCCTGGGTCGGGAAAATCCCCCGCAGGAGGAAATGGCAACCCACTCCAGCATTCTTGCCTGGAGAATTCCATGGATAGAGGAGCCTGGCGGGTTATAGTCCATGGGGTCGCAAAAAGTCGTACACAACTGAGTGACTAACACTTTCTCTTTCACTTTTAAATTCAGTAGTTCATAAGACAGTCTATTTATTTATAGATGTTTGGTCATGGCCCATGGCATGCGGGGTCTGTGTTCCCAGACCAGGGATTGAACTCAATTCCCCCGGCAGTAGAAGTTCAGAGTCTTAACCACTGGACTGCCAAGGAAGACCCTACTTAAACACTTCTACAGCCTTTTCATGCACATTGTTTTGATCTAATCTGCCATTACAAAGCACTTGTCTACTATAGCAGAGAATCTCCCCCCTACCCTGTGTGTGATGGAATCCACTATATTTCTACCCCCTCGGCTGGAGCTATGGTTGGATTTGATCCAAGGCAGCCTGGATTGAGCTGTTGGGACAGCAGCCAAAGGGAAGCAGGCTTGGCCTGTTGTTCCTGTATGACGAGTGGCATCCTTGTGGAACTCAAGCCCATGCTCTTGCTCTGCCATCCACTCCTGGGGGCGAGGCTGTGCCCAGAAGAGAGAGACGGGGCAACGGAGGGAGAGGCTGTGGTCTGGGGGCCCCCAGGGCCTGGGGGATACCTGTCTAGGGTCAGTCTAGGCCACAGTCCCAAAGCCCTGTCCTCTGGAGTATCAGAAACTGACATCTTTGTGGCTCAAGTTCCCTTTTCCTCCAAACTACATGTACAACATGCCTGCTGTCACTGGGCTTGTGCATCCTGCAGAATAAAGCTCTATCACACTTTCAAAGTCCAGGTTTGACACATAGAAATAGAATGAATAAGAAATCTGTGCTTATTATCAAGAGATTCCCTGGTGGCTCAGCGGTAAAGTATCCACCTGCAATGCAGGAAATGCAGAGACTCAGATTTGGTCCTTGGGTCTGGAAGATCCCCTGGAGAAGGACATGGCAAACCACTCCAGTATTCTTGCTTACTATCATACGAAATTGTAATAGCTTATTTTTCCATTAAGGAAAAGCAGAAACTTTGGAGTCTTTAATAGTTCAACTGTTGTACATTTTTGAATGATGTACAATGGCTATTTTTTATTATCTATTTGAGCGAACAAACTTTCTGATTCACAATGACTATAAGAACGTGGAATTATTGAGAAGGTAACCTCAGTAAGGTCCAAGGTGTCTGACTTTCCAGCCCTATGAGTCCTGGCAGAGTCAGTGGCCGTCACAGAGAGGCTGGGAGGGGGAACCAGGCTTCAAACATGACTTTTTCTATGTACGTGGTTCTGATAATGATCTAAACAGATTGTAAAACAAAAGGCCTTATATCTCCAAGTCTCCAGTAATATACCATGACTTTTTTCTCATTCTAAATAAATGTGAATTTTGTACCTTGTTTTATATTTGCAATTTTCTGTTCTCCCTTCCTCTCATATTATATAAGCTTCAGACCCAAGAAACCTGAATCTGTGACTGATGGGGAATTTCATAAAGCCACACCAAGCATAAAACCTGAAGAAGCTAAATTTAGATTATAGGGGCAAGTTCAAGTTTCTCATTAAAATGTGAGGTTGGGGGTGGGGAGGGATGGGGGAAAACTGTAAAATATTTTATGTAGAAGATTTATACAAATTCTGTGTTTAAAAGTTTTCTAAAAGACTCATATTTTACTTTTCTTATCATAATTATATAACATAAAGAACACATAATGAAAATCTCACCAAATACTCTATAAATGCCCCTAAATCAACTGGTTGCTATGCTATACGAATGTGATGGTTCTCAGTGCTCTGCGATGTGGAAAAGCAAAAGGAAACTGCTCTGTGCTGGGCAGTCCCTGGGATGCTCTGCTCTGATTCTGGAGCTAGAAGTCCAAGGGTGCAGAGTCCTGCAGGCTCTGGGGGCCACATAGAGACTCACGACCAGGTGCTCGGGCTGCAGGGCTTTGGTCAGCCCTTCATCTACAGGGTAACAGTTTACATCTGACGGGTTGCAATGCCCATCAAAGCTGTCTGCACTGTCAGATGTAGGATGTGTTTATATGGATGTGTTTATGAAATGTGTTTATGAAAGTGCCCTTTGTGTTTCTTAAGAAAGAGTGAGGATTTCCTTTCCTGAGACCCCATCCAGTTGTTAAGGCATTTAGCCAGTCTTCCTCTTCACAAACAATTCAAACTCATGGAGCTGCCAGGTTGCACGTTTGGCACAATTTCCCCTCATTCTCTGTTGAGGTCATTATCGGATTGTTGTAACATGGTGACTTGGAGCTTTTGAAGATGACTGTCCTGTTCTGCTCTGGTACACCCCTCACTCTGGGTTTATTCACTGTTTCCTCAAGACTAGATGCAGTTTTTGCTTTTGGCAGGAAGGTGACAGGGGCAATACTGTGTCTGATAATGTGTCCTTCTTATGATGTCACCTTAGGGGCTCCAACAGTCAACTGGTCCCCATGGGGGTGAGGTCAAATCTAGCAGGGAAGAACAGAATAAGGGCTGCAGATTAGATATCAATATTGCATTAATACTAATTTCCTGATTTGGACATCATGCCATGGTTACTTATGAGAACTCTCTAATTTTAGAAAGCACACACTGAAGAGAGAACCAGAACAATAAAGGAACCGGGTTAAAATGCTGAGTTTGGAGAATATGGGTGAAGATATATAGACATTATTTGTACTCTTTTGAAAGTTTCAAGTCCCAGATTATTTCAAGATAGAAAGTTAGAAAACAGTGCAGAGAAAGTCCACTGGACACCACATCAGACCTGAAGGAAGGCTTCTTTTTCTGGCTGCTTGGTGCTATTTAGGTGCTGTGTTATCATCTGAGGGATTTTCTATCAAAGCCATGTTTTGGACCCAGTTTTCAATGGGGAGTCCATCAATCCAGAACAATTATTATAACGAAGTTTCTGTTCAAAAATTGAGGGATGAAAAGATTACAACTGCTTTTCCATCTCTTTCTGAATGCGTGGCTTTGGATCAGCTTTCAGCTTTGCAAAGATCGACTCAAATATGTCTAAAAACCACGTGCCAAAATACACAGCAGAAAAGACTGGTTAAAGGACATATAATAGACGTGTGAACTCTTTGCTTTCCATTTCACTGTCACTTTTCCATCCTCTGTCTGCCTTTGGGTGAAAGCTGCTTTCCAAATTTTTAAAGGAAAACTATGACTAGGTTAGGACGAAATTCCAGGACACCCTGCTGGGACATCAAAACCAGCAGGGAACCCTGAGCTGGCTTAGAGTTGTTGCCCTCACAGCTGATGAATGTTAAGGTCATGCTCAAGATGCTTGCTGTTTTTAACAATTTGCCCAGTTGAATTGGTTGAGGGGACATTCTCCAGGGATCCCAAAGACCACAGTAAATTGTTTTTTTAATTGCAGTCCATAACTTAAGACTTTTTAGTATCACAAAGTTTGGGTACATTGGCAAAACAGAGAATACATACAGTTGCCTGAATGGAATCTTGAGATAATCCAATGGTGACTGCTTTTTCAAAAATAAAATGTACTCTGAACAGCTGAACAACTGGTCACAAATACCAAATCGCAAGAGCTATAGAAACCTCAGACTGTTGGCCTCCTGATCTGATCAGAAAGGTGTTTTGAAGTAGCTAAAGGAGCAGCAGAATTGGAGTTGACTACATTTGGATTTGTTAACAACCAGCTCTGACATTTACTTTGGGTTAAAAATCACATGTAGCACAACAGCTGTGTAAGGTTAACCAGGTTGTAGACTGCAAAAAAAAGGCATGTGGTCAAGGAAGTGGGTGCACAAACCTAGCCCACACCCTGCTCACTCCACTTTGTATCTGGCAAGGCTGTACCACCCCTAGGAAGGGACCCTCTTCTCTAAGTGGTCCTTTCAGAGGAGACATATCCACCCAGAAAGGCACCTCTTGGAAGTTGCTGCTGCTGCTTCTGCTGCTAAGTCACTTCAGTTGTGTCCGACTCTTAGCCACCCCATGGACTGCAGCCCACCAGGCTCTTCTGTCCATGGGATTTTCCAGGCAAGAGTACTGGAGTGGGGTGCCATTGTTGCTAGGGGGACACAACAGCAGCCTAAAGAGGTCTCTGTGCATGTCCCAATTTCAATGCCCTCATCCCTAAGGAGGGACTGAGCTAGTAGAGGCTCAAAGATGGAACCTGGGGGTGTTGATGGTCCCAGTGTTTGAGACAGTGAAGAACTGGCCAATGAAAGTAAAGCCAATGAAAGGGAAGCAGCTCAGTATGCTATGATGTGTGAGATGCATCAGGCCATTAACATCACCTTTTCAAACAATATTTAACAACATGGGAAAATGCAATTAACAGTAAGTAATATTAATAAAAGAAGCAGAAACATATGTTCACAAAACCATATGGGATTATAGATGTCACAGTACTGACAGTAGTTTTCTCTAGGTTACAGGAATATTTATGATTCTTATGTTATTCATTTTATGGGTTTCTTTTTTTGTATTTTCCATATTTTAAGATGACAATATATCATTTTCAGAGAAAAGTGTTGTAATGAGCAAACACTAACCAAAAAGTTCATGTTTTTTGACCAAGGTCCTTGACTTCAAACTGTTTCTCCTATGGAAAAAAATTAGAAATAGAGCCAGGCATTAATGAGAGAGTTACAAAAAAACTGTGAAAGGAGGGAAACAATTGAGAAAAATGGTTAAGAGAGTCAGTTCCTATAGATGCCACCATGTAATGACATTTTTATTCCTGTTTTATTCTTATCCTCCTTTTATGTTCACAGGGCTCTTTCAGATTGTGTATGCCTGGCTGGAGGAAGAGAGAGGCCTGCTAATCTGTTTCTGGGTGTAAAGCATAATATTGGCACCTCACTTTATTTTTAGACATATTTCCTGAGAATGAAACATGACAATCCAAAATTACTGAAACAAAAACACACAATCTGCATATACTTGGAGACCTCGGCTATGTCAATACAGAAATTACAGGACACAGAGCCAGCATTAGAGACAAAACTGGAAGGAAAGTCTAAAATCTCACAAAGGTGATCCCTGTGAGGGATTACAGGCAACATGACTCTTATTCATTTTTTTTTTTTTTTTTTTACTGTGCCATGTGGCTTGTAGATCTTAGTTCTTCAGTCAGGGATTGAACCCGTGGCCCCTGCAGTGGAAGCCCGCAATCCTAACCACTGGACCATCAAGGAAGTCCTGGCTCTTATACTTCATAGCACTTTCTATATTTTTAAATTGTTCTACAATTTGGGACATATTAATTATGGGGACAGGAGCAGTCGGGGCAGGGAGTATATTTTAAAAACAAAACACTCCATATGGTTTATCTGACTTTGTGACATTATTTTGACCCTTTTTCACAATATCTCAGTGGGTGACAGCTTAGAGACATAAATGTGATTGTTTTTGGAGAATATCATCCCTCTGAACCACTGAGGAAACTTCTGGAATATTGCACAGCTAGGTTAAAAAAAAATCTCATTTATTCCATATAGATATCCTTCCTCAAAACTTTTCCTTTCCTTATCTTTGAGTCGTAATTCTGCCAAAATTCTTAGGTCTCGTATGCTGAGAAGATAGCAACGGGGCTTCCCTGATGGCACGGTGTAAAGGATCCACCTCCAGTGCAGGAGACACAAAAAATGTGGGTTCAATACCTGGTTTGGGAAGATCCCCAGGAGAAGGAAATGACAACCCACTTCAGTATTCTTGCCTGGGAAATCTCATGGACAGACGAGCCTGGAGGGTGATAGAGTCCATGGGGTTACAAACAGTCGAACACAACTTAGACACTAGACAACAACATAGCAGTGAGCAGATATTTTGAGGGACTTTTGGCTGTCTGTCTGCCTGGTCTGTTTGGTCTGTGAGAGGGTATGAAAAGCTTGCTGGTAGTTCGTGTTTATGTCAATGCTATCACTTTTCTGGAGCAAAGTGTGCCTTTCTCCAACTTTGAAAGAGGGCAAGGATGGGAGGACTGTCCAGGCTGGCAGTGTGGAGGGAAGTTAGGGGCTTTCACGGTCAGAGACTGGAGGGGGCTGCTCCCAGGGAAGATGCCACTGCAGAGAAGGGCAATGTTGCCCCAGTGGGAAAGGCCAGATGACTTCAACTCCCACCCATACTGGTCAGTCCCATGGGGTGGGGTCCTCATGGCTGATGGAAGTACAGCGCCCAGCAGCAAAGGGCCCAGGGTGTGGATATGGCTTCCAGGGAGCTGACCAGCCTCAGATGAAGCAGGGAGCCTGAGCCAGGAGCAGTGGCAATGATGTGAAGACCTGGACTCCCCCATTTCCACCGACTGAGTTATCCCCAAGGTTCTCTGAAACTGGGGGAGAGGAGGGAGGAAGGGTCCCCCCAAAACTCATGGATCCTGGATTTCTTACCTAGGCTGCTGAGTGGGAGCTCAAGCTGAATTTAATTTGGTACTTTTTTTTAAAAGTGGAGAACCGTGGCATGTTAGACTCTGAATGTCATGGGAAAATTTATGCCAGTTTTAATAAATAAAATGATTTCTAAGCTGTAATTAATAATCAAATAGCATAAAAAGCAGTCCCTGAAAATCCTAGTCAAAGGGTTGTGCTAAACCGTTAAAATCAGGTTGATGGGCTCTGAAAGCATGGTTTCTACTCCCAAACCAGAGTTTAGGGGCTGAGCTGAAATGGCGCCTCTCAGGGCTGGGTAATGCCTGTAGGGAGAGCCCACACGCTCCCACCAATTTTTTAGGGCATGTTGGAATTTTCAAGGAGTGAGGGTTTTCTTGCTGAAAATTCCACTGAAACTTCAAAGAGTGATCATGACATTCCCAAATCCATGCCTTTCTCCTTGTCCCCTTGAACGTCCAAGTCCCAACTGTGCCTCTCCAGAATTATCCCTTCTGCTTACTTCCAGACATTGCAGAAACCCACAGGTCCTCATGCAAAACTGAGGGGCAGGAGAGAGAGGCAAATAGATTTCCATCTTGAGGATTCTAGAAAATTCATCTGGTGTGCATGCTGAACCCCAGTGGGGTCTGGGGGTGCACCCTGTGAGCACACACAGGTCAATAACTCTGCTTCCAAGGTATAAACAGTCCCAGAAGGATAAACCAGGACTGGCTTGTCTGTTGGTTTAGGTCTGTCAAAAGAGTTATGAAAAAAGTTCCATTTCTTGGAGATGTATGGATCC
Organism: Bubalus bubalis; assembly: GCF_019923935.1. Taxonomy (NCBI): domain Eukaryota; kingdom Metazoa; phylum Chordata; class Mammalia; order Artiodactyla; family Bovidae; genus Bubalus; species Bubalus bubalis. The sequence goes on from NC_059170.1 coordinate 42,738,826, forward strand.
TTGAATTGTGAATGACACAATGGACCAGTGTCTAATCTGCCTGTTGGAAATCTGGGCCTGATTGACTAAATGTTATCTCAAAATTGATATCTCTACAATAAATCCCCTCATCCATAAAAACCCTCACTCACATTCCTCATTTCTTGGTCTCTTTACCAGCCAGGTTCCGAAGGCTGAAAGCCTCCCTTCTCTCAGCCCAGATGTTGACGTCACCAGCCAGTCATGTCAGCTCATTGCCCACCACCTCACTGCCTTCACCATGGTTCACATCACCGTCAACCATAACTAGGGGTTGGGCTATAGGACTTCCTAACTGGAGGCTCTTCCACCATCTTGCAGATAGAGGAATCTTTTAAAATAATAAATCAGCTCTTGGAGCTACCCAGCTTTCAGCCCTTCTGTTCCTCCCATGAACTCCCATAAACTCCCAAGAACATCCAAAAACCCAAGCAGGTCCTCCCAGTCCAGCTGGTCACTGCCCTCCTGCAACACTGGCCTGGGGACACCTGCCAAACTGTCCCACCTCAGGGGATGGCGCCTGCTGTTCCCTCAGGGTGGCCCCTCCTTTCCATCTGATCTCAGCTCAGGTTGCCATTTCCTGAATATTCTATCTGAGGCAGACCCACCCTCCACCTCCACTTCTCCTCATCACATGACCAAGTTCTGTTCTGCCTTTGTGCCAATCTCATTGATAGGAAGTCAGCGTTACTGTATTCAGTTATTCACAGCACTTTCATTATCATCTTTAGGAGGTCAGGCCCTTGGGCTTGTAGGATCCACAAGGGCCCCAGTGAATGGGGGCAGGGAGGGCTCTCTCCTCCATGCTGCCCACTTCAAAATTCCAGGTAGAGCTGACCCCTTGCTGTCGGCTTGCCTTCCAAAGCACAAAGACTATCAAGGAGTTTAATCTATGAGTCCTGGGGCTTCCTTGAAGAACTCTGGGGACTTTTAAGTGGGTAATTAAATCTTGAGAGATTGGTCTTGGGCATTTCATTCAGCTCAAAAAATATTATATTCATTGATACTCACCATAAGGACCTCAGAAGAGGAATTCATTGCTTAATGATTAAACTTCACATATGTTACATATTAAAGTCCATATATCCCATGACATATTTAGATAACACGTTTTCCAATTCTTCTGCTGTGCAAGCCCACGTTTCTTTTTTTAAAATCAGATTAGTTATCATCCTGACCTACTATATGTTGCCTATTCATCAATTTTTAAAAAATTCTATCCAGTAAAAAAGATGAAAAAGTCATAAGGGTTTCTTTGTTTTATTTAAGGTAGAAGAGAGTGATTTCAGATTTTTAAAGTTTTATCTGAAAGAGAATTAAATGAATAAACTACACTTACGGAAGAAACTTTGCATTGGCTTAAAAAAGGGAAAGATACATTTCCAGAGACTGTTATTATGTGAGGTAATTTAAAACACATATCAAAACTACTTTCCTCTAATACAAAGGATACAGCCTTTTTAAAAATGAAAAGGACATGAAAGATATGTTTCTCATGCCATTTGATGAAATGTTTGACAGAACATAAAACCCCTGAGAATTTTTGGATTTGATGTTCTTGGAGGCCATTCGCCATGATTTCTGCTTTTGTGGTTTCTTCAGGATAGAGTAAATTATGAGCATTCACCTAATGTGAAAAGTCAGATTGGGCCATCTGGCTCGATTTCAACATGATCTTCTAATTTTCTTCTCAGAATTAAAAAAAAGAAGAAGAAATAAAAACCACTTACTGAAGTAGATTTATTAATACACTTGAGATCTGGGAGGATGGGGCAAAATGTATTTACTTGGGAAATATTTGAGAAACAGTACCTTCAATCACGGTTATGGAGCAAAACCTATGGTCAATATTCAAATAAACTTAGTGATCTTAGAGGGTCTCAGGATACTCCCATTCACCTTATTAAATGAATCCCACTGATTCAGAGTTTATAAAAATTATTACTTGACTGGGCTAGAGCTTTTTGTATTTTTGTTTTTAAAAGCTACAGTTATGTAAAGTTTAAAAATAAAATAAAATTAAAAAAAGAAAAGAAAAAATATGGTTACTGTAAATAAGACTTCAAGTAATGTTCCCACATTTCATATATATTTTTTGCATTTAGTTCACCACCATTATGTCTGGACTCATTTGTTCAGAGCTCACTCTGAGCATATATGTCCTTCCAACATCTTCACAGCAGTTCTGCTAGCTGGGTATCAGGGTCACCATTTTATACATAAGAAAACAGAGGTTCACAGAGGTTAATTAACTCTTCAAGAATCACGCAACTAGAAAGAAGAAGGATTTTTATTCCAAGGATTTTATTTTCATCTAGTCTTGAAAAAACATGCTAACCACTAGCTTGTGTATCTATATGAAAATTTTAGAAATTAAACCACATTTTAACATCTGCAATACAGGCTGTTCCTCTGTTCAAAATAACTTTTCCTGAACAAAAGAAGACTCACACATTTGGGTGTCTCCATCATCCATTTAGCCCTCTGTTTTCTTAATTGTACTTTTAGAAATAACAATATCAAACGATGCCAAACTGTTATCTTTTTCAATCTGTTTTTCAATCTGTTTTAACAGACAGTGTGGTTTTCCGGGTGCTAAACCAACTATCAAGACCGAGGTCAACCCCTTCACAATGATCCAAAATCAGACACCTGTAGATTCCAGCACATCGGCAATTGTGCCCTTGGACTTCATGGTCAACCCAACATAACAAGTTGATATGTTGCCTCTGAATCCCCAGGAATGGCTGCTTCCATTATATAAAGCAGTGGTCACTGATGACTGTGGTTAAACCTGGACTTTCTTGAATCCTGTGGACTCTCTTTTTCCCACAGAGAGAGGCTGCATAATGCAGCATAAGTTAGACATCCATGGCCTTTCTTCTGTGTTGGGCATGGTGGCTGCTACCCTTCTGAGAGATCTAAAGACAGCACACACACACACACACACACACACACAATATGTGTGTGTGTGTGTGTGTGTGTGTGTGTATTCACAGATGTTGCTTTACTTTTGACCAAGGTCTAAAAACAGCCATACCATGATTCATAAATCTTTCCATGGTGAAACTCCTTTATGACATTTATGGTGAAAATGCTGCCATATGAAATCCAGTTGAAGCTTGAGTCATTTGGCTTAAAGTAACCCAGATTGCGGTGTGACAGTTCTTTGGTTATACAACTACAAAGAGCCCAACAGATAGTTATGACCGTATTTCAAATGCAGAATAAACTCAAGACACAGTAGCTTTAGAAATTAGGGAGTTAGCCTGAGTCCAAAAAAAACCAGGGGAAAGCTATTCAGTGGCTTTCAAATATAGTAACAACCTCCACCACCACCCAGCAAAATTTCTAGGTACTTCCATGGTTTTCCTGGCCCTTCACCTGGATGCAGCGTAGTAAGAGATTACCTTAAAAGTAAAAGGTGAGGGGCTACCTTGGTGGTCCAGTGGTTAAGACTACACAAGGAACATGAGTTTGATCCCTGGTCAAGGAGCTAAGATCCTATATGCTGCACAGCATTGCCAAAAAATTTTTAAATAATAATAACATTTTTAAAAGAGATAATTAGCAAGATAATTTTTAAAAATTCTAAAAGTCAGGGGTGAAATATGTGTTATTTTACCTTATTCAGCAACTGTTAGTTGGATTCTTCAGAAAGCTAATGCCAAGATAGAGTTGTAAGTGCAAAAGGTTTATTGGAATTAACACCTGTGAATGGTCAGGGAGGGAGGAGGAGAAGGGAGTGATGTCTTCAGATCATTCTGCAGCTCTCCTGTGATGGGAGGCATGGAAGGAAAGAGGACCAGATAGGAAGAGCTCAAGACTGCAGGTCAGTCTTGAGAAACAGAAAAGAAACTCGAGGGACTGGTAAAAAGAGTTAGACCCCAGGATGCTCCATCGCTGACCGAGGGCTGCCTGCTCCACTACAAATGCTTCAGAAGATTCCAGAGGTGCTGTCTCTCCTCCTCACGGCAGGTTGGCAAGTTCTTTCTTAGAGAAATATCCAAACATGACATCTCCATGAATGCCAAAGTGGTTTCAATTAAATTACATGTAGGTGCTCAGTCATTCACCCATGTCCAACTCTTTGTGGCCCCATGGATTGTAGCTCATCAGGCTCCTCTGTCCATGGGATTGGACATGGCAAGAATACTGGAGTGGGTTGCCATTTCCTCCTCCAGGGGATCTTCCCAACCCAGGGATCAAACTCACATCTCCAGCATCTCTTATACTGCAGGAGGATTCTTTACCTCTGAGCTACCAGGAAGCCAAGTTGACAAATATGTAAACCATTACAATTTGGTCCTACATTTTACTTCCACCTCTGGTTTTTCCAGTAGTCATATATGGATGTGAGAGTTGGACCATAAACAAAGGTGAGGGACGAAGAATTGATGCTTTTGAACTGTGGTGTTGGAAAAGACTCTTGAGAGTCCCTTGGACTGCAAGGAGATCAAACCAGTCAATTCTAAAGGAAATCAGTCCTGAATATTCATTGGAAGGACTGATGCTGAAGCTAAAGTTCCAATACTTTGGTCACCTGATGCAAAGAGCTGACTCATTGGAAAAGACCCTGATGCTGGGAAAGATTGAAAGCAGGAGGAGAAGGGGACAACATAGGATGAAATGGTTGGATGGCATCACCGACTCAATGGTCATGAGATTGAGCAAGTTCTGGGAGTTGGTGATGGACAGGGAAGCCTGGCATGCTGCAGTCCGTGGGGTTGCAAAGAGTCAGACATGACTGAGTGACTGAACTGAACTGAATGCAACTGTAGGGTAAGGGAGTTAGAGAAGGCAAGGTTTGGAAAAAGAACGAGACCGGCACTTTACAGGAACAGATCACCTTTAATGAGGCGAGAAGGGGCAACAGTCAGATTAGTGAGCTGCTACACTAACTCAAGAAAAGAGTATAGGCATATATGTGAAAATCTACTGTCTTAAGGGGGCCTGTTTTTCTTCGAGGTTGTTCGGAGTAGTTATCTCTTAAACAGCTGGGGCAAGGAATTCTGGAGATCAACCAGAGGCTGGACCCGCTGGGCGCTGGACATAATCAACCTTAATGTCCATTTTTTTATTTGGGTGAGAGAGTTCTTTATTTTGCATAGAATGGTGGGGAGGACCTGGAGGGGAGTTTTAACTCCAGCTACTTTGAGCCATGTAACTTTCCTTCAGGAACTACTTACAGAGTCCTAGAAAGTCAACTGAGTGAGTAAGACCATGATTTTTATTAACAAAGATGTGATGATGTGATGGCCTCAGTTGTCATGAGTTTCCTACTCACATCTCTGCTGATAGTGGCAAATAATCAGCTGGCATCCATGTGTTTCCATAGCACGATGGCAACTTACTAGTCTTTCGACTTTGCTTTTGTAAAGATTTTATTTTTTATGTGGACAGTTTTTAAAGTCTTTATTGAATTCGTTACAACACTGCTTCTATTTTATGTTTTGGTTTTTGGCCTCAAGGCATGTGGGATCTTAGCTCCCTATCCAGGGATTGAACCCGCACCTCCAGCATTAGAGGGTGAAGTCTTAACCACGGGACCGTCAGGGGAGTCTCAGTCTTTCAACTTCTTGTTGCTACTCAAAATAGAAGCTTGTTCCCATGAAGCAAACTGCACAGTCTCCAAATATGTACTTGATTCAAATCATTCTGCTTGGTCTCCTATAGTGATCATTTGATCTGGCCCCAAGGTATCTTAAAGTAGACATCAGGAGGAAACATACAGAACATTTTGATCTCTTTACTCTCTTGGATGAGTCATTCAGTATCTACACATCCCCAGCCTTGTCAGAAACCAGTTCCACGTTGAGGGATCAATGTCTCTACAGCACGTTCCCACTTTCAGCTCAGCCAAAGGGAAGGTCTTCATATCAGCCAAAGGGAAAGTCTTTGTATCATTTTCCAGGCAAGCATACTGGAGTGGGTTGCCATTTCCTTCTCCAGGGGATCTTCCTGACCTAGGGATCGAACCCAGCTCTCCCACATTGCAGACAGATGGTTTACCATCTGAGCCACCAGGGAAGCCAACTTAGTATCATCAGGGCTCTCAAATGTCTTCAAGTTGAAAAGCACTCCCACTCCACCAAATGTGTAGTTTGCAGGATTCTACCCAATTTTTTTTTTCTAAAACATATAAATTTTGATTCATGCAAAGTCATGAAAAAAAATGTTTTCAAAGCAGATTCCAAAATAGCAGAAGAGATGAAATCAAATTCATACACACCTCATTCCTTACCCTACATGATGATAGAATCCAGTTAAAAAAAAAAAAACCAGATGGATGCGTGTTAGCCTGCCAGAGCTGCCATGACAACTACCACAGGCTGAGTGGCTTGAACAAAAGTCTGTCTTTTCACAGTTCTGGAAGCTAGAAGTTCCAGATCATTTAACCTTTATTACTTCGGTAAAGGCTTTATCTCCAAATATAGTTTGGGGGCGGAGAGGGCTCCATTCAGCCCATAACAGAGTGCAGTCCAATTAAGTACCACGTGGAACATGGAAAACCAAAATATCTGAAATCTATGGGTACTGTGACCAGTTACAGATGAATCACCAATAATGTCAGGAATTAAAACCAATAACACTTCCTCAGTTTTATGGTTGTGTATATCCTCAGTGGAGCCTTGAGAAGGGCATACATCAACATCAGCCCTTGGCTCAGTTACTAAGATAGCAAATACCTCTCCTTTGTCCTGCCCACTGCTGAGGACCACCTGGGCCTGGCTCTTGGTAGAAAGATGGAATCAGGTCTCCACCAGCCACTCAGCAGGTTTGTAGATTTCACGGTGCCAGGACCCCAGAAAGAAAAGATAGCTCTCACATGGCTTGTGTAGAGAAGAAGAGGATTAAACATCAGGAAAACATGAGGCTCAGGTTACTTCTGTAATTTTGATGTCTTTGACACGTGGGGAGGCCAGAACGAGAGCACTTTGCTCTGCGGCAGCTAAGACTGTTTGAGCAACAGATCATTAACTCCACTACCCTGTTGGTTCAGTGATTAAGATTGGTTCAGTGATTAAGACTCGAAGCTTCCAATGCAGGGGGCACAGGTTCAATCTCTGGTCAGGGAACTAAGATAATTAACTTGAGCCATTTATTAGATGTTCTTCTCTGATGCTGCTGTGGCATCTAGTGAGCACAACAAGGTGACCTCAAGTTCCTGTCCCTTCTTATTACAAGCAAGAACCTGGATTTGCAGGCATGAGGACAGGGTTACAGATGCAAAGAAGAGATGGTCAGTTTCCCTTACCACTGTTCAACCATCCCTGCTGGTCATGGCTGTCCATTTCTTATTAAGTAAAGGGGCTGGCATGCTGAGTCAGGGATGGGAAGCAGGTGATGACAGAGAAAGATGGGATAATCTTTCCACATGGGATGCTCTTATGTCTCTGTTGTCCTTTGATGACAAGATCACACACACACCTTTAAGGATAAAAGGGGAGGGAACACAGGAGGAATCTAGGGATGCAAAAGGTATTCTAACTTACCAAGGTGCATTTCCTTTCATCCTTTTCTCCTGGTCGGGAAGCATGGGCAAAATAATTGTGAAGGATTATCTGTGATGATAGGATAATAAAATGAACAGAGCCAGTGCCCAATTCACTGTAAATAAGGCATGCATCATGCATGATGTAACCATTTGTGAATCTATTTTACCAGATATGTACATGTTTTTGCACACAGATTCTATGCTCTTGCCTGGCATCTCTCCAGAACAAGTAGCACATGACTTGTGGCTCAGACGGTAAAGCATCTGCCTATAATGCAGGAGACCTGGGTTCGATCACTGGGTCGGGAAGTTTCCCTGGAGAAGGAAATGGCAGCCCACTCCAGTATTCTTGCCTGGAAAATCCCATGGATGGAGGAGCCCGGTAGGCTACAGTCCATGGGGTCGCAAAGAGTAGGACATGACTGAGCGACTTCACTTACTTACAAAGCAAAGGGATCTTGTTTGGGGTACAGAAGTCTGTTCCTATGGAATAAAAAGTTCACAGTAGATTCACAGGAAGATTATGAGTGCGCCTCAGCCTCACACCAGTGTCCTCCAACCACCCTAAGCCAGCTCTGGGCATATGCAGCTCCTGTCAGGCAGATAAGATTGCTCTCATTCCTTCAAAGCAGAAACTTCCTACTGCCTCACACTTACACTCTGTTAGCAAACGGGAAGGCTAAGAAATGACCCTTGTTCCCCCAATCTGTGTCTCCATCTGGCAGGCCCGCTACAAGATGTGTTCTGCTCCATTTCCCGGGACTGTCCCAGGTGTGCGCCCTAGGGCCCAGAGTGGGATGCTCTGTCTGCTTTCTCCTCTTCCCTGTCTCTCCTCCTGCCCCCTCATAGATTCCTGGGATTCAGGTCAGTTCAGTCGCTCAGTCATGTCCGACTCTTTGCAACCCCATGGACTGCAGTAAGCCAGGCTCTCCTGTCCATCATCAACTCCCAGAGCTTACTCAAACTCATGTCCATTGAGTGATGCCATCCAACCATCTCATCCTCTGTCATCCCTTTCTTCTCCTGCCTTCAATCTTTCCCAGCATCAGGGTCTTTTCAAATGAGTCAGCTCTTTGCATCAGGGGGCCAAAGTATTGGAGTTTCAGCATCAGCATCAGTGACTATTCAGGGTTGATTTCCTTTAGGATTGACTAGTTTGATCTCCTTGCAGCACAAGGGACTCTCAAGAGTCTTCTCCAGCACCACAGTTCAAAAGTATCAATTCTTCAGCACTCAGCTTTCTTTATAGTCCTACTCTCATCCACACGTGACTACTGGAAAAACCATAGCTTTGACTAGATGGAACTTTGTTGGCAAAGTAATGACTCTGTTTTTTAATATGCTGTCTAGGTTGAGCATATTCCTGGGATTACCTGCCAATAAACTACTTGTGCGCAAATCCTTGTCTCAGGGTTAGTTTTTGGAAGATTCCAACCTAATGCAGAATCAATTCATCTTTCTTCATATTCGTTCCTCTTTTCCAAACCATCAGAGATTTTCTCTCTTTTTCTGTTCAGTTCTGTTCCGTTCAGTCGCTCAGTCATGTCTGACTCTTTGCGACCCCATGGCTTTTTCTGATTGGTCTTTGTAAATTCAGATTCCATTCAACAAGATGGACATTCATAATTGCCTGGTTATGCAGGGGCGTCAGGACATAGTTTCAAAGAAATCTACTGTCTACCACCAGGATGCCAGAAAAATTGAATGAGAAAGTTCATAATCTGCCCTCCAGCCCCAGCTCTGAGCCTGAGGCTATGGGTTGCAATTGAAGAAGATATGGTTTCATCCCATCACTGACTTTTCATCGGAATTATCTTTGATCAAATGTTTCGTGCTTTGATTTTTCGATTCATTGCCTCTAGATAACATTTTGAGTCAACCCTTTCTAGAAATCTTATTTCTTTGAATTTGAAAAATCACAGGATAAATAATAATGCAACCTGATTTTTTTATTTCCCCCAGAGAGTTCCTATCTCCAAACATTTCTGGAATGACTTTCATATTTCTTCTCTTTATAGTTAACCATGCCCAAAAGCATACTTATAACTCAATGTAAGACACCCTTTCCTTTATAAGCTTCAGTCATGCAACCCAATCATACAAATAAGCCCAAAGATTCATAATCAGTTTAGCTTTTGTATCCCACTTCTGGCTTTGTTTATGCTAGCTTAATCTCCATCAAAATAATGTCTAAGTTAATTCTGAAAAACAGGCATTTTCCCTAATCTACCAACAACTTCACTCCACTGTGGACATACAGCTAATGTATTTACCACACACACACATACACATAAACACACACACATGCTGTTGTGGGTTTATCGTTTTTCTGTAGAGAGTCTGTGCTTTATTTTACTCATAATGATTTTTGGAACTTCATTTTGAAAATCCCCTTGTTGATCATCTTCAAAAATTACACTCTAATGGAATACCACAATGGCTTTATACCAATCTCTGGTCTGAAACTTTACCTTGAAAATAGGCTAGCTCTGACACTGATAGGAGAATCTGGAGGGAAGCAGTTGGAACCACACTATTAACTTGACCTTCTCCACACCATCCCCTTGTATTCTTGTGAGCTAGAAGTTCCTGCCCGAGTGAGTCTGCATCCCATGCCTCTCCAAGTTCCCTGCCCCCAAATAAGGAACAGAGCCTGTTAAAATGTGGAAAATTAAGAAAATGCAGAACACATCATTAACTCATATAGTCAGGAAGCTGTGGCAACCTTCCCCTCTCCTCACATAAGGCCCACTATAAATGAAATATATATTTTAATTATTTCCAGTTTAGATATTCCCAGTGCGCTATACACAACCTCAGCGGCTCGCTGTAGAAGAAAGGCAAGTTGGGCGGCGAGAAAGCAAGAAGAAAGTTGCACTTAATGCAGAACAGTTGCAAGGCATCGTCACATCGCCCTGAGCAAAACTCTTCCTTTTATTTTGTAGAAAAAGCAATTGATTTCCCCTACGAACTGCGTCTGTATTCAGATTCTGTTTACTCATGAGCTGTGACAGGTTTACCCAAAGCAGCTTTGCAAACCAGCTGCTCCCTCACAACCTCTGTGGTTATAATTCTTTTAAGTGGCAGGGATAGCTTAAAATGTCCACGTTCCTCTGAGATGCAAGACAGGCAGCAGGAACTGTTGACATTTTTTTTTTTTAACGTAGCATTTTCAATGCCAGAGAATGGCACAGCCATGAACCTTCATTCGGGGCTTCCCTCACTTGACAGTCATTAGAAAACACAAAGCATAAAAGTCCCTTCAACCCAGCCTCTCTCCAGAGAACTCTGCCAAGTGGCCAGGGATGACACTCCTGACTCCATGAAAACCAAGCTGGAGCCCTGAAAGCACAGAGTCTGTGCCTGTCCAGCAGAACCACGGGAGGGTCACCCCCAAGAGGGACTCAGTGCAAATCACCATGCAGATGTGACATCACTTTCAAACTCTTCAAACTACTCAGCCAGCTTCGGCCTGCCCTTAAAAAACAAGAGAAAACTGATTTCTTCAAAAGTTACTTGTTCTTATTTTTCAAGCTTACTAACTCTCTACTCTTAACTTTTATCACAACAATCGCTTATGTTAGATTCCCCACATCTGCTTTAGCAGTGGCGTGGTGGGGGTACATTTAACGTGCGTCTTGTGCAAGACAGATTTAGTACTTTGAAGACTCCGAGAAGGTTCGCCTGGTTTTATAAAGGTGTTTACAAGCCCTGCTTTGGCCTGCAGCCAACTCGTGATTATTAAATAAACTTCTACTGCTATTCTACCTAAATATGCCCTGGGGGGAACGTATCCTGGAAATTTAAACTGTCAGGGAGTAGAAATGAAGTGGTCACAAAGCATCACAAAGTGGTTCGGGGTTGGGGGGGAATGGTTTTTCAAGATTGATGGAGGCTTAGGACAGCCCCCTCCCCCTCAGGAGTGGCACTTTCTGACTGCAGAAATACCCACCAGGGTTCCCCAATTTTCATTTCCCTCCATTTGTCTGAGTCTTTCCAGGAGCCCAGGGTGTTCACTGTCTTTTCCTACCCTGGGGAAAGCTCGTGAGCTCATCCCAGCTCATCCTCCAAGCCCTGGATCAGAAAGACCGCTGGCCAGCCTCACCCTGAGACAGTGCCCTGCACAGCTGTGGTCCAGCTGAAGCATCCTAGGTCCTCATCCGTGACTTCCTGTGGCTCTGTTCCTGCATCCTTTCCCCCACCAGCCAAGCCCTCAGCAAATGTGCTTGTCTGCACCACACTCTCTTTAGTGTCACAAGCCCTCTGCCAGGTGCCAGGTGAAGAAAATGTGTTAAATAAAGATAGAGTAACAGCAGAAATACATACATGCCTATCTGTGTATATACTCATATCCCACTTTTAATACTTGGGGTGGGGAGGGAGATGGGAGTGGGGTTCAAGATGGGGGGACACATGTATATCTATGGCCAATTCATGTTGCTGTATGGCAAAAGTCATCACGATATTGTAATTATCCTCCAATTAAAATAAATAAAAACTTACTAAAAAAAAATGATTTCAAATCAGCTTCAAGAAGAGACCCTTCCAGCCTATAGCTCTCAATTCACTATGAGAAGCAATCACAGTTTTCGTTTTTCTGGAAGAAGACCAACATTTTTCAGAAAAATATTTGCTTCAGAGATAAACATTATAGTGTCAAAGTTATTTTTAAAATATTCATTGAATTTTAGGCACCATTTGGTTGCTTGTGTATACCGTTTTTACTTGGTTTTAGACTCTTTGTTGGAAAAAATGTCCATTTGGATGTGTGTGAGTGTGTGTGTATGCTTGCGCGTGTGTGTGAGTGTCTGAAATCATCAGCACTTCTCAAATAACCTGGACAAAATGGGTTTGATTTCATAGAATAAATAAAACATAACATATGGAGGTTAATGCTCAAGTCTGTTATTAAAAAAGAAAAAGGAGGAGAAGGGGGAAGAAGAAGGAAGGGGAAAAGGGAAGAGGAGAAGGGAGGAAGAAGGAAAGACTTAGAAATTTCCCCTGATCCCAGGTACAATTTTCACTAAAGCTAACATTTATTAAGCCCAGGCATTTTTTAAAGCACTTTTCACATATTGTCTTATGCAAGCCTCAACTACATTCCATGAGGCAGGTCCCATATTGTCCCATGTGTCAAAGGAGTCACCGAGGGTGATTCCCCTGAGGTCACCAGCTAATAAATGGTAGCGTCAAGATTTGAACTTGGGTTCCTGGCTCCCTTGGAAGAGTGCTCCAAACATTCCATTTCAATTTCCTCACCTTTCACTCCCCGTTCACTAACTCCAGACTGGCCTCTGACCCCATTAAGCTAAGAGAACAGCCCTGGGGGGTGGAGATCAGTGGTAAGTTCCATGTCAAAGGGGATATTCCTCAGGCCTCATCAGACTTGACCTCTTGGACCAATTCAATCCTGCTGACCTCCACATTCTGTGTGCTTTTATTCTGGGGCACAATGCTTCCCTGTTTTCCTTCTATATCTCTGCTGGCTCTTTCTCTGGATCCTATCCTGGTGTCTTCTTTTTTTTAATATTTATTTATGTATTTGGCTACATTGGGTTTTAGCTATGTCATGCAGATCTTTTGATGTGGCGTACTGACCCTTTAGTTGTGGTTCATGGGCTTACTTGCCCCTTGGTGTGTAGAATCTTAGTTCCCCCCCCAGGGATTGAACCCATGTCCCCTGCACTGCAAGGCGGATCTTTAACCACTGGACCACCAGGGGAGTTCCTGGTATCTTCTTTTTAACACGTCCAATTAAAAGTTGATATTCTTCAGGGATGGTCCCAGGGATTCCTTTATTTTTTTCCTCTTATGCAATGTCCTCACCCTAGAATCTAAGACTCGAGTTATTTCATCTAATTCCCAGCTTCCATTATCACCTACATGTAAACAACACATAAATGCAAAGTTGTAACCCAGACCTCAGACCTACTTCCTGAGTTCCAGGCCACGTCAGTCCAGGTCCCTACCTAATTGGCTCCTCTCGGATGTAGAGAAGATACTTCCAACTTGCCCATCAAATTACATATCGTTGAGCCTAGCACAATGCCTGCCACATAGCAGGCAATCCATTCATTCTTAGTGAAAGAGTTAAGAAATAAATGGATGAAAACTCAAATGTCCAAAAGCAAGCTTATAATCTATTCCCTCAAACCCATCCTCTTCCAGGTTTCCTTCTTTCCAAACGGCACCACCTTTGGAAACTCCATATTCCTCTGTCATCTCAGCACTGAATTTCTGTCAATTTCATTTTCTAGTCATGTTTCATGTTGACCCACTTTGTCCACCTACACTGCCACCTGGGCTTCCCAGGTGATGCAGTAGTAAAGAATCCACCTGCCAATGCAGGAGATGCAAGAGATGTAGGTTCAATCTCTGGGTCAGGAAGATCCCCCAGAGTAGGAAATGGCAACCCAATCCCATGGACAGAAGAGCCTGGTGGGCTAGGGACACAACTGAGTGACTAAACAAAAGCAACAAAAGTAACTTAAATGCCAAGAAAAGTAGGGGGAGGAAGGAAGGGGCAAGGGGAGAATGGAGGGAGGAAGGGAAGAATGAAGGAAAAAGAAATAATACAAGAAAAGAAAGGAAAGGAAAAGTGAAGGAATTACTACTGATAACAAAGAAATATGAGAATCTTAAATTAGAAAAGCCATTTCCTCCCCTTTCCCTCGTGCTATGACACCCAGATACCTACTGAGCATCCTTTAGAACCAGGGAGCTTGCCCATGACCCTGCTCTTATGATGGACTCAGAGGCTGAAGATGCTGCTCCGTCCTCTTTCTTCCTTCTCCCTTGAACAAGGACCCCCTGGCCACTTTGCCACCATGTTGGAAAGGCCAGAAGAAACCTAGAAAATTTAGTCCTGACAGACTTGACCTAAATACAGGCACCAAAAACCATCTACCTCCTGACTCCTTGTTTTGTGAGGGAAAAAAAGTATGGGTGGAGAGACTGAAAGCATTCTTCACTGGCAACAGTAAGTAATAACGTGAGGACAGGGGTCATATCCATAGGATGGATCTAAATTAACACATAGATGCAGGTACAAATGGGAATTCATTTTATGATGAGGATGTATCAAGACAGTGATGGTAAATTAGGACAGCTTCACAGCCAGTTGGAGTAAAGAAAAGAATAAAGATGAAGCCTTTCCCAACTTCTTACAGCAAAATATAGTCTAAAGGATCAACCTGGAATTTTGCCAAGCAAAAGTGGATGGACACAGAGTCTGTCATACAGAGTGAAGTCAGAAAGAGGAAAACAAATATCATATATTAATGCATATATGTGGAATCTAGAAAAGTGGCACTGATGAAATTATTTCCAGGGCAGGAATAGAGACACAGATGTAAAGAATGTACATGTGGACAGAGGGGAAGAGGAGGGGGTGAAGACTTGGGAGAGTAGCATTGACATCTGTACCCTATCATGTGTAAAGCAGATCACTGGTGGGAAACTTCTGTTAAATAGATGGCTAGAGGGAACTCAGCTCGGTGTTCTGTGATGACCTAAGGGATGGGATGGTGGGAGGGTAGGGAGGTCCAAAAGGAAGGGGTTATATGTATACATATGACTAATTCATGCTGTTGTACAGCAGAAACTAACACAATGTTGTAAAGCAATTATACTCTAATAAAAAATAGCTACTCAGAAAAAATAAAAATATTAGTACATGTTATTCTGTCCTGAAGCACTCCTCCCAACATTTGGAAAGAAAGTGAATAACCATGTCAGTCATGTCCAACTCTTTGCCACCCCATGGACTGTAGAGTCCATGGGATTCTCCAGGCCAGAATACTGGAGTGGGTAGCCTTTCCCTTCTCCAGGGGATCTTCCCAACCCAGGGACTGAACTCAGGTCTCCCACATTGCAGGCAGATTCTTTACCAGTTGAGCCACAAGGGAAGCACAAGAATACTGGAGTGAGTAGCCTATCCCTTCTCCAGTGGATCTTCCTGGATCGAACCGGGGTCTCCTGCATTGCAGGTGAATTCTTTACCAACTGAGCTACCAGGGAAGCCCCTTTGGAAAGAAATCCATGCCTCAATGTCCATTTCTTAAACAGTTGTAACTGCAAGGTGAGCACAGAAGTCAAATGGAAGTATTACACTGGCTTATTGCACATTTAGAATCAGAGCCCCTTTAAACTGTATTAACCATAAAGATGAATTTGTATTAACTGCAAAGATGACTCAGTGTTTCCCTGAAGTGAACCCAGCAAGGAAATAATTTTTTTCCTGCTGTATTTATGGTTCTGAAACACAAGTATGCATCTTTGTGTTTTTAGTTTTCTTAAGAGTATTCTTCAATCCTTAGAAAGCGACTCATGCTGTACAACTTTAAAAGATTTTTTTTTTTCAAGAAACATAATGGAAGTTAAGACATAATGGAAAATACGTTTCTTGAATTTATGCTAATAGTTGCTAGAAAAACCCCTTGGGCCTGAGTCTTAGGGGATAAAATATCATGGAGCCCCATTTCAATTTTTATCATTACATTTTTATGGTTGTGAACCTTCTTGGTAATCTTCCTCTAAGACCAATCTTGACAATAACAGTTTCCTAAAAAATCATCTTATTTCATGAGTTTTTAAAAAATTTATTGGTGTAAAGTTTTTCAGATTGACCCTGATAATTTTTAAAACTACTTCTGCCTAGTTTATGTTAACATTATCTATTCTTAGTATTATTTATATGCTTACTTTCCCTCTCTCTCTCTCTGTCTGTTTTATTGTTCTTTTAAAAATAGCATTTGACCTTACCAATTAGCTATCCTTTTCGTTTATTTGTTATTAAATTAATTTCTTCTTTATCTCCTTTCTGCTACTTGATTTAGGTTTTCGTGTTGTTCCACTTCCCACCTTTAGTATTTGAAATATTATGCAGCTGTTTAGTCACTCATGTCCCACTCTTTTGCAACCCCATGAACTGTAGCCCACCAGGCTTCTCTGTCCATGGAATTTTCCAACCAAGTATACTGGAGTAGGTTGCCATTTTCTTCTCCAGGGGATCTTCCCTACCCAGGGATCAAACTTGCGTCTTCTGCTTGGCAGGCAGTTTCTTTACCACTGAGTAACCTGGGAAAGCTCTTGGATTTATTTATTATAAATTTGTCCTTGAAGTACAGCTTGGGATGCACACCACTGGTTTTTTTATATAAGGTGCTTTTGTTTGAAATATTTTGTACCATTTCCTTGGTTTTCTTCCTTAATGATTTTTAAGGGAAATATACCTTATAATCCTTCAAGGGTGTTTTTGCTGTTATTTGTTGTGTTTTGATTTTATGTATTTTGTGTTCCCTTCCTGGTGGCTCGGACAGTAAAGAATCTGCCTGTAGTGCGGGAGACCTGGGTTGGATCCCTGGGTCAAGAAGATCCCCTGGTGAAGGGAATGACTATCCACTCCAGTTTTCCTGCCAGGAGAATTCCATAGACAGAGGAGCCTGATGGGCTACAATACATGGAATCACAAAGAGTTGGACACCACTGAGCGACTAACACCATTCCCCAAAAACTTCAGTCTAACTGTGAGGAATGACTTCTTAGTCTAGTCATGAGAAAATATGAAGCACACCCAAATGCAAGGGTATTGTGCAAAATTCTGCCCTCAGAACTGTCAAGTCATCAAAAACAAGGGAGCTCTGAGAAAATATTCAGAGGAAACTAAGGACCCATGACAACCAGATCTGATGTGACATCTTGGATGGAATCCTGGGATAGAAAAAAAAAAAATATTAGGTGGGGAGTGGTGAACTTCCAAATAAATGTGGAGTTGAGATAGGTGTAATGGAACCACACTGGCTCCATGTGTGACCAGCATACCATGGTGACGTGTGGTGATGAGCAAGGGAAACTGGATGGATGTTGTATGGGGCTACCCACACCAGCTTTACAACACTTCTGCAAATATAAAAACATCCTAAAGTTCGAAAGTTTGTTTTCATTTCAAGTTGAACAAACCAAAACAAAAACCTCTGTGGTTTGCCCTTCACTGGCCTATCACAGGTTCACATCCTTTCCACGGCCTTGACGGCCCAGCGTGGTTGGCCGCCCACCCCTAACTGTTGGACCTCCTGGCACTTGCCGCCTCACTTTGCTCCACCTGCTTGCCCAGCGTGAGGTCTGCTCTGCGTCCAGGTCCCACACAGCTCACTCCCTCACACACTGCATAGTTTACACCAGTGTAAATTCTTACACCAATGTACACTTCTTCCACGAAGTGCTGTCTCTCTGACTACTTGATTTAAAAGTACAGCTTTCTCATGTTTCCACTTTATCCCCTTTTATTTTTTTCTCCATAACACTTAAATCAGTTCCATGTAAGACACACACACACACAAAATTGTGTAGGCATACACAATTTTCTTTATGGTCTAGCTCCACTCCTCAGAATATAAGCTGTCTTTGTGTTTTATCCACAGAGGTATCCCTAATATCTATCAAACATCTGCCACATCATAAGAACTCAGTAAATATTGATCAAGGACAATTAATCAGATAGGGTCCTTTAGCAGTAACTCCATGAGACATAGTGACATACTGGGCATGATATATGGCAGAAGAGATGGCCAGAGGGGTCAGCTTTGGGGCCACTTTGAGTACCTTGGGCTTCCCCAATAGCTCAGTTGGTAAAGAATCCACCTGTAATGCAGGTGACCCTGGTTCGAGCCCTGGGTTGGGAAGATCCCCTGAAGAAGGGAAAGGCTACCCCCTCCAGTATTCTGGCCTGGAGAATTCCGTGGACTGTATAGTCCACGGGGCTGCAAAGAGTCGGAGGACTGAGCAACTTTCACGTTCACTGTCACACTTTGTGTACCTTGGGTTGAGCAAACACAATACAGATAGACTAGATGCAGGTTTTCCATGAATGACATGAGCGAAGGATGATCTGAGGCATGTTGAAGGTGGCACCATTTAATGAGATGGGAGAAACTTCAGAGGATGTTAGGGAGCACAGAGCTATGTTTGAAACATGGTGGATTTGACATGCATCTCAAACACTCAAATGGAGATGTTCCACAAGAGTTAAAGAGAAAACAAAGAATCCATCAAAGAAACCTTACCAAGTAAATGACAGAGACTCAATTATTAATTTAGTCAATAGGCCAAAATGGGTTAAATACCTCTATTAATACAAAAGTTTCTCAATTCAGACTGAAAAACTGCTTTATTCAACTTGATGATCTATAAAAGCAAGGCTATTGAAAACCAAATGATGAATAAAGGATAGTATAGAAATGTGAGCTAACAGAAAGATGGAATCTCAAGAACGTCCTTCTAATAATTTTACCTCCTGGTTGGTGTTTGAGACAAAGGATAACCAAGTGGGAAATACTAGCTTTGTTGGACCCCAAGCTTCAGGACAGCAGAATCCACACAGGCTGGGGATGAAAGGCAGTGGGGATGAAGGTCATGGCTGCCTTCAGTTCTTGTAAGTGGCAGCTACTATCATACTTGATTTGAGGTTCCAGAGAATCCTAAACCTGGACACCCCAAAACACAGAACACTTCCTTCTTTGGTTGTAGGTTCTGGGATTGTAAGATGTATATAGTGGGAAGTAGAGTTGAGATGTGTTTGGGAGATAAAATTTATAGGAAACATGGTATTTATAGGATATCTATTTATAATCTTAAACTCAATGCAAGATTTTTTATTTTCAGTGTCCATTGAACATTTATGAAAATATAAAATTATGAAATTTCCATGAAGAACCTTCACATTTTCCAAAAAGTAGAAATTCTATAAGCACAGGTTTATAACTGCAACCAGCACCAACATTGTTCAAACATTAAACATACAAAGATGACAATAAAATCTAACCCCTTGGAGTTTAGAATAAAAAATATCAAAATTAATGAGAGGGACAAAAAAATAAACATTCAATTTAGTCTCCTCAAGAATAATAATGGTCAGAAAATAATAAATCCTAAGTCATGCCATGTGGCAAACACAGTATCCAAAATAAAATTTATAGCCTTTTTATGAATAAAAATAAAGAACAAAGTCAAATGACATGAAATTGTAACCTGAGAAGCTAGAAGGGACAAATAGCCTAATAAAGGGAAAGGAAGGAATTAATAAAGATATATGCTGAATTTGGTGGATTGAAGACCAATAAAATTCATATATGAGTTCAGGTGGGGATTCTGTGAGAATATCAGGGAATTGGAGAAGAACCACTGGGATCAACCTAAAGGGTGCATGGAGGTGGGATGTGGCAAACACCATCCATAGAAACCACTATCCATGGCAACCACGACCCATGGCAACAACTGTGCAGTGAGCCAATGGGAACTAGGGTTCCCCACCAAGAGCCATTATGAGATAAATTGTGTCCTTTCAAAGTCCCAGAGGAACCCCACATTCCTCCCTATCCCAGCCAGTCCCTGAGGCCATAATGGGTCTCAGTTCAGTTCAGTCGCTCAATCGTGTCCAACTCTTTGCAACCCCATGAACCGCAGCACATCAGGCCTCACTGTCCATCACCAACTCCTGGAGTATACCCAAACTCATGTCCATTGAGTTGGTGATGCCATCTAACCATCTCATCCTCTGTCATCCCCTTCTCCTCCTGCCTTCAATCTTTCCGAACATCAGGGTCTTTTCAAATGAGTCAGCTCTTTGCATCAGGCGGCCAAAGTGTTAGAGTTTCAGCTTCAACATCAGTCCTTCCAATGAACACCCAGAACTGATTTCCTTTAGGATGGACTGGTTGGATCTCCTTGCAGTCCAAGGGACTCTCAAGAGTCTTCTCCAACACCACAGTTCAAAACCGTCAATTCTTCTGCACTCAGCTTTCTTTATAACCCAACTCTCACATCCATACATGACCACTGGAAAAACCATAGCCTTGACTATATGGACCTTTGTTGACAAAGTAGTGTCTCTGTTTTTTAATATGCTGTCTAGGTTGGTCATAACTTTCCTTCCAAGGAGTAAGCATCTTTTAATTTCATGGCTGCAATCACCATCTGCAGTGATTTTGGAACCCAAAAACATAAAGTCAGCCACTGTTTCCACTGTTTCCCCATCTATTTTCCATGAAGTGATGGGACCAGATGCCATGATGTTAGTTTTCTGAATGTTGAGCTTTAAGCCAACTTTTTCACTCTCCTCTTTCACTTCCATCAAGAGGCTCTTTAGTTCTTCTTCACTTTCTGCCTTAAGAGTGGTGTCCTCTGTATATCCGGAGAAGGCAATGGCAACCCACTCCAGTACTCTTGCCTGGAAAAATCCCATGGATGGAGGAGCCAGCAGGCTGAGGTCCATGGGATTGCTAAGAATCAGACACGACTAAGCGACTTCACTTTCACTTTTCACTTTCATGCATTGGAGAAGGAAATGGCAACCCACTCCAGTGTTCTTGCCTGGAGAATCCCAGGAATGGGGGAGCCTGGTGGGCTGCCGTCTATGGGGTCGCACAGAGTCGGACACAACTGAAGCGACTTAGCAGCAGCAGCAGCAGCAACATCTGCATATCTGAAGTTATTGATATTTCTCCCGGCAATCTTGATTCCAGCTTGTGCTTCATCCAGCCCTGTGTTTCTCACGATGTACTCTGCATATAAGTTAAATAAACAGGGAGACAATATACAGCCTTGACGTACTCCTTTTCCTATTTGGAACCAGTCTGTTGTTCCATGTCCAGTTCTAACTTGCTTCCTGACCTGCATACAGGTTTCTCTAGAGGCAGGGCAGGTGGTCTGGTATTCCCATCTCTTTGAGAATTTTCCACAGTTTATTGTGATCCACATAGTCAAAGGCTTTGGCATAGTCAATAAAGCAGAAATAGATGTTTTTCTGGAACTCTCTTGCTTTTTCCATGATCCAGCGGATGTTGGCAATTTGATCTCTGGTTCCTCTGCCTTTTCTAAAACCAGCTTGAATATCTGGAATTTCACAGTTCACATATTGCTGAAGTCTGGCTTGGAGAATTTTGAGCATTAATTTGAGATGAGTGCAATTGTGTGATAGTTTGAGCATTCTTTGGCATTGCCTTTCTTTGGGATTAGAATGAAAACTGCCCTTTTCCAGTCCTGTGGCCACTGCTGAGTTTTCCAAATTTGCTGACATATTGAGTGCAGCACTTTCACACCATCATCTTTCAGGATTTGAAATAGCTCAACTGGAATTCCATCACCTCTACTAGCTTTGTTTGTAGTAATACTTTCTGAGGCCCACTTGACCTCACATTCCAGTATGTCTGGCTCTAGGTGAGTGATCACACCATCGTAATTATCTGGGTCGTGAAGATATTTTTTGTATAGTTCTGTGTATTCTTGCCACCTCTTCTTAATATCTTCTGCTTCTGTTAGGCCCATACCATTTCTGTCCATTCCATTTTTGACCTTCTGTCTGAGGCCATCTTTGCATGAAATGTCCCCTTGTTATCTCTAATTTTCTTTAAGAGATCTCTAGTCTTTCCTAGTCTATTGTCTTCCTCTATTTCTTTGCATTGATCACTGAGGAAGAAATAATGGGTCTAAGCTTCCAGAATCTTGGGTACCACCTCAGGAGGAAGAGGAGGGACTGAGCCTCTCGAACAAAATGAGAGAATCTTGAACAAAATGAACAAGTTTACATTACTGAATTAGATAGAGAAATTATACTGATTTTGATATCTAAAAATGAATACATTGGGCTATAGGGACTAGAGAACTAAATAAAGTTCTAAATATACATATATTTAGAACTAAATAGAACTAAAGAACTAAATAGATAGATAGATAGATACATGTATAGATAGATAGATGGGTTTCCCTAGTGACTCAGATGGTAAAGAATCTATCTTCAATATGGGAGACCAGGGTTTCATCCCTGGGTTGGGAAGATCCCCTGGAGAAGGGAATGGCAACCCACTCCAGTATTCTTGCCTTGAGAATTCCATAGACAGAGGAACCTGGTGGGCTACAGTTCATGGGGTCTCAGAGTCAGACACGATTGAACAGCTAATATATATATGTGTGTGTGTGTGTGTAAATTGGTTTTCCTACCTATGTTAAGAGGTCCATAGGTTTCACACCCCCCATAGATATGAGACTAAATGTTCAACTTCTATAATAATAAAGGAAGTACAATTTATAGTCTATGGCAGTGACAGTTGTTTAACCAAGATCTGTCTTCTCCACTTTCTCATGAACTTCACAGAGGCAGAGTCATATCTGTTTACACAACACTGTACGTGAGGGATAGGGGATTCAGTAGTCTTCACTGAGCATGTGCTAAAAATTTTTTCTTAAAAAGGAGAGAAAGAAAGAAAGATGATGGAGGGAAGGAGGCAGAGACAGGAAGAGAAAGACAAAAGGAAGTATGAGAGGGAGGAAAGGAAAAATGAAGGAGGGGGAAGGAGGGGAAAGGAGGGAGAGGCAAGGGAAAGAAGGAGACAAAGGATGGTTCTGTGGAATACCATTTGGAAAACATGGATTGTGTTTTCTGAGGTCCTTTGCCCTATAAATATTTATGTTGGAACACTTGCATGTGTGTTACACCCAGGAGAAAGTGGGGTGGGGATTCTGGACTGTAGCGTGGAGCATTGGAATACTCGCTTAAGCATCTGGGGTGATGGAAGGAGCTTTAAGCCTTGACAACCACAGCTGATGGCTTGTATCCCAGTGACACAGTGGTGGGACCATCACCAGCCGTATCTACTTCTCCTGCCCTCCATATACTTATCCCCTTTCACAAGTTCTCTGCTCTCCCTTTCAGCTTATCCATCTCTATTTCTGAAATAAAAGTTCTCTAAATCATAACCACATGTCATCACTTTATATGCTCTGCTCATTCCTTCCCTCCCTCCCCACCTCCTTTTCCCTCACCTTGTTCTGCCTTTGCCCCTTCTTTCCTTGAACAAATATTTACAGCAAGTCAACTTCATGGCCATTCCTGGTCTGTTTCCCCACATCTGCACAGATTTTTTCATTGTGTCTCTGTCCTTCCCGAATCTGGAGAGCTCCCAGTGAAGGTCCTCCTCCAGATGTGGTAAGCCAGCCTTTAGAGTGGGGCAGTCATGTTTCTGGGTCTGAATATTAGATCTTCATTAATCCAGGTTAGAAGTGCATTTGTGTTGGGGCAGCCCATAACATTTTGGCTCAAGACGTGCTCACAATCAACTGACCCCTCTTGGGTGCTTGTCGGGGGCCACATTGCTGGGTTCATAGGACCAATTGCTGTCATGACAATGCTTAGATGAGGTATTCATCCCTCTTACAGTTTTCTCTGTAGCTTTCAGTTTCTCTTTGAAATTAATGAAATCCTTTGCAATCTCATGGTTTATTTGCCTATCAACAGAATATGTGAGAATTAAATTTCATAGCCTGATAAAAACAGGACTTAAAGGGTTGACATATTTTATCCACCTAATTCCTTTATGGATTCTATTAGTTTTCCAATGCATTTGTGGAAACTCCAGGCTTTGGAAGGTAAAACTGGGGCCACTTCCAAGCAGAAGAGACTGAAGATGGGTGTTTCCCTCATTTCGACAAGACCAGTCCTGATCTCATATTTTTCCTATTTCAATATTCTGCATGAGATATGGGGTAGAAAAAGACAAAGGACTGCATTATTCTTAAAACATTTGAAAACCAGTAAATTTTACAATCCACTCCCTCTAGTTTACTTTGAAATGTTAAGGTCATCTCACATGTTCTAGTCTCTCTCTTCATGTGGGCTCAAGGGTGAGTTTTCCTTCTCCTCTCCTGGGTGAATCTCCTATTGATTCTCCCAGCTCCTTACCTTCCAACCTCTGCTACATCTGCAGTTTCTTCCTCTCAGTTAGCAGCATCCTCCTCTCAGCCAGAGGACTGACACTCATTCTACCCTGGCCCCATCCCAGGCTGCCTCTGCTTCCCCACCCACTAGCTCCCTCTGGCCTTTGAGTTGTGTCTGATATTTGTGTCTCTAGCCCCTCTTCACCCTAGGGCACCACATCTACTTCTCCAGGCTTATTTCCTTGATCCTTCTGCAGCATTTCTTAAAATCCAGCCATCAGCCCTGTTCTTCTGCTGCAAGAGTCTCCCAAGAAACCTCTCCTCTCCCACAACCGAACCCACATGCATTACCACTGTCATGGCCCAGGTTTCAATGTTGTCAACGTTACTTGAATGCTTTACAAATTTGGGATAGATCCACATAACCTAATCCAGTCAAACTTGTGGTTTTTGGCATCCATCTATAACATATTAGGTTGAATCCCATAAAATTGCCATTTTGCACATCAAAAATGTACTGTAGCTTTGCAAGATGTTACCATTGGGAGAAACTGGGTAAGGCATCCATAAGCTCTTTCTGTACCATTTCTCACAACTTCACATGAATCTATACTTTTTAAATAAAATTTTTAATTAAAAAATGGTCAAATAATTTCATAAGATTCAACCTAATAGCAGCCAAAATAGTACAAAACAAATGAATTATTTATTTTCCCCTTCGGGATTTCTCCATGGGCTACAAAGTGCTAATTCAGAGAGCCACACTTTATGACTGTTAAATAATTTATGAAGTAGAGAATTTTTCTAGGAATAATTAAACTTGTTCATACAGTAATTAAGTTTAAGCATTTAATAGAAATGCAGTCTTTACACAGTGCCAAATTCTTTTCACAAAGAGCTGACCTTAAAAGATTTTCACTTTGTTTATAAATACATTTTTTTCATGTGTTACATAATTTTTAGAACAAATGAATCTACTGTCAATTGCATGGCCTTGGACTTGTGTTTGGATGAAAAAATCAAAACAATTTATTTTTATTCATTTGTTTGTTCAGAATTTAAAGATTAAAAAGTTGACCATGCATTAGGGGTCAAGCCGTAGATTAAATGCTAACAGGTCTTTAAATTACAGATCTCAGCGTAAATGGGGTACTAATGTCACAAGACCTGGTCACACATACCTTTTCTGCAGCTCTACCCCTCAAAGCATCCCAATCATCCTTGGACATCCCCAGCTGCTAGAAATGTGTTTTATTTTTCATAATAAGGTAGCACTTACACCTCTGAAACTTCATCTTCACTACTGTTAGTTCTATGCCTGAGTCAAAGAGACTTGAGCTCAGACTCTCTGTGTCAGACTTGAAAATAGTTGTGCATGGTCATCTTGCCCCCTTTAGTGAAAGTTGCTCAGTTGTGTCCGATTCTTTGTGACCCCATGAAATTCTCTAGGCCAGAATACTGGAGTGGGTAGCCTTACCCTTTTCCAGGGGATCTTCTCCACCCAGGGATTGAACCCAGGTCTCCTTTATCTTGGCTGTTTTCCAAGCCCAGTGCTTCCTGGACTCCCAATCCTTCCTCTTGGGCATGACGTTATCTCTGCTGTGTTGGGTTCCTGTGTGTATTTGTTCACAGTAAACACAGTGCCTGGAATCCCAGCAGCAGTCTAAACATTCACCTGACCCCTCCATCCATCTAGAAAGTAGATATAATTAATGACGATCTAGATGATTGTCACCCTGACCGGCTTCCCTGATGGCTCACAGCTTCTTGGGTGGCTCAGCGGGTAAAGAATCCTCCTGCAATGCAAGAGACATCAGAGACACGGGTTCAATCCCTGGGTTGGGAAGATCCCCTGGAGAAGGAAATGGCAACGAACTCCAGTATCCTTGCCCAGGAAATCCCAGGGACAGAGGAGCCTAGTGGGTTACATCCACGGGGTTGCAGAGAGTTGGACATGCCTGAGCACATTCTCCACGTGATCGTCTCGGATATTCTCAGTTTGGGCATCCAAATTCACTGTTAACTCTTCCAACTCTTAACTCCAGAACCAAAATCCCCTTCTCCTCTTTCCCTTCTCCCCTCCACTTCCAGACCAAGTTTGAGCTCTGATAAGTGAAGAATGGCCAACAACAAGAGAAAAATACTACGAATGTTCAAACACGAATGTCATCGGTTGCTCTCATGTCCTCCAACACTTGAAGGAATACTGCAGAAACAGGTGGTGAAACAGAAAGCACAATGGACCTGCGCCGTCCCCTTGATCTGGTATGATTTTTCAGGTTCAGACTTCTGATTAGCAGAGAGAAGATCAAAAATCTCTTTGAAGGAAATAGCTAGTCTTCCAGCTCGACTGGAAGATGACAGGGATCATTCCAGAGTGTTTTCCATGGTGGGAGGGGAATGTCAGGCTTTCTCTCAAATTATAGAGCGAAGCAAACAGTTCTTATTATTTCCAGACAAGCAATGAGGCAAATGCTGGACCAAGTTAAAGTTTACAAGGAACTATGTCATAAGGAAGAGAGGAGAGTAAGTGGTGAGAGTCAGTGTTGGGTGTCTGTAGCAGCACCAGGGAGGGCCGGGTACCCTCCCCCACCTGCTCAGGGTATTCTCAGATGTCACCTGGTGGGGAGCAGGGGACCGCAGCCCTGGAGCCTTCCATGATTTGAGGGTGTGTGGGGCTCTGAGGAACTGAGCTCCTGTGACTGAGAAACTGAACTCTCGCTGCAGTTCAGGGGAGGGGGAAGTTTACTCTTTAGTTGTGGTCCATGGGCTTCTCCCTGTGCTTACTTCTCTTCTTGTGGAGCACAGGCTCCAGGGCCCTCAGCCTTCAGCAATTGTGGCGCGGGATCTTCCCGGACCAGGGATCAAACCTGTGTCCCCTGAACTGGCAGGAGGATTCTTGACCACTGCCCCACCAGGGAAGCCTTAGAAAAGAGTTTTATTTGAGTCAAACCGAGGACTAGCCCACAAGCCCACTTTCCAGATGACTCTGAGGTACTGCTCTGGAGAAGCACAGTTTCCAGCATGGCTTTATATCTTGACAGAACCAAAGAACATCAGACAAGTCAGGGATCTATTTCAAGGAAAAAGATACACCTGCACAGCAAGTCAGCATGACCTTTAACTTGGGAAGGGAGTCTTATCCTCAAAGGTGGAGCAGCATGGGAGTCCCAGGAAGGCAGGCGTTTCATCTTTATTTTTAACATGGATGCTCTTTACTTTTGGCCAATGAATGCTTTTCTCTACTAATTTAAGCAAATGTGCAATGTATGTTTGACAGACCAAAAACAGGCTATTATAGTTGCATACAATTCAAATTAACTCCTGTATAAGACAGAATGACTTCCCTAGATCCCAACACATGAAAGTTCCTGTTATCAGCTTCCGCTCAGCGTTTCCCTACAATTTCCCTCAACGCTTCAGCCCAAGCTCCACTAGATAACTATATCTCTGAAAAGGTTAGATTTAATCTTAAGCAGCATTTGGAAGAGGCTTCCCTTGGGGCTCAGTGGTAAAGAATCTGCCTGCCAACGCAGGAAACGCAGGTTCAATCCCTGGGGTGGGAAGATTCCCAGGAGAAGGAAATCGCAACCCACTCCAGTATTCTCGCCTGGGCAATCCCATGGACAGAGGAGCCTGAAGGGCTACAGTTCATGGGGTCATAAAAGAGTAGGACACAATTGAGCGACTAAAGAACCACCACCACCCCAACAAACGTTTGGAAGACTGAATATAAGCCATCATCTAGGGACTTGAATTCTAACAAATTCTTCCTTTCTATCAGCAGGTGGCGCTGTTGCATGAGGCTGCGTTTCTTCTGTTGAAGTTCATCAGAAGGACCAGGTCTGAACCAGTGTATTTAATTCATGGATCCAATTCACAAAAATAGTAACCACTTTAACAGAGTGATGAAATGATCGCCCTAACATGGAATACACCAACTCTGCATCTCTCCTGGTCGGATGCACCGTTACCTTAGCGGGTATTTTTGCCCAAAGTGTATAACCTGAATTTAACTCTTGAAGCTGAGAGACAGTCACTCAACATCCAGCCAGGACCCTTCAAAAATATCACAGTCGGGAAGCCAGAAAACGGTGAGGAATTGTTTCTGATTAAATAAAATTCAAGAGACATAACTAAATAAATGTCCTGTGTGGCCTCAGGACCAAGAGACTGAAACTGCTATGCCAGACATTAGCAGGTATTGGCACATCCAAAGGTGAGTTATAAACCAAACAATAGTGTCATATCAATGCTGAATCTCCCAATTCTGGTCATGGTACTTTGGTTATGTAAGGGGATACATACACCTGGTTCTTAGGAACGGTCTCCCGAAGTACCTGGAGGAAAAGGACATCATGAAGTCATCTTTAACTTATTCTCAAATGTTCAGTTGAAAAAATATGGCTTGGATACTTTACATATGTCAAAATTATATCAAAATTAAAATTATGCAAGAAGTTATGTTTTCTCATTTCCTGGACCAGCTTCTCCTCCCAGCTGCTAAAACCGTACACCCAAAGCCGATCCTGCAGAAAGCAGCCCTGTCCTCTGTGTTTCAGCCAGGGATCAGGTGTTTTAAGTTACTCACCACTGCCCTTCCGGCTCCCAGCTTGTCAGTGTCTTCATGGAAGACCCGAGGGGAGCTGTTACCTAATGATGTCATTCCTCTGAGATCTCATATTCTTCAATACGCTTCGTAGATTCCCTTCCAATAATCAGTTGATGAGGACATGTTTAGGAAGTCTGATCAGAATGTGGAAAATCAATCTTACGGTAAGCAGCATAGAAGCTTTAGAAGTCATCATTCAAACACTGTACCCCCTCCCCACCCTCTACCCATCTTCAGAAGATGAAGAAAAGGAAAACAATAGGGCTTTGATGACTGTGTCAGGTTTACAGAGCCACTTAGTTGCAGAACCAGGTAAAATTGCCCAATTCCTGCCTTTGGTCAGGGACATCATTCCCTCCTTTTCTCCTCATGTTGGGGACACTGAAGGTGCGAGGTCAGGTGCCAAGGATGTGAAAACGCAGAACAACCCAGTGCACTCCTGTCGTATAGCAAGAAATTCAGAATACTGTATTACGCTAACATAAACATGTAAAATCTACCTCAATTTTCAAAATTTGAAAGCCAGCAATTCCAATCTTGGCTATGTATCTGAAAAAAAAAAAACACTAATTCAAAAAGATATATACACCCCAGTGTTCACAGCAGCATTATTTATAATTGTTAGAGTATGGAAGCAACCTAGGGCTTCCCTGGCTGCTCAGCCTATAAAGAATCTACTTGCAATGCAGGAGATCCAGGTTCAGTTCCTGGGTGGGAAAGAGCCCCTGGAGCAGGAAAGGGTCACCCACTCCAGTATTCTTGCCTGGAGAATCCCCATGGACAGAGGACCATGGGGGGCTAGAATTCAAGGGATTGCAAAGAATCAGGCACGACTGAGCAACTAACAGTTAACACATGGAAGCAACCTAAGTGTCCATCAACAGATGAATAGATAAAGAAACTGTGGTGCATATGTATGCAGCAGAATACTACCTAGCCATAAATTGGATGAAATATTGCCATTTGCAGCAACATGGGTGGACTTGGAGGGCATTATGCTAAGTGAAATAAGCCAGAGAAAGACAAATACTGTATGATATCGCTTATCTGTGGAATCTAAAAAATACAACAAACTGGTGAATAAAACAAAAAAGAAGCAGACTCAGGATCTGGAGAACAAACTAGTGGTTACCAGTGGGGACAGGGAAGGAGGGCAGGGCAATATAGGAGTAGGGGATGAAAAAAAGTTTATTATAGGATTATATGAAATCATGTGTGTGAGATTTTGACAATTGTAAAGTACTATGGGATTTAATATTTCATTCCAAAAAGTTTTTAAAATTAAAAAATAATAACAAAGTAATACAGAAGAAAGGAAGCAGGCTTGAAAGACACTTTGCACTTGTCAGGACTTTTGGGAACTGTCTCCTGGGGGCTCCCCAGAAGCAGAAAATCTCTGTTTTTCCACAGTTAGACACGGAGAGTCCCCAGGAACAACAGAGCTGACCAATGACTCAGTCAGCAGAACAGCCTCTGGGATCATCTCATCAAGGCCCTGCCCAGTTTCCATGGCAGCAGCAAGAGTCTGTTCAGCTGCTAACAAAGCAGAATCCTCAGTGATCAGAGGCCTCGCCTGCATAGAACCTCCAGGTGCTGGTGTGGCCAGGGACACACACATAGATGGGCCTGGCCTGTGGTTCCCCTGTCTGGCCCGAGGTGTTTAAAGCCCGGAGCTTGTCAGGCCCCGCACTTTGGAAATCCAAAGGGGCTCCCCTGTTAATCTTTGGGCAAATATTTTCTCTGCTCTGCTGGCTTCATGGTGAGTTACCGGCCTATGCCTCTGTGGCAAATTAATGGAGCCCAGTTGTCCCCTTGGTGGCAAGGGGACCGAGACTTTCCACCAGCAGGCAGCTTCTGCTCGCAGGGGCGGGGTCTGTCCTGGTACCAACCTCCCAGACGGGAAACGTGAATATGGTCCTGCTGCCTCTAAGGGGAGCCAGCCCAGGACCCAAGGGACAGGGCTGCCGTGGAGGACGAGGGTCCCCATTTCTGAATGGGAGACCATGGGGCTGGCCCTGGCCCCTGCCTGGCCTTGGGTTTGCAGCACAGGAAGCTGCCTTTGCAGTCCCTACTGGAGACTCACTCAGTCTGAGAGGCTGACCACATGGGCTTCTGAACTGGCACACCTCACTCTGAGCTTATTGTGCGTTTTGACTTCACTCTGAGTCTGAAATGTCCTCTTATTTTCCACTGTGGGAAACCCTACACACACACACACACACCCACACACACACACACACCTGTCCTCCCCGCCCCACACCTGGATGTTGACTGGCTCAAATTCTCACTCCGTCACCCACCCCCACACCCCTCCACAGCAGGAACAGATCTTAAAAATCCATGCAAACTGTCCTCCCTCCAGGGGTTCTGCTGAGCAGGTGTGCTGCCATCAGAGGCAGCGTTGCCCTGAAACAGAGTTTAATCTGCATCTGCGACACCTGTTTCTACCATATGCCTCCCATGCCCACAAACCCCAGTACATTTGATACAGGAAAATGGGGAGGATGGCACGGCCATGTGTGTCTGCAAGACCCCAGAGTAGAAAATGCTGTGTCTTAGGTTGAATGAAAAGTGACCCTGTAGCAAGGACTTGGACACAAGAAGTTGCTTAGAGGCATGATCCCAGGACTCTGGAGAGAGTGACCTAGGGAGCCAGACAGGGAAGGAGAAAAAAGTGCCAAGAAAGAGTCTGTTGACCTGCCAGGGGCGCTGGGCCTCAATCCCATGGATCCAAACACAGCTCAGAGCACACACACACACTCCACACTATTGTCCCCGATGCTCTCAGTCAAAGATGCTCAACCTTCCCCAGGCCACTGTTCCATATCCAAACCTCAAGGCTGGTCTCACTTGTGCCCTCCTGGGAGATACACTTCCGAACAGGTTGTTACCCTCCAGACTTACTGAGAAACCTCTTTTTTGATGTTCCTGTGGGTCCTCGGCATCCCTTTAAAGAATCCTCATGACTCTACATTACCATGTGGCCTCGTCAGGCACACAGGCCATGTGTTTTCATTTTGATAAGTCCCAGCCTAGAGCTAAGCACTTAGCCCCGGGAGTAGCCCCCAAGTGTCCGACGAATACATGGAAAAATGAATGAACGAGGCCTGATCATACTAGGCATATGCACGTACAGTGTGACAACAGGCAACAGTCACGTGCTCTCCCCTTTTCTCTTTCCTGAGCATCTCCTAGAACCGGTGCGGAGCCGCCAGCCCCCGGCCACCCCAGGTCCTCCCAGCATCCCCAAAGCCAGATCTGGGAGGAAGAACAGAGGGAATTCTGACTGTGCCTTGACCAGCGAAGACTTTACAAGTTCGACAAAACTGATTTTTCCAGGCCTGCATGGCTTGGCATAAAAGCCAGACAGATTTTTATTGAATCTGGCCCTAGGTGGTTAGATTTTTGACCTTAACAATGTGGCCAATAGGTTCAACCATGAATACTTTTTGTTTTCTCATTTTCACCACATAGGCTCACTTCCCCATACTGGCCAGTAGGTTCAGACACCCTGGTCCCTTCCCTGGGATCTGTGGTCATCAGTAAGTGGTGGGTGCTTTTCTGAGCAGCAGCGTGATGACTGGAATGGCAGGAAGTGCGGACCTGCTGGTGCTTAGTGGCTGTTTGTGCTTCTCAGTGGCCCCTGTAATTGGAAAGCTGTCTTGCCTT
This sequence comes from Bubalus bubalis, assembly GCF_019923935.1. Classification (NCBI taxonomy): domain Eukaryota; kingdom Metazoa; phylum Chordata; class Mammalia; order Artiodactyla; family Bovidae; genus Bubalus; species Bubalus bubalis. Next base: position 42,771,330 of record NC_059170.1, read on the forward strand.
CCAATTATGTGAAGAGTAATAAAAAAAAAATTAGGGAAAGTGTATGAGTATAACAGCAGATCTAGACCACTGATATTTTGTAATTTTGCACAAATACAATACAGATTTCCCTCCCTCCAAATCCACTCAACTGTAGTGAATACTGAACAGAGAGAACTCAGAAAGCTCCACTTGAAAATCCAAGTACAAATGAGTATCTAATCTTGCTGTCTTTGAACATGATCCAGTCCACCGTGAGCACCAATTTAATTAAGGCAGGAATCCAAGGTTGTTGTTTCTTCTGATGAAAAGCATTCATCAGGAGGATGAAAACACAGCGTGCCACAAGGAAAACGGGTCCCTTTTATAATCCGAGGATCCTACCACATCGTCATGAGATCGTCTGCAGTGACCTCACCCACTCATTCACACGCTACTCTACCTATCTTTAAAAAAAATTCAAAAGGAAAGGAAAGAAATATTCTCCTGAGAAGAAGAAGAATGCAAAGATACATTTTCTGGAAAGGAGAACACAATCTGAACATCCCCCTTGTTTCCAAAGGAAAACAAAAAATTAAAGCTTCTAGCCACAGCCTACTTCCTGTAGATTCAGCAAAATGACATTATTATTAAAGGGATTATTTCTTGAGAATGAAATCAATCTATATAAATAACCTAGTAGGTCTTCTTTTATTTTCTATCTAGTTTTGGCTGTGCTGGGTCTTCATTGCTGCCTGTAGGCTTTCTCTACTTGTGGCGAGTGGGGGTTACTCTCTAGTTGCCGTGCATGGGCTTCTCTTGTTGCAGAGACAGACTGTAGGGTGCAAGAGCTTCAGTAGCTGTGACACATGGGCTTGGTTGCTCCACAGCATGTGGCATCTTCCCAGATCAGGGATAGAACCCATGCTTTCTGCACTGGCAGGCAAATTCTTAACCACTGGACCACCAGGGAAGTTCCACTTAGTATGTCTTAATGTAAGCAAATGGTGAGGAGTTTTGTTTGTTTGTTTGTTTGTTTCACTTGCGACTCCTTTGTATTATGAAAAGTGAAAGTGTTAGTCACTCAGTTGTGTCCAATTCTTTGCAATCCCGTGGACGGTAGCCCACTAGGCTCCTCTGTCCATGGAATTCTCCAGGCAAAAATATTGGAGAGGGTTGCCATTCCTTTCTCCAGTGATCTTCCCAACGGAGGGATCAGACTTGGGTCTACTGCACTGCAGGCAGATTCATTACCATCTGAACCACCAGGCCTTTGCATTAAACTTTCTCTAAAACACTCTTGAAGGGAACAGGTTACCTAGACCCATCTTCACAGTTCAGACTCTTGCTTGGGAGACAGCATCTCACAGCCTGCTTACAATCACATACTTTTCCAATGCACCGACAGCTTGTTTCAGTATTTTTTTTTTCTTGCTACACAACTGTATGGCATGCAATGCAGTTACATAACTAAGCACAAAAACAGCCTGTATATATATGGTGCTTTGTCAATGATACTGGCCAGGGTTTTAACATGTAATTTATTTACAATGTTGATGGAGCAAGAAATAGCCTCTGCTATTACTTATGCATTTGTTGATATTTGAGATCTTTATTTTTCTTAAAGTAGCAAACTTCTTTGCACTGATTTATTGCTTCCTTGGCTTTTTGTCTTCCAGGGCGGCACGTGGAACCTGGAAGGGTGGCTGTCTCTGGACAGCGGGCTGCTTCCTCCAGGTGTAAGTCTCTCCCTTCTGGAGGAGGCACTCTGGACCTCTTTGATTTCCACTCATATCTTTTCCAGAATGTTCCTTGTGTGAACAGAAGGAGGAGAAAGGGCCAGACTCCCAGGGCCCAAGTTTAGCTCTCGATCTTTACAAGCAAGTTTGTTCCTGCTCTCAGAACCAGCTGGAAACGGCCAAGATGAAGTATGACCCTAACATTTTTCTGGCAGTCTACAAGGTTTCTGAGCTTCTTTACTTAACGCACTTAGCATCTGGACCAGCTTAACTTTCCCGCGGCGATGTTTTGGATACTTTAATGGATAGGAAGTGCCTTCTCATTTTCTCTCCTTTGGGGGAACCAAGACTCCTGCACAGATTTTCCTCTCAGGTTTGAGTGAGAGGTCTCAAGTCAAAGCCAGAATTTTTTCCTCCTCTGCACATGCCATGTGCCCAAGCCCCAGGAATGTCCTTCTGGGGGCAACGGAGGGCACCCTCAGAGGCCCTGTGCAGGTGGCAGGCGGAGACAAGGGCAGAAAATTAGACTTCTTGCTTCATTATAATTATTTTAAAATTTATGATTCTTGTCCCTTTCAGTCTTGAAGGGGCGTTCTTAAAAGTATTTTTCTTGGCTACCAGCTAAGGTTTGTTGAAAACTAAAGCCAGAGTTAGGGGAAAATTTAGAGGACAGGGAAGCGGATGGCCCCCCGGGAACAGTAAGCCTCATTTCCCGGCCTTGTACAGACACTGAAGGCCGAGGACCTCGAAGGGCTTGGAGTCCTCAGCCAGCAAAGCAATGGCCGGTGTTGACAGATGGACCACCAGAGCTCATGGTGAAGCCAACTGCAGTCAGATGCAGAGAGTTGTGTATGTGTGTGTGCGTGTATGTGTGTGTGTGTGTGTTAGTCACTCAGTCATGTCTGACACTTTGCAACTCCATGGACTGTAGCTCACCAGACTCCTCTGTCCATGGGATTCTTCAGGCAAGGATACCGGAGTAGGTTGCCATTCCCCTCTCCAAGAGATCTTCCTGGACCAGGGATCGAACCCACGTCTCTCACATTGCAGACAGATTCTTTACCATCTGAGCCACGAGGGAAGTCCCAGATGCAGAGGAGACTCTCCCCTATTTTACACGAAGACAGCTCCAAGATGAGGAGTAAAGGCAATTCAAAAAGTAACATGAAGTCTAGTTTCTCCAAGAAAAGCAAAAGCCTTAACAAAACCACAAAGCCCCAAAACCAGGGGCCAGTATCCTATGTGGAGAGCTGTCCCATGGCGAAGACCCTTCCCCAGGGATGGCTCAGCCCCTGGAGCTTCTGACAGCTCTTTGAAAAATTCCCTGCACGTGAGATAAATCTCATCAACCCAAAAGCAGACTCTGAGGGAAAGATTCAAGTTCTGTCCTTAATTTCTCTGTCTTCAATGTCAGGAGCAGAGCCATACAGCCCAGGGTTTCTAGTTACCAGTGGAACCCTCTGTCCAGCACAACCTGCTGCACCAGCTGGAAGGTCAAAGGACGAAGGGTAGCCCCATTTTGGAGACTGCTCAAAAACTCTAAAATACTCAGGGGTGAACTGGATGGAAAGGAAAAGGAAAAAACTCTGTGTAGAGTGGAGTGGTGGGAAATTCATTTCCAGAGGAAGTAGAATTGAATGACAGGACTTTCAAAAAAGAATGAAGCCTGCCTACTATCCTAGAACAAACTAAGCTGCCAGAAACTCATGTGGCTTGCTTGTCAGAACACTTTTGATTAGAGTCTCATTGTAATAATTATAAATTTAGTTGGACAACTCACATCAATTCCTGCTTCTGTTATTTTAAAGATACAGTCTCTGTCACACCCTCTTAATTTTTAGAACAACATTCTCCTTGGCAAAATCAATGCGTTGAGTTTCATAGTTGTATTTTTGGATAAATTGTGGGGCCACAAATTTCCATATTGTGAGAAACTTCTCAATTCATGTTTATATTTTATATTTATTTTTATAGTGATGTTTCTACTTTTTTTTTTTAATTACAAAATGAGATTGGGCACATGAGAACTACTAGCATCTGGCTGACTGTGGTGTAGGCTTGAAATCACTCCCTAAGCTACACACAGATCTACCAGCAAAGGACAAAGAACTTACAATCTGGCCAGTCACTGGCTGGACATTAAGTTATGCTGAGCCATCGGTGACTTCTTGGAATCCAGGATTAAAAATAAAAACAAGGCAATGGGGGCAGGGGCAGCTGAGCAGTGACCTCCAGGCAACACACTTTGGAGAAAGTAGATTTTGTAGAATTAGTTCAGACAAACCATTAAACACATAAACTAACAAAAGCAGCAATAGCAACAAGCCCCTGGAGAGGAGAAGGGATCACTACTGAAAATCCAGAGTTGCTACAATTTAAGATTTTTTTTTCTTTTTTTATCATTGGAGGCTTATTGCTTTACAACATTGTGTTGGCCTCTCCATACATCAACATGAATCAGTCACAGGTATACTTATGTCCTCTCCTTCCTGAAACCCCCTTTCATCTCCCACTCCATCCCACCCTTTTAGGTTGTCACCGGGCACTGAGTTGAGCTCCCTGTGTCACACAGCAAATGAGGTAGATAAACCCAGAGTCTATTATACAGAGTGAAATAAGTCAGAAAGAGACAAATACAATACATGATTTTAAATGCCCAGCTTTCATTGGGAGAGAGAGATTGAGGGAGAGCTGCTGCTGCTGCTGCTGCTGCTGCTAAGTTGCTTCAGTCGTGTCCGACTCTGTGCAACCCCAGAGACGGCAGCCCACCAGGCTCCCCCGTCCCTGAGATTCTCCAGGCAAGAACACTGGAGTGGGTTGCCATTTCCTTCTCCAATGCATGAAAGTGAAAAGTGAAAGTGAAGTCACTCAGTCGTGTCCAATCCTCAGCGACCCCTTGGACTGCAGCGTACCAGGCTCCTCCGTCCATGGGATTTTCCAGGCAAGAGTACTGGAATGGGGTGCCATTGCCTTCTCCGATTGAGGGAGAGAGAGAGATGCAAATAAATAAGACAATGTGACCTTTACCCATTTCCTTTTCCCTGTGACCTCTTCCCTTGTTTTTCCACCAGGAAAATGGTGGAAAATAGCAACTGCCTTTGATGAGGGCCAGAGGTCTACAGAAGCAGATAAAATTTTCAAAACAAGTCTTTCAACTAAGAATCTCACAGCCAGCAAACTATCTTTCAAAAATGAAGGCCAGGAATACTTGACTGATAGAGAGTTGGGCGTTTGACCCAATTTAGGCCAGTCTTTCCTTAGAATTTTTTAAATTAGAAATAAGAAATGGAGTCAAGAAGTTTCCAGTAAAGGAAACTCAGACAGCCAAGATTTTTTTCTTCTCTGTCTCTTCTCTGACAGAGAAGCAGATTTTTTTTAATGCCTCAGTAATGTCATCTGTAAAATGGGGGATAATTATATAGCTACATCCTATGGTTAAGTGAAAGTCACTCAGTTGTGTCCTACTTTTTGCAACCCTATGAACTGGGGTCCATGGAATTCTCAAGGCCAGAATACTGGAGTGGGTAGACTTTCTCTTCTCCAGGGTATATTACCAACCGAAGGATTGAATCCAGGTCTCCCGCATGGCAGGCAGGTTCTTTAGCAGCTGAGCCACAAGGGAAGCCCAAGAATACTGAAGTGGGTAGCCTATCCCTTCTCTAGATGATCTTCCCAACCCAGGAAACGAACCGGGGTCTCCTGTATTGCAGACGGATTCTTTACCAATTGAGCTCTGAGGGAAGCTCTCCTTATGGTTATGCAGAGGCTAAATAAGTCAATATATAAAAAGTGCTTAAGAGAGTGCTTTGGACATAATAAATGCTACATATTTATGTAGCATTATATTATGCTTATATTTATAAGCTACTTATTATTTGGTGAAATTCTAGTTTTAAGCAGGAATAAGTGAGAGAATCTTGGCAGCACTGAAGTCTCTATTTCTAATTATTTCTGAGATTGTGTATCTCGGGAAAGTGGCATTTAAGAAATTCTTTTTTTTTTTTTTTTAACTTTCTTCAATATACCCTCATATTTCTAAATGAATAAAGTGCCCAAAAATGGAGGGAAAAAGTGAAGGCCAAGGGAAATCAACTCCTCTCATGAGACTATAAGGAGCTCTGATGACCTGCTTTCCAAGGAAACTGATGAGAATTATCTTTTAAAAAACCAATTAAACTTCTGGATGTGGTCCTAAGGGCAAATAGCAAATGAAGAGACATCTATTGAAGAAAATCCATGAAACTCCAGTAAGAAAGCGTACGGTAAATGAACCATGACCCTTCTCTCTTCCCCTGTCCCAGTTCAGCAAGGTTCAGACTCCACTCCAGAAAGCTGCCACAAAAAACACAGGTTCCCTCCTCCTACCCCCCACTCCCCCCACCAGCTCCCAGGCAGAGGGCTTTCTTCCCAGAAGGACCAAGACACCATTTCTCATCCTGCCTCAGCTTAAGAATTTGAATTCATACACACACACACAAAAATAAAAAAGCACCAGTAAGGGGAATTTTGTCATTATATGAAACAGTATAAATGCATGCCTTTCTCATTTATTATTTTTAAAGCAATTGTATAAAATACTATGAATATAATGTAGTATCTGGCTTAGCAGATATAGAAATATAATATACATGTAATACACTGGCCAATAATAGCACAAAAGGGGTGGAGAATATAAAGCCATTTCCTGAACTTAAAGAAGAGACTACAGATGATAAAGTCATAATTATAGCTATGAATTCTTGAATTTGCAACATTAATAAATATAATAGATATAACAGCATCATGAAAAAGGAAGGAAAAGATCTATATAGGAGTAACGTTTGTATGAGTGTGTGCTAAGTTGCTTCAGTCATGTCCGACTCTTTGGGACCCGGTGGACTGTAGCCCACCAGGGTCCTCTGTCCATGAGATTCTCCAAGCAAGAATACTGGAGTGGGTTTCCATGCCTTCCTCCAGAGGATCTTCCCAAACCAGGGGTGGAACCCATGCCTCTTACATCTCTTGCATTGCCAAGCAAGTTCCTTACTGCTAGTGCCGCCAGGGAAACCCTTATATAACTATAAATGTGCAAGGGTAACTCTGAAGCAGATTCTGATATGTTAAGATGTAAATAACAAGCCCTAGAGTGGTGGTTTAAAAAATCAGAAAATATCGTTTAGAGAAACTAACACGCTACATCAGAAAATACTCAACAAAATAGAGCAGTGAAGACAGAATAGAGAGACAAAAGTATATGAGACAAAAAAACAATAATGAGACATTGAAATCAAAAGCTAAAATGGTAGATGCAAGTCCAACTCTATCGATAATACAATTAAGGGTGAATGGATTAAATAGTCCAATCAAAAGTCAGACTGAATTTTAAAAAAAATGACCCAACAATATGCTATCTACAAAAGGTGCACTTTACACTCAAAGATAAAAATAGATTTTTATCTGGATTTCCCTGGCTGTCCAGCGGTTAAGACTCCGCGTGCTGACTCCAGGGGTTGCAGGTCCACAGTCCGTGAAGTGTGGCCAAAAAAAAAAAAAAAAATTTTAATAGGTTTTTTTTAAAAAGGAGAAAGAAATAAAAACATGTAAAAAACATTGTCATTGTGTGGGTAAAGGGATTAAATGTTACATGTAAACAGTACCAATTTTTCACTTGAGCAAGAGAGATTAGAAGAAGTCTCCAGTATTATACACAAACCAGCATTACCAAGCATCGGCTGCCTCCGTCCCAGCATGACCCGTCCATCTCGAGGGTAACACAGCTCGGGCCCCAGGCAAGTGTTTCTCTGAATTTCATGCATTACAGCCTCAAAGCAGAGGGTGACAGCAAAGGAAGCTTTGCGGCCTGTGCCTCTGCCAACCTCAGAGACAGACTTGGCTTCAGAGGACTTGGAGGTTTTAATCTGTGGAAGCGCTGAGGCAAAAAAGTAAGTGAATAAAGACAAATGAATTTTTCCTCAGAAGGCATGAAGACAAATTCTCAAATAACAAAGCACTATTTCCCAGCGGGGCCAGCCATCCATTTTCTTCCTTCTCTCTGTGTTCCGATTTGTGTTTCCAGAAGCATTCTTGAATTTTCATGGTATTTTCAACATTTCCATTTTTTCTCAGGGAACATTTACAATATTAAATGATTCATAGAACCTTTAATTACATATGTATAAAATGTATGTGCATAAAATGTATTTTTATTAAATCTATGTAAAATGTATGTAAAGTGCCTACATTTTATACATAGATATGTATGCACATATATACATACATATATGTATGCATGTATGTGTGTATATATATATATATATATGTATGTATGTATGTATGTATGTATCAGTATGGACCTAACATATGATTCCTTACATTTAGGAACTAGATGGACATTGAATGTAACTATTATAATAATTGAAAATAACACAATCAGGTTGGACAAAGGATGCATATGTGACCTACATTTTTGCTTAAGTATGGTAGTATGAACATTGTCTTTTACAACCGAATTTCTAACTAATCCTCCATTTCTGGACATCTATGTTGTTCCCAGTTTTTGCTTTTAAAACCAGGGTTGAGATAAATAGCATTACCATCAAAGCTTTGCAAACAGTCATGGGATAATCCTCTGGAAATTACTTGCTGAGACATTTCCCTGGTAGTCTAGTGGTTGGGACTCCAAGTTTCCAATGCAAGGGGCACAATTTTGATCCCTGGTTGGGGAGCTAAGATCCCATGATGCCACATGATGCAACCAAAAAAAGTTTTTTAAGAAATTATTTGCTGATTTAAAGGTAATTTAAAATGTTTAGCATAAACTATGTTATTTTGCAGTGACTAGTAATTATGTTAGTTTAATAAGTTTAAGTATTAGTGTCTTAATTATAAAAAATCTGTGTATAATAGTTGTCTTTTTCAGTTTTTTCACATACATAAGCAAATTTAATTAATCACAGGAAAAGGCATGAATAGCAGGCAATCAAATTATATCTCAGAAAATGCCTGCTGCTTTAGCTATTCTAAAAGTGGGCAATCTTAGTAAAATTGGAATTTTTTAAAAGAGACATCTTACTCCCTCCGGGAGTGAGAATAAGTAAGCAGGTACCACATGTGCATGCATTTGTCTGTGACATTTTATTTATTTATATATTTATTACTAATTATCACAACACATATGTTTTACAATGACATTTGAGTGAGCAACCGTACCACAGAAATATGCTGTGACTTGGAACATTTCTTCAATCTGTAGTTCAGATGAAACTTTGGGCAAATACTTATTCACAAAGGAAAATTAACAGGAACAAACTTTCTTTCCATTTTTTTAAAAGTCAAGTTTACTTTAAGTGAATAATATTTGTTAATAAAGAGCAGAACCAAAGTTACCGAATAAAACCTACTTAAAACCAGATAACAAAACAGTCAAAGGAAAGCTCATCTTAAAGTATTTATAGCATAACCATCTTCCCTGGTATGAAGGCTTGTGTGTGCTATTTCCTTCTCTGGGTTATTCTTACCAACACATTAATCCTTCTGTGCTGTTTTGAAGGAAACTATTCAACCAAAGAACTATATTCTCATCTATTAAGCTTTACAGTTCACTGACACAAAATATATTTGCCAAATCGTTCAAAATCTGATCGATAGTCATATTTTGCTACTATTTTTGAATCTTCCTTGACATATAATGGGGATATGTACGTGCTCAGTTGTGTCTGACTTTCTGCAACCCTATGGACTGTAGCCCACCAGGCTCTTCTGCCCATGGAATTTTCCAGGCAAGAATACGGGAATGGGTTGCCATTTTCTACTCCAAGAGATCTTCCCATCCCAGGATCAAACCCAAGTCTCCTGTGTCTCCTGCATTGGCAGGTGGATCTTTACCACTGAGCCACCTGGAAAGCCCCACAATGGGGATACATCCCCATAAATCTATCTTAAGTTGAAAACAGCATCAGTTGAAGATGCATTTAATACACCTAATATAACAAAAATCACAGCTTAGTCCATCCCACCTTAAACATGCTCAGAATGCTCAGATTAGCCTATAGTTGGGGGAAACCATCTAACACATTTTATAATAAAGTATGGAATACTTAGTGTAATTTATTGAATACAATACTGGACATGAAAAGCAGAACGAGTGTTTAGGCGTAGACAGTTTTAAGTATTGGGTTGTTTCCTTCATGATGGTGATGATGGGGCTGACTGGGAGCTGTGGCTGCTGCCACTGCCAAGCATCACAAGAGGACTAGACCCCATGTCTCTAGCTGGGAAAAAGATCCAAAGCCAAAGTATAGTCTTGACTGAATGCCTATCACGTTTGCTCCCTGGTTAAGTCAAAAAGTTGTAAGTTCAACCATCATTAAGCTGGGGGCCCATCTATATACTTATCTTCATGTGTGTGCCTGCTCAGTTGCTCAGTCATGTCTGACTCTTTTGTGGCCCTTTGGACTGTAGCCCTCCAGTCTCCTCTGCCCATGGATTTTTTTCAGGCAAGAAGACTGCAGCAGGTTATCTTCATATGAAAATGAAAGTCGCTCAGTCATGTCCAACTCTTTTTGACCCCGTGGACTATTCAGAATACTGGAGTGGGTAGCCTGTCCCTTCTCCAGGGGAATCTTCCCAACCCAGGGATCAAACACAGATCTCCTGCATTTCAGGCGGATTCTTTACTAGCTGAGCCACAATGGAAGCCCAAGAATACTGGAGTGCACTGGGTAGCCTATCCCTTCTCCAGGAGATCTTCCTGACCTAGGAATCGAACTGGAGTCTCCTGCATTGCAGGCGGATTCTTTACCAACTTAGCTTGTTACAGCATACAAAATAAAATTAATGAACACTCACTAGGAGTTTCAAACAGAAGTATACATTAGACTGAATAGCACTAAGTTGAATTCTTATGAAAGTGTGCTGATTCACAGCTCAGGTAGTTTAAATCAGTTCGGTTCAGTCACTCAGTCATGTCCGACTCCTTGCGACCCCATGAATCGCAGCACGCCAGGCCTCCCTGTCCATCATCAATTCCCGGAGTCCACCCAAACCATTGTCCATCGAGTCGGTGATGCCATCCAACCATTTCATCCTCTGTCGTCCCCTTCTCCTCCTGCCCTCAATCTTTCCCAGCATCTTTTCAAATGAGTTAGCTCTTCACATCAGGTGGCCAAAGTATTGGAGTTTCAGCTTCAACATCAGTCCTTCCAATGAATACCTAGGACTGATCTCCTTTAGGATGGACTGGTTAGATCTCCTTGCAGTCCAAGGGACTCTCAAGTCTTCTCCAACACCACAGTTCAAAAGCATCAATTCTTCGGCGCTCAGCTTTCTTTATAGTCCAACTCTCACATCCGTACCTGACCACTGGAAAAACCATAGTCTTGACTAGATGGACATTTTTTGGCAACGTAATGTCTCTGCTTTTCAATATGCTGTCTAAGTTGGTCATAACTTTCCTTCCAAGGAGTAAGCATCTTTTAATTTCATGGCTGCAGTCACCATCTGCAGTGATTTTGGGACCCAAAAAAATAAGATCTGACACTGTTCCCACTGTTTCCCCATCTATTTCCCATGAAGTGATGGGACTAGATGCCATGATCTTTGTTTTCTGAATGTTGAGCTTTAAGCCAACTTTTTCACTCTCTTCTTTCACTTTCATCAAGCGGCTCTTTAGTTTTTCTTCACTTTGTGACATAAGGGTGGTGTTATCTGCATATCTGAGGTTATTGATATTTCTCCCGGCAATCTTGATTCCAGCTTGTGCTTCTTCCAGCCCAGTGTTTCTCATGATGTACTCTGCATAGAAGTTAAATAAGCTGGGTGACAATATACAGCCTTGACGTACTCCTTTTCCTATTTGGAACCAGTCTGTTGTTCCATGTCCAGTTCTAACTTGCTTCCTGACCTGCATACAGGTTTCTCAAGAGGCAGGGCAGGTGGTCTGGTATTCCCATCTCTTTCAGAATTTTCCACAGTTTATTGTGATCCACACAGTCAAAGGCTTTGGCATAGTCAATAAAGCAGAAATAGATGTTTTTCTGGAACTCTCTTGCTTTTTCCATGATCCAGCGGATGTTGGCAATTTGATCTCTGGGTCCTATTCCTTTTCTAAAACCAGCTTGAACATCTGGAAGTTCACGGTTCACATTTTGCTGAAGCCTGGCTTGGAGAATTTTGAGCATTACTCTACTAGCTTGTGGGATGAGTGCAATCGTGTGGTAGTTTGAGCATTTTTGGCATTGCCTTTCTTTGGGATTGGAATGAAAACTGACCTTTTCCAGTCCTGTGGCCACTGCTGAGTTTTCCAAATTTGCTGGCATATTGAGTGCAGCACTTTCACAGCATCATCTTTCAGGATTTGATAATAAATAGCTCAACTGGAATTCCATCACCTCCACTAGCTTTGTTTGTAATGATGCTTTCTAAGGCCCACTTGACTTCACATTCCAGGATGTCTGGCTCTAGGTGAGTGATCACACCATCGTGATTATCTGGGTCGTGAAGCTCTTTTTTGTATAGTTCTTTTGTGTATTCTTGCCACCTCTTCTTAATATCTTCTGCTTCTGTTAGGTCCATACCATTTCTGTCCTTTATCGAGCCCATCTTTGCATGAAATGTCCCCTTGGTATCTCTAATTTTCTTGAAGAGATCTCTAGTCTTTCCCATTCTATTGTTTTCCTCTATTTCTTTGCATTGATCACTGAGGAAGGCTTTATCTCTCATTGCTATTCTTTGGAACTCTGCATTCAAATGGATATATCTTTCCTTTTCTCCTTTGCTTTTCGCTTCTCTTCTTTTCACAGCTATTTGTAAGGCCTCCTCAGACAGCCATTTTGCTTTTTTGCATTTCTTTTCCAGGGGGATGGTCTTGATCACTGCCTCCTGCACAATGTCACAAACCTCCGTCCATAGTTCATCAGGCACTCTGTCTATCAGATCTAGTCCCTTAAATCTATTTCTCACTTCCACTGTATAATCATAAGGGATTTGATTTAAGTCATACCTGAATGGTCTAGTGGTTTTCCCCACTTTCTTCAATTTAAGTCTGAATTTGGCAATAAGGAGTTCATGATCTGAGCCACAGTCAGCTCCTGGTCTTGTTTTTGCTGACTGTATAGAGCTTCTCCATCTTTGGCTGCAATGAATATAATCAATCTGATTTCGGTATTGACCATCTGGTGATGTCCATGTGTAGAGTCTTCTCTTGTGTTGTTGGAAGAGGGTGTTTGCTATGACCAGTGCATTCTCTTGGCAGAACTTAAATATTTACGTGTTAATCTGATACTCATTACTCCGACCTGAGCACCAAAAATATGCAGAAACCATGCACATTAGACAACATGAAGACATCATTTTCTCCCACGGGCACCTCTTCTATATGTTCTCTTCCAAAATCTCCTTGTCTGCTATTATCCAAATGCTTGTGTCTCCCCAAAATTCATATGTTGAAACCCTAACACCCAATGTGATGGTAATAGGAAGAGGGGTCTTTGGAAGCTGATGAAGCTGTGAGGGTAGGGCCTCCAGGAATGGAATCAGTGCCTTTATCAAAGAGAACACCCCTCTCTATCATCTAAGGACACAGTGAGAAGGTGCCTGGTGTGAACCAGTAAGAGGCTTCTCACCAGAACCTGACCATGCTGGGGCCATGACTTTGGACTTCCAGCCTCCAGAATTGTCAGAAAAAAAAAAATCTCTGTTGCGTATAAGCCACCCAGCGTGTGGTATTTTGTTTACGATAGAAGCTCAAACAGACTAAGACCCTGACTGTGTGACTCACTGAGAAATCCCGTGGTTGAATGAAGCTCTGGTGGGTCCTTAGGAGAGGACTGCCAGGTGACAGGCTATAGTGTGACTATTAGCCTCTTCTCAGACTATTTGCAAAAAAAAAAAAAAAAAAAAGTGCTGATGATGAATGTCTCAGGTCTTGCCTGAGGCCATGAATTGAGGAGTCATGCATCAGTAGAATCCCCACGAGTTATGATTTCAGTCAGGGAACCCACAACTGTAACCCGAGAACTGAGCTTAGGCAGGCCCACAGGGAGTCAGTACTGGAGTGAGAGGGAGCCTCTGAGGGCGGGACCAGGCTCTCTGCAGATATTCATTTCTCAGGTGACTCAGGATTTCCTCTGAATCCTAGGACACTTCTCTGCAAAAGAACCTTGGTTTCTCAAAAAAACTCAAGAAGACATACAGTGGCCCCCAACAGCTGTCCTGAAAATTAGGATCTTTTCTACCCTGGCTCCTCTGAGGCCAGAGTTGCTTACCTCCTCCTTGGTCTTCAATTTATTTTCTTCTAGATTAACTTCCGGCTACAGTAAAATCAGAAAAGCACTCTGACTCCACCCCCCTTATTGGAAGCTGGACAGAAATGTCATCCTGTTAAAAGAATGGCTCTACCGGAGCTTTTAGCAAGGTTCCATATATTGTTTTCATTAGGCAGGGCTGTATAAAAATTCTTTTTTCTTAAGGCAAGACACTAATAGAAAAGGTGATTTGTCAGGAAGTATAATTATTTTTTGATTAACTACATATTGTTGCATCTGCAGGAAAGTGGTGCAATAATTACATCTCTAGACATTTCCAATCTATATTTTCATAAAGCACATGGAGTTTTATGAAACTGTGTGGCAAAGAAGGCAAACCAAAAAAAGAAAAAAGAAACCCACAAGATAGACATGTTCATTTTTAACTTGTAACAGTCTGAAAGCATTGGAAGCTGCATAAATGTGACTATGAGAAAGCAGAGGTTTTTCAGGCTTCCCTCGGGGCTCAAACGGCAAAGAATCTGCCCGCAATGCAGGAGACCTGGGTTCAAGCCCCGGGTCAGGCAGATCCCGTGGAGGAGGGCATAGCAACTCACTTCAGTATTCTTGCCTGGAGAATCCCACGGACAGAGGAGCTTGGCAGGCTACAGTCCACGGGATCGCAAGATATCTAACACACACACAGCATGTTTTGTTTGTCCTTAGTTGTGTGTCTCCTGTAATAAAGAGAAGACAGCATGTTGAGAAGTTAAGCTGCTGTTTACTCGCTGTGATTCATGTGTGCTGCCCAGCCCCTCAGCATGAGATGATGGTGTAGAAGTTGCAAACCTGACTTGGTCTCATTGGCAGTTTGACCTGGTGAGTATGCCTGGCATGGACTCTGCAACTTGGAAGCCATCCTACTGGTCATTGCGAGAACATTGGAAGATGGTGCTCTTTCACTGGAGATAAGGAGACAGAGACATGATAAGAGCCCAGATTTGTCTGTCCTTTCTTCCCTGTGACTGTTGAAGACTGGGGCCATATCACAGGGAAGGGGCAGAAAAGAATACATGTACAACAGAACCTTGGGCTTCCCTGGTGGCTGAGAAGGTAAAAAAATCTGCCTGCAATGCAGGAGACACAGGTTCAATCCCTGGGTCAGAAAGATCCCCAGGAGAAGAGAATGGCAACCCACTCCAGTATTTCTGCCTGGAGAATCCCATGGACAGAGGATTTGGGACAGGCAATCCACGGGTCACAAAGAGTTGTACATGACCAAGCAACTGTCAATTTCACTTTTAATCAGAACCTTAACAAATGGACAAATATATATATATATATATATACACGCACCAGTCAACCACAAATAGAAAAGAGCAAAATATTTTACTAGTCAATTAATCTGAAAAAAAAAAATAGTAGTATCAGTGGATAATAGGAATCCAATTCTAGGTGTAGTAGTGTAGTACCGTGCCAAATTGTTGAATGCTTTCGAGGGCCTGTAACATGAATTATAATTTGTCACTTGGCTTGGAAGTCACCAATTCCTAGAAGGCTTTTAATCTTAAGTGACATAAAAATGGAAGTACATAGTTGTTGCTCTTGTTCAGTCGATAAGTCATGTCTGACTCTTTATGACCCCATGAACTGTAGCACAGCAGGCTGCTCTGTACTCCACCATTTCCCAGAGTTTGCTCAAACTCATGTCCATTGAGTCAGTGATGCTAGCTAATCATCTCATCCTCTGTCTTCCCCTTCTCCTCCTGCCTTCAATCTTTCCCAGCAACAGGGTCTTTTCCAGTGAGTTGGCTCTTCGTATCAGGTAGCCAAAATTTTGGAGCTTCAGCTTCAGCATTAGTTCTTCTAATAAATATTCAGGGTTGATTTCCTTTAGGATTAACTGGTTTGATCTCCTTGCAGCCCAAGGACTCTCAAGAATCTTCTCCAGCACCACAGTTCGAAAGCATCAATTCTTCAGTGCTCAGCCTTCTTTATGGTCTGACTCTCACATGTGTACATCTGACTATCACATCCAACTACTGAAAAAAATCACAGTTTCAACTATATGGACCTTTGTCAGCAAAGTGATGTCTCTGCTTTTTAATATGCTGTCCAGATTTGTCATAGCTTTTCTTCCAAGGAGCAAGCATCTTTTAATTTCATGGCTGCAGTCACCATCCACGGTGATTTTGGAGCCCAAGAAAATTAAGTCTGTCAGTGTTCTCATTGCTCCCCAACCTATTTGCCATGAAGGAATGGGACTGGATGCCATGATCTTAGTTTTCTGAATGTTGAGTTTTAAGCCAACTTTCTCACTCTCCTCTTTCACCTTCATCAAGAGGCTCTTTAGTTCCTCTTTGCTTTCTGCCACAAGTGTGGTGTCATTTTCGTATCTGAATTGTTGATATTTCTCCCAGCAATATATATATGTATACATATTTATATGTTTCAGGCAATATTTTTAGATGTAAAATATATGTAATACATATTATATATATATGAATATATATATCAGGCATGTATAATATATACACAGACATTCCTCCAAAGTATATATACAAATGAACAATAAGTACATAAAAAATAGTCAATATTCTTAGTCATTCAGTTCAGTTCAGTTCAGTTGCTCAGTTGGTCTGACTCTTTGCAACCCCATGAATCACAGCATGCCAGGCCTCCCTGTCCATCACCAACTCCCGGAGATCACTCAAACTCACATCCATTGAGTCGGTGATGCCATCTAGCCATCTCATCCTCTGCCATCCCCTTTTCCTCCTGCCCCTAATCCCTGCCATCATCAGAGTCTTTTCCAATGAATCAACTCTTCCCATGAGGTGGCCAAAGTACTGGAGTTTCAGCTTTAGCATCATTCCTTCCAAAGAACACCCAGGGCTGATCTCCTTTAGAATGGACTGGTTGGATCTCCTTGCAGTCCAAGGGACTCTCAAGAATCTTCTCCAACACCACAGTTCAAAAGCCTCAGTTCTTCGGCGCTCAGCCTTCTTCACAGTCCAACTCTCACATCCATACGTGACCACAGGAAAAACCATAGCCTTGACTAGACGAACGTTTGTTGGCAAAGTAATGTCTCTGCTTTTCCATATGCTATCTCAGATCAGATCAGATCAGATCAGTCGCTCAGTCGTGTCCGACTCTTTGCGACCCCATGATTCGCAGCACGCCAGGCCTCCCTGTCCATCA
Source organism: Bubalus bubalis (assembly GCF_019923935.1). Classification (NCBI taxonomy): domain Eukaryota; kingdom Metazoa; phylum Chordata; class Mammalia; order Artiodactyla; family Bovidae; genus Bubalus; species Bubalus bubalis. The sequence continues at coordinate 42,788,452 of NC_059170.1, forward strand.
CCAACTCCTGGAGTTCCCTGAGACTCACGTCCAACAAGTCAGTGATGCCATCCAGCCATCTCATCCTCTGTCGTCCCCTTCTCCTCCTGCCCCCAATCCCTCCCAGCATCAGGGTCTTTTCCAATGAGTCAACTCTTCGCATGAGGTGGCCAAAGTACTGGAGTTTCAGCTTTTGCATCATTCCTTCCAAAGAAATCCCAGGGCTGATCTCCTTCAGAATGGACTGGTTGGATCTCCTTGCAGTCCAAGGGACTCTCAAGAGTCTTCTCTAACACCACAGTTCAAAAGCCTCAATTCTTCAGCGCTCAGCCTTCTTTACAGTCCAACTCTCACATCCATGCATGACCACAGGAAAAACCATAGCCTTGACTAGACGAACTTTTGTTGGCAAAGTAATGTCTCTGCTTTTGAATATGCTATCTAGGTTGGTCATAACTTTTCTTCCAAGGAGTAAGCGTCTTTTAATTTCATGGCTGCAGTCACCATCTGCAGTGATTTTGGAGCCCACAAAAATAAAGTCTGACACTGTTTCCACTGTTTCCCCATCTATTTCCCATGAAGTGATGGGACTAGATGCCATGATCTTTGTTTTCTGAATGTTGAGTTTTAAGCCAACTTTTTCACTCTCTTCTTTCACTTTCATCAAGAGGCTTTTGAGTTCCTCTTCACTTTCTGCCATAAGGGTGGTGTTATCTGCATATCTGAGGTTATTGATATTTTTCCCGGCAATCTTGATTCCAGCTTGTGCTTCTTCCAGCCCAGCGTTTCTCATGATGTACTCTGCATAGAAGTTAAATAAGCAGGGTGACAATATACAGCCTTGACGTACTCCTTTTCCTATTTGGAACCAATCTGTTGTTCCATGTCCAGTTCTTACTGTTGCTTCCTGACCTGCATACAGGTTTCTAAAGAGACAGGTCAGGTGTTCTGGTATTCCCATCTCTTTCAGAATTTTCCACAGTTTATTGTGATCCACACAGTCAAAGGCTTTGGCATAGTCAATAAAGCAGAAATAGATGTTTTTTGGAACTCTCTTGTTTTTTCGATGATCCAGCGGGTGTTGGCAATTTGATCTCTGGTTCCTCTGCACTTTCTAAAACGGAAATGCAAATCAAAAGCACAATGAAGTACCACTTCCCACCCACTAAAATGGCAATTATAAAAACAATCAGAAAATAAATTATCACAAGAATCTGAAGAAAATGAAACTCTCATACATTGCTGGTGGGACCATAAAATATTTCAGCCACTGAAATATTGGAAGAAATATTGGAAGACAGTTTGGCAATTCCTCAAAAAGTCAAATGCAGAATTTTCTTATTACTCATCAATTCCACTAACAGGTGTAACACATAATAACAGTCAAACAAATACATGGACACACATGTTCACAGAAGCAGTATTCATAATAGCTAAATATCTCTCCATGGATGAATGGATAAATACATTGTGATATATACATACAATGAAACATTATTCAGTTATAAAAATGAAGTACTAAAACATGCTACAACATGAATGAAACCTGAAAACATTATGCTAAGCAAAAAAAGGACAGATACAAAAAGGTACATATTGTATGATTCCATTTATGTAAAATATCCAGAATAACTAAATCAGTAGACACTGATTGCAGATTGGTGGAGTTGAGTATTGGAAAATGGGGAACAATGCTTAATGGGTGTGGAATTTTCTTTTGGAGTGTTGAAACTGTTTCAGAGCTAGAAAGAAGTGATTGTACAACACTGTGAAAGTGCAAAATGCCATCAGATTGTTCACTTTAAAATGGAAAGTGTTACTTTTATATTGTGTCAATTTTACTTCTATTTTAAAAAAGAATATCTAACGGAAAACTAGTGTGGGAATCTCCCAGATAGCTAAAATAAATCAGGGTATCAGAATTTGGGGCTAATCTTTGTTCTGTGCTTCCTGGTAACCAAAGTAAATTGTCTCAGTCTGTTGATTGTTTGTGTACATGTTTTCATGTCTCCTTCTGTCATGAAATGATAACTGAACAGATGAGTCACTTACTCTTTGTAAAAGCACCATTATCTTCATTGCTTAAGGCATCAAAATGTAGTGAAAATGCATCAAAGCAGCTCTTTTGTAGAAATTGAAAATTGATTTCAAAATTCATTTAGAAATTCAAAGGACCTAGAATAGCAGAAATAACTTTGAAAAGGAAGAAAATAGTTGGAGTACTAAAACATGCTGATTTCACAACTTGTTATAAAGCTATAATAATCAAGACTTTGAGTGAGTGAGTGAAGTCGCTCAGTCGTGTCCGACTCTTTGTGACCCCATGGACTGTAGCCCACCAGGATCCTCCAACCATGGAGTTTTCTAGGCAAGAGTACTGGAGTGGGTTGCCATTTCCTTCTCCAGGGATCTTCCTGACCCAAGATAGACAAGTGGATCAACAGAACAGAAGAGAGAATCCAAACATAGACTCATGCATATATAGACAACCAACATTTTAGGTTTAAAGGCAATTTAGTGGCGAAAAAATTTTCAACAAATGGTACTGGAACAATTGGATGTATGCAAAAAGAATGAATTTCAATTTGTACCTCACACCACATAGAAAAATTAATTCAGAAAGCATAGCAGATCCAAATGTAAAACCTAAAGTTATAAGCTTCCAGAAGAAAATACAGCATAAAACCTGCATAGCTTTGAGTTAAGCAAAGATTTCTCAGCAGACACCACAAGCAAGATCCATGAAGAACAAGTCAGTAAATGGTGTTGCATCAAAACAAAGACTTGCTTCTGGACCTACATTGTTTCATTCATAAATGAACAAAAAGGCAAGACTTATACTGGGAAAATATACTTGCAAAGTATATATCTGATAAGGGAGTTTTATCCATCATACAGAACTTTCAAAACTCAGTAACTTAAATTAACAATGGGAAAAACAGCTATTGCACCAAAGAAGATATATGAATGCTAAAAAATAACAATAAAAGATTTTCAACATCATTAGTCACTAGGGAAATTTGAGTTAAAACCACCATTTACCTATCTCATGGCTAAAGTTAAACATACTGACCATGACAAGTGTTGTCAAAGATGAGCAAATGAGGAGCAAATGCGTACTGCTTGTGAGGATATAAAATGGTACCCCATCACTTTGGAAAACAGCTTGGCAGTTTCTTAAAAAGTTAAATATACACCTTCCATTTGATATAGTAAAAATGAAATCACACATCCATACAAAGACTTATACATGAATATTCATCCATACTTTATTTGTAATAGCCTAAAACTGGGCTATTACCAAATATCCACCCACAGGTAAGTACATAGACAAAATTAGGTATGTCCATTCAACAGAATATCACTCAGTAATAAAAAGGAATGGGGCTTCCCTAGTGGCTCATTTGGTAAGGAATCTGCCTGCAGCACAGGAGACCAGGGTTCAATCCCTGAGTCAGGAAGATCTCCTGGGGCAAGAAATGGCAACCCACACCAGTATTCTTGCCTGGGAAATCCCATGGACAGAGGAGCCTAGCAGGCTGCTGTCTATGGGGTCGCACAGAGTCGGACATGACTGAAGCGACTTAGCAGCAGCAGAAGCAGCAGGAGGTATTTGCAAGAAGGGGCAAGGGAGGTATTTATCAATTTGCACAAGGAAACTGTGTATTATCTTGATTGTGATGCTGACTTCATACAACAAAGCATATCCCATTTTACACTTTACATAAGTATGGTTTGTTACATACCTACTACATCTCAATGAAACTCCTGAAAGCATTTATTACTCATCAGACATTCACTAAATTTCTGTCCATCTGTTTCTTGCCCAATTCTTCTCTCTGTTTTCTATTCAAACTGTGAATAAATAGGTTAACCCTCTTACTTTTAATTCCTTGTTTTGATAATTAGTGATATTTAGTTTTATTTCATATATTTTGGTCCAAATAGGATATGCAGAAGTTAGACACACCTAAGCCTCTAAAGATGGTTAGGGATCCAGGTGCAGTTGCTGTCAGCATCAATATTCTTATTGTGTAGGACTGTGTGCTCAAAGCATTGCTAAAAATGGGTATTTATGGACCTCAGCCTGACCTGCTACCTCAGAATCTCCAGGGGTGGGCTTCAGGCTGAGGGGTTTTAGAGAAGCATCTCAGGGGATTCTTGGGTGCTCTGAAACTTGAGACCAGAGGGACTCCCTTTACCTTTTACTGTGATTAATTATTAATTCAGATACCTTTCCATCTTCCACATCATAACTCAGCAAAACTTTTTTCCATAAAGGACTAGATAATTATTTTAGGTTTTGTGGGCCTATGGCCTCTGTCACAAATTATCCAACTATGCCATAGGAGCAAGAAAGCAACCAGAGCCAACACATCAACAAATACTGTGGCTGGGTCCAATAAAACTTTATTTACAAAATAGGTGGGGTTATGAGCCCATTGGGCCACAGGTATCATTTTGTGGGCTCCTAGTCTAGACAGTAAATTACTCAACAGGCAAGAGTGTTGAGTGGGGATTGTGCTCCGTTCAGGTAAGAACAAGATTGGACCTTCTAAGTCTCAGGTTTGAAAGTGGTTCTTGGCTAAATCACTAACACAAAAATCTGAATACAGATTTCTGGACCCTCTTCTCGTCTTCTGACCCAAGAGCTCAGGGACCAGGGCTCTGGACCTTCTCAGGCCCCTGATGGTACAAATGCACAGCCAGGAGTGGCGATCCTGAAAAAGGATGCTGCATGTGGTCAATGGGGTCACCTGAAGTCCCCTACACTTCCTTCCAGGAGACTGTCCATGTTGCTGTCACTGCCAGCACCTGCTCCTCCATCCTGAGCTGTCACTGGAGGGGAGCTTCCTTTTTGATCTTTGTGGGATGAAATCTAGAGCTGACCTGGACCCAAGCCCTTGGGGAAAGCAGAGGCTGAAGGAGCCTCCCCAGGAAACTCCGATGGCCCCAAATGCCAGACACAGAGCGGCAGGGTCCACACAGCCTGTTCCCACCAGTCCCTCCTATTTTTCCCAAGTTCTGCTCCATCCCTTAGGCCAGGATTCTGGGGAACAAGTGGGGAACTGAAATAAACATGTGCTTTAGAGTCAGACAAACAAGGATCTGATCACAGCTCTGCCATGTTTGACCTGGGGATTTTAATCAACAAATAGGAGATTGCTCTCTCTGGACTTCAGATTCATGCAAACTGGATTCGTGAATGATATTTGTGCACATAGTTTTCTCATTCAAAGCTGTGAAGTGGGGAGAATAATAAAGGTCTCATAAAGTTGCTCTGAGGATTTGAGGAGATGATGGAGGTGAAAGCCTGACACAACCCAAATGCTCACCTGATACCAGCGTTTCTAGTGACATTTCCATTGTGGCTGAATGGACACGACCTCAAAGGATTATTTTTAAGACACTTTCAATTTTAGAATAGTTTCAGATTCATAGAAATGTAGTGAAGATATTGTGTTTTCCCTGGTGGCTCAGTGGTAAAGAATCCGTCTGCAATGCAGGAGCTGCAGGAGACATGGGTTTGATCCCTAGGTTGGGAAGATCCCCTGGAGGAAGGCATGGCAACCCATGCCAGTATTTTGTCTGGAGAATCCCAGGGACAAGAGGAACCTGGCAGGCTACAGTTCATGGAGTCGCAAAGAGTCGGACACAACTGAAGTGACTTGGCATGCACGCAGTGAAGGTATTAATAGTAAAGAAAGTCCACAAACACCCAAAACCCAGTTTCCCTGCTGTCAACATTTTAAAACATTTTCCCTTCTGTACAGGGGAAACCCCATTTCACTGCTGTTTACATTTTACATTTATCACAGTTCATGGATCAGCACTGATCCATCGTTAGGAACTCAGTTCCACACATTATCTAGGCTTCCTTGGTTTTCCTCTCCTGTCCTTCTCTGTCTCGGGACTCCATCCAGGGCCCCACGTGGCATCCGTTGTCATGTCTGCTTTGCCTCCTCTAGACTGTGACCATTTCTCAGATTCTCCTTGTTTTCCATGACCTGGCAGCCTTGAGGAGTGCTGGCCAGGAATTTTGTAGGAATGTCCTCCTGTTTGGGTTTGCAGGATGTTTTTCTCGTGGTCAGAGGGCCTATGGGTGGTGTTCGTATTTGCCTTCTCTCTGCAGTTTCTACCCCAGTCAATCAGGTCTTTGGGCATGAGCCACACCGATGGGTGTGGCTGTCTTAGGTCACCCAGAAAAACAGGGCTGGGAGAGGGAAGATGCCATTATTCCCAGAACTAAAGCAGCAACAGAAAGGCATAGAAGAACAGTGCAATATCTCTATACAGAGCTCGGGTTAGCACACATAATATGGTTCTCACTCGTTCCACATGTGCTTGTAGTAAAGTTCATTTGGGATTTTCATCTCAGGAATGGGTCCAGTGTAACAGTCCTTATTAATCCCTTAACTCCAGGCAATCAATATTAAGGAAAAGTCCTCACTCATTGCTCATCACTATTGTGGTGCATAATTTGCAGGCAGTTTACATCTCTGTGTCATAAAATTTAAACAACAAGCTACTCTTTCAAGGTCAATGAGCACAAACTTGAAAGATCTGAGTCAGGCCATCAATAAAATGTGGCAAAATGAAATCCAGGTGGACAATCTGTCGGGTTCAAAAGTCTGAAATGAAATATGATCACCAAATGATACAGAAAATTTCAGCAGCTAAAATCCAGCTACATGACTTAGAAAAAGTTGCCTGCACCAAAATAGCATCTGTTATAAATGCCAGAGATGCAGTCATTATTAAGCTGTATAAAGTGTCCCTCAAGCAAAAGCATTACACATCTTCCCCAACGATCGCCAGGAGCCAAGGTATTTGCATACGATTGCAAAGTGAGTGCAGTCCAGAGGGTGGCTCTAACAGGTTTTGAGGAAGTGAAAGCCAAACTCAAGCATAACTAAATAGGAGGGACCTGTTTGGGGCTTCTTTTACCCCCACACAGAACTCCCAGCAAAGGCAGGGTGCACGTGCCTATCAAAAGCTGGGTATTTGCTCAAGTTGTTAAGAGTGAAAATACAGTTTCCTCATTTGTAAAGTGAGCAGGCAGCACTAAATCATCTCCAGGGACCCTTCCAGATTGGACATCCTAACGTCCTGTAATTCTATTATCCCAGCCTTTGATATAGAACCCTCAGTTAGAAGTCACTCATTGAGCTGACTCAAATCAGGCCTGACAGCCAGGATATCATGCAAGCATCAGCCTTCCTACTTCCAATGCACTAACCGAGTTAACTGGCGTAGGAGGAACACACGACTCACCCTGACAAATTCCATGCTGAATCTGGTATCAATACCGGGCTGAGGGTGGGGTGAGGGGGAGGAGAGTTCGCTGGGAAACAGAGCCACACGCGTCCACAGCCGTAATGCCTGGTGAGCACAGTTTAGAGAGTGCTAAGTTTAAAATCAGCCTGGAGTTTTAAAGAAAAATACACATCAGGAGGTTTTTTTTCCAGGAGATTAGTTGGCTTTTTCCACACTTGCACTTTGGGAATTTGGAAATCTGCCCAAGAGCTCAGAAAGTGCCAGCAAGAGGCAGGAGAGAGCTAAAGGTTGAGGAATCAGGCACTTTCCCAACATCCAAACCAATCCAACGACACCATAGTCAACACAGCCTGGTCTGTCACCCGCACTACCAGCTGCAGTTACTAGTAATACAATGAAAGATGCAGTTATCCAGGCCCTGCCCCACCACGCCGGACACTGAGATTCACATCTTACACTGCTGCCAGCTCCCTGAGGCCAGCAGCCCTGGTCCTGACAGATCCCTCATCCTTGATTCAGGAGATGCCTGAGGATGGTCATTGAGCTTCCTTGTCCCCTCACTCCTAGAGATGGAGCATCAGAATTACCCAGGAGCATGTTAAAAATGCAGACTCCTGGGCTCCCCCTAGACCCGCCCATGGGAGCTGATATTAACATTTCCCCAGGTGATTCTGTGCGCATCAGAGTCTGGGAAGCGCAGGCCCGGGGCTCCCTTCTCCTACTTGGGAGAGAACTGAGCCAACTTTAGGGAGTCAAGGGCTTTCTGGAAGGGGGCAGGGTCCTCAGGCTCCTGAGAAGTGGCCCACCAAAGGAGAATGGAAACTGGGTCTGGATTCTTCTCCATGTAGGTGGGTTAACTTGAGATGGCCCTTTCTTGTTTATGTACCCGCGGCTCCCAAGCAGATGGAGGGTCATCATTTGGGGGTAAAGGGACAGGGACTCCCTTCCCCCCAGGACAGCTGGGCTTCCCGCCTGTGTCCTGGGCACCCTGTGTTCTGGGAAGATCAGGCTCATCCACCAGGTTGGGGTGGGGGCGCAGAGTGTCACCCTCTCCCCACTATAGCGTCCATCCTCCCGGAGTCCTGACCCTGCACAGTGGGAGAGCCAGCAGGTCATGAGGGCCTGAAGCAGAGCCAGGTTCAATGCCAGAGGCGGCCCCCGGGAATGGACCTGGTCTCCTTGGTCATGGGGAGTTGGTTCCACCCCTGGCCACCTTATCCAGGAGCCTTGGCATCTGATCACCAACTTTCAGTTTTTTGAACAGATGGGCCCTTGCCTTCACCCTGCCCCTTCTAACATGGTTTCCATCTTGTTCTAAACGTATTTACTCAGAGACAGTCCAAGGACAGAGGCACCGATATGGCTAGGGTCTTGGCCATCATGAGCTCAGGTCCACCTGGACCTACTGGATCTGAGCATGAATCTCACGTGACTCCAACAATTCACAGGCACAATACAGTGTGAGAAGCATGGGTGTAAACAACAGCCATTCATCTCAGAAAGTCTGCTGGAGATACACCATCCTCCCCGCAGCTTCCACAGCTCAGAGCTGCTCACAGGATGACAGCCAATGGGCATCTGAGCTGTCCAAACATATGATTCCTGGTCTCTTGAATTTCCGTCCCTCTGAAATTTTGTGGAGGAGTAGTTCTTATTTTGGCAGGGCACAGGTTACTTTGATGTTTGTACTGTAGGCTGTACTTGGCTTCATTCCAGAACACTTTTTACAAAATATCAGCTTAAAAAACATATGGAACATTGCATATAACTTGATAGTCTCTAGTAATATATCAAATTTGGTCCAAATCAGGTGGTCCCTTTGAAAGTTCTCAAGCTGAAAGCAAAATGCTAAAGAGAATTAAAACAGAAGCTTCACATCTCTGGCTAGTCACATTCATACAGGGACACATTCAATGCCTTCTGGATTCTGAAATCTGAAAACGTGCAGAATAGTATGCCGGAGTCTTGTAAGCCATTCACAAGGCCATGATGACTTCCCAAGATCCACTGTTTATTATCATAAATCTTTGCATGTGGATGTCAGCTCTCCAATACGACCTCTCTCTTGAGAGTGGAACTCATGACTTGAAGTTATTTGCCTTTCCAGTGCCACGTGGTACCCAATACTCAGCAGAATGAGGCTTACATTGGAAATGATGGCAGCCGTGATCACCAGGATGGTTTTGTTGTTTCCAAGACTGGTTAAACTCTTCAAGGATATAGATTTGTCTTTGCTGCTATTCTGTTTTCCAGAAAGAATTCAGTTTATTGACAACTAGGAAGATGGAGAATGTACCAGGAAGGATTTAGGGTCCTTCAAAAATGTTCTTCTAACATAAAAAGTTTCTTCCTTTTAGGGAGGAGAGAGTCCAGGAACCTAAAACTTATTTGGCCTAATGTGATTTCATCAACCATCATTTGAGAATAAGATCCAGGTCCGCCAAGATAGAAAAATCATTCTCCAACTTGTAGCAAACTTCTGAGTCTCCCTTCTGCTCCTTTAGATATCTCGTTTCCCTACAGACATTAGTCATGCTTATTTTATCTATTTAATAAATGAACTTATACCTAGACGAAGGAGGTCACCCAGCATGAAGCTTCAAAGTAAAACCAGAAGAGAGGGAGTCAGGGATGGAGGTGATGGAGCAGCCCTGCCTGAGAAATGAGGCAAATCATTCTAAAAGAACATGAACAAGGAAGAGGAGAGGAAAAAGTCAACAGGGAGAGAGAGACTCCGAGCCCACTCAGTTTCTTTGATGCCAATGGAAGTTAATTCCATGATCCTGCATCACATCTCGCCAATAAATATCCAAGCCTTGAGAACAGGAAGCAGTTCTGGACCATAGTGTCAAAAAGCACTCGGCAGGTGCCTGTGGATTCCCTTCCAGCCTCAGTCCAAACCAGCGGTCCTGCCAAGCCACTGAAGTTTCATGGACTCACTTCTTAGAGCCTGTGCTGAAAAGAATACATTTTGGCTGTCTGACCCAACCTCTTGAGCCCATCACTCTCAACAAGGAACCTTTGCTGACACCCACCTCCCTGCAGACTGTGCCTCTTTCCTGATTTCTGGGATTCATTCCTTTTTGAACTCTTGAAATTGCCTGCTTACTTGGCATCTTTCCATTGAGACTGAAAGCCCCTCAAATGTGAACACGATCTTGTTACAGCCTGACTTCCTTCTGCCTCCCACACTGCTAGGGGGGTGTTGAACACTTGATATATGTACATTGAATGAATTAACAAATGCTCTACAACACTCATTGCTTAGCATCCTTAAGTAGGCTGTCATAAATGGACACTTATGTGAAAAGAATTATTTCCTAAATTATTTTTCTCTTTTTATTTACATTTATCACTTACTCTTCTTAAGAAGTAAAGGAAGGGGAAATGAAACCTTGTTACAGCCACAGCTTCCTGTTCACACTCATAAAGCAGCCATTTGGGGTTGCTAGTGGGATGAAGTTTTGTGCAGGCACTTGGAATCACAGAGTAAATGCTGGTGGATTCCATGATTTTTCTCTTTTTCACTCTAGAAGTTCCCTCTAGATATGTCCTTTTCTCTCTTTTCAAATTTAAGTGGGATCTCCTAGAAACTACCACAACCATCTATTTTCTAACAACTCACGTGGGCTCTGGACATTACCTCTCAGATCTTCTCCTGGCTGCACACCCAGAGTTGCTGCTAGGAAGAAGAAAAACATGATGGGAAGAGAGGTTGGGAGGCCCTCTTTGTGCTGAGGGATTGTCTTTTCCTGCCCTTAATCTCTTACTATCCCTGTGTTTCCCCAGTCCTGATTACTCTTCCCTGGAGTTAAGAAAGTATCAAGCTGGTACTACCTCAATTCTAGAATGAGTGCCTGATTGACGAGCAAGCTATTATAAGACCATATATCCTTCAAGTGAAAAATATTGCTTGACTGCAGAGTGATTTGTCAGGGCCTCAGAATAAACAGCATCTAATAGTTACCCCATTCTGTGGCTGTTCTCTGACCATCTCCACCGTTTTTGCAGAAGTTAGATGTTGTCTTTTTAAGTCATAGCTGTCTTAAAAGGAAAGAAAAGAAGCCTCACAATGACCATAATGATGGTAGCCTTCCCCAGTAGAAACTGATGACCTGTTGGATGAACTACTGTTAGACTTAGAGCAAGTTAAAGGAAAGTCAAAGATCACCTGGATCAAATCTCCCATCTTCAGTTCAGTTCAGTTCAGTCACTCAGTCGTGTCCGACTCCTTGCGACCCCATGAATCACAGCACACCAGGCCTCTCTGTCCATCACCAACTCCCAGAGTTCACCCAAACTCATGTCCATCAAGTCGGTGATGCCATCCAGCCATCTCATCCTCTGTCGTCCCCTTCTCCTCCTGCCTCCAATCCCTCCCAGCATCAGAGTCTTTTCCAATGAGTCAACTCTTCGCATGAGGTGGCCAAAGTATTGGAGTTTCAGCTTCAGCATCAGTCCTTCCAAAGAGCACCCAGGACTGATCTCCTTTAGAATGGACTGGTTGGATCTCCTTGCAGTCCAAGGGACTCTCAAGAGTCTTCTCCAACACCACAGTTCAAAAGCCTCAATTCTTAGGTGCTCAGCTTTCTTCACAGTCCAACTCTCACATCCATACATGACCACAGGAAAAACCATAGCCTTGACTAGACGGACCTTTGTTGGCAAACTAACATCTCTGCTTTTGAATATGCTATCTAGGTTGTCATAACTTTCCTTCCAAGGAGTAAGCGTCTTTTAATTTCATGGCTGCAATCACCATCTGCAGTGATTTTGGAGCCCAAAAATAAAGTCTGACACTGTTTCCACTGTTTCCCCATCTATTTCCCATGAAGTGATGGGACCAGACGCCATGATCTTAAGTTTTCTGAATGTTGAGTTTTAAGCCAACTTTTTCACTCTCCTCTTTCACTTTCATCAAGAGGCTTTTTTGTTCCTCTTCACTTTCTGCGATAAGGGTGGTGTCATCTGCATATCTGAGGTTATTGATATTTCTCCCGGCAATCTTGATTCCAGCCTGTGCTTCTTCCAGCCCAGCGTTTCTCATGATGTACTCTGCATAGAAGTTAAATAAGCAGGGTGAAAATATACAGCCTTGACGTACTCCTTTTCCTATTGGGAACCAGTCTGTTGTTCAATGTCCAGTTCTAACTGTTGCTTCCTGACCTGCGTACAGGTCTCTCAAGAGGCAGGTCAGGTGGTCTGATATTTCCATCTCTTCCAGAATTTTCCACAGTTTATTGTGATCCACACAGTCAAAGGCTTTGGCATAGTCAATAAAGCAGAAATAGATGTTTTTTGGAACTCTCTTGCTTTTTCCATGATCCAGCGGATGTTGGCAATTTGATCTCTGGTTCCTCTGCCTTTTCTAAAACTGGCTTGAACATCTGGAAGTTCACAGTTCACATATTGCTGAAGCCTGGCTTGGAGAATTTTGAGCATTACTTTACTAGGGTGTGAAATGAGCACAATTGTGTGGTAGTTTGAGCGCTCTTTGGCATTGCCTTTCTTTGGGATTGGAATGAAAACTGACCTTTTCCAGTCCTGTGGCCACTGCTGAGTTTTCCAAATGTGCTGGCATATTGAGTGCAGCACTTTCACAGCATCATCTTTCAGGATTTAATAATAAATAGCTCAACTGGAATTCCATCACCTCCACTAGCTTTGTTCGTAGTGATGCTTTCTAAGGCCCACTTGACTTCACTTCCAGGATGTCTGGCTCTAGGTGAGTGATCACACCATCGTGATTATCTTGGTCGTGAAGCTCTTTTTTGTACAGTTCTTCTGTGTAGTCTTGCCACCTCTTCTTAGTGATCTTCTGCTTCTGTTAGGTCCATACCATTTCTGTCCTTTATCGAGCCCATCTTTGCATGAAATGTCCCCTTGGTATCTCTAATTTTCTTGAAGAGATCTCTAGTTTTCCCATTCTGTTGTTTTCCTCTATTTCTTTGCATTCATCACTGAAGAAGGCTTTCTTATATCTCCTTGCTATTCTTTGGAACTCTGCATTCAGATGCTTATATCTTTCCTTTTCTCCCTTGCTTTTCACTTCTCTTCTTTTTCACAGCTATTTGTAAGGCCTCCCCAGACAGCCATTTTGCTTTTTTGCATTTCTTTTTCTTGGGGATGGTCTTGATCCCTGTCTCCTGTACAATGTCACGAACCTCCCTCCATAGTTCATCAGGTACTCTATCTATCAGATCTAGGCCCTTAAATCTATTTCTCACTTCCACTGTATAATCATAAGGGATTTGATTTAAGTCATACCTGAATGGTCTAGTGGTTTTCCCCACTTTCTTCAATTTAAGTCTGAATTTGGCAATAAGGAGTTCATGATCTGAACCACAGTCAGCTCCGGTCTTGTTTTTGCTGACTGTATAGAGCTTCTCCATCTTTGGCTGCAAATAATATAATCAATCTGATTTTGGTGTTGACCATCTGGTGATGTCCACGTGTAGGGTTTTCTCTTGTGTTGTTGGAAGAGGGTGTTTGCTATGACCAGTGTGTTCTCTTTGCAAAACTCTATTAGCCTTTGCCCTGCTTCATTCTGTATTCCAAGGCCAAATTTGCCTGTTACCCCAGGTGTTTCTTGACTTCCTACTTTTGCATTCCAGTCCCCTGTAATGAAAAGGACATCTTTTTTGGGTGTTACTTCTAAAAGGTCTTGTAGGTCTTCAAAGAACTGTTCAACTTCAGCTTCTTCAGCGTTACTGGTTGGGGCATAGACTTGAATTACTGTGATATTGAATGGTTTGCCTTGGAAACAAACAGAGATCATTCTGTCTTTTTTGACATTGCATCCAAGTACTGCATTTCGAACTCTTTTGTTGACCATGATGGCTACTCCATTTCTTCTGAGGGATTCCTGCCCGCAGTAGTAGATATAACTGTCATCTGAATTAAAGTCACCCATTCCAGTCCATTTTAGTTTGCTGATTCCTAGAATGTCAATGTTCACTCTTGCCATCTCCTGTTTGACCACTTCCAATTTGCCTTGATTCATGGACCTGACATTCCAGGTTCCTAGGCAATATTGCCCTTTACAGCATTGGACCTTGCTTCTATCACCAGTCACATCCACAACTGGGTATTGTTTTTGCTTTGGCTCCATCCCTTCATTCTTTCTGGAGTTATTTCTCCACTGATCTCCAGTAGCATATTGGGCACCTACCGACCTGGGGAGTTCCTCTTTCAGTATCCTATCATTTTGCCTTTTCATAGTGTTCAAAGGGTTCTCAAGGCAAGAATACTGAAGTGGTTTGCCATTCCCTTCTCCAGTGGACCACATTCTGTCAGACCTCTCCACCATGACCCACCCGTCTTGGGCTGCCCCATGGGCATGGCTTAGTTTCACTGAGTTAGACAAGGCTGTGGTCCTACTGTGATTAGATTGACTAGTTTTCTGTGATTATGGTTTGTGTGTCTGCCCTCTTATGCCTCTCGAAACACCTACCGTCTTACTTGGGTTTCTCTTACCTTGGACATGGGGTATCTCTTCATAGCTGTTCCAGCAAAGTGCAGCCATTGCTCCTTACCTTGGATGAAGGGTATCTCCTCACCACTGCCCCTCCTGACCTTGAATGTGGAGTAGCTCCTCTCTGCCCTCCTGCACTCACGTAGCCACCGCTCTTTGGACGTGGGGTTGCTCCTCCCAGCCACCACCCCTGACTTCGGGCATGGGGTAGCTCTTCTCTGCCACATTTCTGTGCAGTTGGTTGCAGCCGGCATGCTTCTGCCCATCCTGAAGTGAAGTCGCTCAGTTGTGTCCGACTCTTTGCAACCCCGTGAACTGTAGCCCACCAGGCTCCTCTGTCCATGGGATTCTCCAGGCAAGAATACTGGAGTGGGTTGCCATTTCCTTCTCCAGGGGATCTTCCCAATCCAGGGATCAAACCCAGGTCTCCTGCTTTACAGGCAGATGCTTTAACCTCTGAGCCACCAGGGAAGCACTTCTTAGAGACGGTTAATGTGAGACAGCCCCCTACCCAGCCTTGATAAATTGCCTAAGGGGACAAGACCTGGGTCTTCCATCTGACATTCCTCCCAGAAGTGATTCTCAGAGTATAGTCCACTGACCAGCAGCCTCACTATATCATAGGGACTTAGGATAGCAAACTTTCCGCCCAATTAGATCCACTGGATCAGAGTTTTGGGGATCAGGCCCAGCAATCTGTTCTCACAAGCTTTCTGGGAGGTTAGATGCACCCCAATCTTGAGAAGCACTGCTGGTGTACCACACACCATCCTATGGTCGCTCAAACTCTGGGCCAAGTCTCATCAATCCAAGATTATGTTGACCAGGGAGTGGAGTAGAAAGGAATGTTCTGGAAGCCAAAGGGATCCTTGTCAGGACATCTAGGAAGGAGCTGTCAGTCCCCTACCCAGAACTTGGACATAAACAGAGATTCCTCCTCTTAAGAAAGTAAAGCTTGAGAAGACAGAGGGAGATAAAGGAACCCTTCAATCCAGTTCTTCTTTAATCCTTGGTTGTTCAACTTTTATAAGATTTTACCAAAAAATTAGACAATGGGAAGTCGAATAGATTCTACGCTCTTAGAACTCATCTGACAGACTCAAATGGCAGTTTCCAAAGCCATTCATTAGCAGTTCCCATCAACTCTGTCCTCCCTGTGTGTGGACCTCAATCTCACCTTCCTTCATCAGTGGACAGCACGGCGTCCTTCTTGTGATGGAGAATCACCAGGCTTCTGTCCTCATTGCTCATTTCCTAGGAGGAGAAAAGCTAATCTCATGATTTTTGGCTATCAAAACTGATGGAAGACTTGTTATTGATCCAGCTTGGTCAGGGGTCCTTGGCTTGAATAAGAAGAAGAAGAATTTCTTTTATGATAATAATAAGAAGAAGAATTTCTTCTCTTAATGTCTATATGATTGTTGATACATTTGTCCTCCCTGGAAATTTATTAGCTCTACCAGGGGAGGATGATATCCATAGCATGGACTATGATTTGCTGACAGACAAAAGAGACACCACAATTGGCCAGCCTTAATTTCCCATAAGCAAATAAGGGAGTCCTGCCTGGGTCATGTGACTGAAATCAGTGGGAGGATGTTGCCCTCTAAAGGAAGTGATAGGGAAATGGCTTCCCTTCTCGTCCTTGCAGAAATGGCATTATGGAGAGTCACAGTCAATGCCACTCTCATTAATTATGGATGGATGTGAACTAACTTTTGTTATTAAATATTTTGCCATCACAAGAACCATCCATGTGATTAACAGATTAGAGAAGATGTGACAGTGGGCCTAGGGGTAAGGGCAGGGAAAGGATGAAGTCCTTCATTAAATCAAAACAGTAAATTTTGGTAACACAAAGTCCAAAGACAGACAGTTCGGGGGTTTCAGGATCAAGATTGCAGAAACTGAAGGGCCCTGAATCTGTTCATCTCTGTAGACCATCATCTATTGTTCTAAACCTGTTAGAGTATTGTCATTCCCATTTTTCTAGGAAGAAGGCTTACACTCAGAGGGCTCTGGCCACTCTGTTAGTGGTCACCGAGTAGAACTAGACCTCAGGGCACCCAGACCTTAGTTCAATCCCCTTTCAACTATTATCATGTTGCTTTTAAAAAGGAAAGATGATCAGGCTACTGAGGTAAGACCATTAGCATTCTGATGACCATAGGAGTGAGAAAGGAAGATCGTCACAAGTAGGAACATTTTCCTTTATATGATGCAGAACAGGAGGTGGACACATGTGACCCACTACACTTTCTTTCTCTGAGTGAATTGCCTAGTAAGAGTTCAAACATGGTTCAGTTGGGGGTGGACACAGTAAAATACGCAATGTTTATGGATCTGTTGCTGTGTCTTATTTTATACCATGTTTTTTACTTTTCTCACGATTTTCAATCTGATTTACGATCTGCATCCAAATTGCAGATGGATCTATCACTGCCGAAATATGTGACCATGTGATGTGAACATGGATGTGGGGAAAGAGCCTGAATTCACTCAAGGAGGTCACTGAAAATTTGAGGAGGCAAAACAGAGAAAACATGGAGGAGGCCAGCAGCCAAATGAAACCCAGCAATGTGGGTCCTGAGTGGGAAACCGGGAGGTCAGAGAAGCAGCAGCTGCATGCAGTCAGAAAATTCAGTGAGTGCTCATTTCAGTGGCCAGTTTTTGAACATGTCAGTTTAATTATGATGCATCACAGTTGACAGCAATGCATCTGGAGCCAATTACAGCACATGTTAAAATCAATTATTGCATATTTCAGCGATCCTAAACACTGTAGTGAGCGAGCTGGGCATGGCTGCAGATTTCAACTCCACTAATCATTTTTACAATCATGGTTCAACAAGAAAAGAAGTACATATAGATAGTTACTGTGATATATATACATCTATATATGCATACACATAAGCACTTAGAAAAGTATATTTTATAACCAACATCTAATGTAAAGCCCAGACACAGTAGCAACAGACAGCGAAACCTCAAACGTGTGCTCAGACAAAAGTATAACCTTACATCATACTTTTTTTGAAGACTCATGACAAGAAAATGAAATGCTTTGCTATCTTCAAACCCTCTCGTGGTCAATTCCATCCACTTTCCCCACTTTACCAGCAGTGCCGTCCATCTCCCAGGTGACTGGCTATTTCAGTCTAAAATATTTGCCTTAATTGTTGGCCCTATTTTTGTGGCCTTTCTCCTCCCTCAGATTTCTAGCTTAACACATTATCCTTCAAATTCTAAAGCTTTTTCATTTTGTATTTACTTTATTAGGCACCAGGAAAAAAGTGGTTTATTGAAGAAGAGGAGGAGGAGGAGGAGGGGTAGGCAAGGGCAAACTAAAGAAGGAGAAGGCCAAAAAGTGAGTGTGTTAGTTTCTACTGTACATCAAAATGAATCAGCCATACGTACACATATATCCCTCCCTTTTGGACTTCCTTCCCATTCAGGTCACTACAGTGCATTAAGTAAAGTAAAGCAACTATAGTAAAAATTAAAATATCCTACCAAAAAATGTGAGTGTAGGCCACACTGTCTGTCCTAGCACATCCATGCATTCTCTGGTGGCCTGTAGGTCTTCAGTTCAGTTCAGTAGCTCAGTCATGTCCAACTCTTTGCCACCCCATAGACTGCAGCACCCTGTTCATCACCAACTCCTGGAGCTTTCTCAAACTCAGGTCCATCGAGTCGGTGATGTCATCCAACCATCTCATCCTCTGTCGTCCCCTTCTCCTCCCACCTTCAATCTTTCCCAGCATCAGGGTCTTTTGCAATGAGTCAGTTCTTCATGTCACTGTATGCCTTGGTTAGTTCTAAAACGGGTTTACTATGAAGAAGAGTTAAACCCTACAAACCTGGATTTCTCCTTCTTGTCGACTGTGCACAACATAAGGCAGTTAAAGAAAACCCACAGTCTCTGGCTGGCTCAAGGCCTTAGAGACTCACAGGGGTTCATGGTGTGGGACACGGTCAATGCAAATGCCCCCAGGCCTAGGGGCCAGGGCTGCGAGGTGACTGAGCATTCCAAGGAAAGCCACAGGCCTGACACAGCTTGGATCCGGCAGCAGGTGGGTGTGTATCCTGGGAAAGGCATGAGTGATGTCTGAGTCAGGATGAGCTGAATGGTCCAAGGAGGCAGAGGAAAACAGCCTGTGTAGTTTTGTTAAGAGAGGGCCGGGCTAGGTGTCAGGAACTGGTCTTCTCTGTTCAGCTGCGAGCCCAGCTGGGGCGAGGCGCTCGATGCCCCACTGTCCTCCTGATGGCCCAGAGGGAAGCAGACCAAAGACAGGAGGGGCCTCCGGATGGGCCGCGACATGCGAGGGGCACCATGGAAAGGAGGGCTGATCCCTTCTACGGTTTTGAGGATCAGGGTGGCGGCCCTTACCTCTGTTGGTTTGTGACTACGGGATGAACTCCAAGTCATGTTAGAGGTTTTTCAAGCATGTGTTTGCATTTTTTTATTTTATTTTATTGACGTATAGTTGGTTTACAAAGTTGTGTTAGTTTCTATGGTACAGCAAAGTGAATCAGCTATACCTGTACATATATTCTCTCTTTTTTTGATTTCCTTCCCATTCAGAGCACTGAGTACGGTTCCCTGTGTTACACAGTAGATTCTCATTAGTTATCTATTTCACACATAGTGTATACAACAATTCATCCCACCCCACCCCTCTCTCGGTATCCAAACATTTGTTCTCTATGTCCATGTCTCTATTTCTGCTTTGTAAATAAGACCATCATTACCAGTTCCTCACCTCCAATACTTTGGCCACCTGATACAAAGAGCTGACTCATTAGAAAAGACCCCGATGCTGGGAAAGACTGAAGGCAGGAGGAGAAGGGGAGACAGAGGATGAGATGGTTGGATGGCATCACCAACTCAATGGACATGAGTTTGAGCAAGCTCCAGGAGATGGTAAAGGATAGGGAAGCCTGGCATGCTGCAGTCCACAGGGTCACAAAAAGTCGGACATGACTGAACGGCTGAACAACAATAACAATCCAGAGACTCACTGATTCAAGAAGCATTTATTTTGAACTAGCCTTCAAGATACCCACCCTCCCCCTGGTAGAGCTAATAAATTTCCAGGGAAGACAAATGTTTCAACAATCATGTGGACATTAAGGGAAGAAGAATAAGCCAAGGACCCTTGGCTTGTGTTCTGGCTAAAGGGAGGATGTCTGTTATATGGTCACATGTCCCTGTCACCCACCGTTCAGGGGAGTAGAAGGAATCCAGCACCACACCTTCCCAAGAATCTGATGTTGATACCTCATTGTAGTTTTGGTCTGCATTTCTTAATAATGAGTGATGTTGAACATCTTTCAAATATTTATTGGTCAATGAATCTATTTACAGAGAAAGAATGGAGAAGCAGATGTAGAGAACAGACTTGTAGACACATCAGAGGAAGGAAAGGCTAGGAGAAAAATGAGAAAGTATTATAGCCATGACATATATAGAATATCATATGTAAAACAGATAACTAGTGAGAAGCTGCTGTATAACACAGGGAGCCCAGCCTGGTGCTCTGTGATGACCTAGAGGGCTGGAATAAGTGCAGGGGAGGGAAGTTCAAGGGGGAGGGGATATATATTTAATTATGATTGATTTGCATTGATGTACAACATTATAAAGCAATGTTCTGTGTGTTAGCCTCTAAGTTACGTCCAACTGTATGCAACCCCATTGACTGTAGCCCGCCAGGTTCCTCTGTCCATAGGATTCTCCAGGCCAGAATACTGGAGTGGACTGCCATTTCCTTCTCCAGGGGATCTTCCTGACCCTAGGATCAAACCCGGGTCTCCTGCACTGCAGGCAGATGCTTTACCATCTGAACTAACAGAGACCACCACATTATAAAGCAATTATCCTCCAAAAAATAAATTAAAAATTTTTTTAACTATATATTAAAAAAATAAAAGAATCTGATGGGCCCTTGAGCTGACACTGGAATTCCAATGTGTTCAAAGTTGTCTTGTGTTCCTATGAGTTGGGATGCAGGTTCTGTGTGTGTAGTGACCATTGGCGAGCTGGAAGACCATGCCCAGACATAGTTAGGGAGAAAGAGGCTGCAGGGCTTAGGGTCCCAACTGGAGAGAGAATTCACACTATAGTTTAAACAAGGAGATTTTGATGAAGGAGCTACAGACAGCCCTGTAGGCAAAGCGACCCAACAAGGGCTAGGGCTAGGGCTAGGGAGAGTCCAGGGTCTGAAATTCCTAGCTTCCAGTTCCAACTATACCACTTACCAGCTGCAGGACCCTGGGCAGGTTACAGATGACGCCTCAGTTTCCTCATCTGTAAAGAGGGCATAGAAATGGCACTGACTTCAATAGATTGGTCTGAGGAGTAAATGACCTTTGGAAAGTTCTTAGAATAATTATTACTATTCATCTTCACAGTAGCCACATGTAGTGAATAATAGTTACACATTCAAAGGGGATGTTAATTGTAACACTTACTAACCTCCTTTTAAAGTGAAACAGAGCAGCACTCTATGGTCCTTGTCCCCCATGCCCTCAGAACATCTTTTGTCTGTGGAAAAACTTTAGCCAAAGAATAGGTTTCATCAGAGCAGGGAGAGTATGCAGAAACAAAGGGAAACAGCCACAGGAAATCAAACAATTATAGTTTAGTCATTAGGCAAAGTCAAGGGCCTTTAGTCCTTCTCAAGAGCTACAGATAGTATTCTGAGCCATATCCTGTGAGCGGTCTTGTAGATACTGAAATCCCCACCAGGTGGAGAAGTTAACTACATGTTGACCAGACTGTACCCATGGACATAAGCTGCCACAATTCTGAGAATTGGCCTAAAGAAATGGCAACAAATTGACGCTGGAATTGAAGATTAACTGTACTTAAAACAATCAAGATGACATTGGTGAGATCACCAAGGACCGATTTCAAGATGACCATCAGAGATGGCGATGCTGTTTCTGCATGTAGCCCCCTCCCTCCGCCTATAAAAGCTCTTGCCCACTGATTGTCAGTCAGGACTGGGGGGATGTCAGCCTTTGGAAAGGCATCCACTCCCCCACCGCCACTCCCTTTCCCAACCTGGCTTCTTTATTGGCTTTTGAGTGGCAAGCAGCCAGGCCCCACTTTTGATTACAAAAGGACATTGAAAATATACCCTAGAAAGCACCTTTAAAGAACTCTGAGGTACAACAAGTCATGACGGGTAAATATACCTTCCAAATTCTTGAAGAAAACATGAGGCGCCATTGCCGAGTGCGGGGAAGTAGATTTATCAACACCGTCCAGGGCTGACATCAGAGCCGAACAAAACCAGGTGCCCATTATGAGCAAGGTCATGGCCACCTGTCCTCTGGTGGTGACCAAAACACACTGGGGCTATTTCCAGACCTACAGGGCCTCCTGTGGTGTGTCCAAAGCGTTCTAGAGTTCAGCTCTCGATGTCCTGATACTGACCCAGGAGGGGTAAGCAGTGGACACCAGCCCCCAGGCTGCCCATAACCCCCACTGCCCTGAGTCACTAACAGCTGCTTTCAGAGCCACTGACCCTTCCATTCCAACAGATTATCCTTTCCATCCACTCTGACTTACTTGACAGAAAGATGGAGTTTAAATGCCGTGTGGTCTGATCCCTTGAATAAAATGCATAAAGCATGTCGTTGTGTGTCCATGATGCTCAGCCAACAGTGCAAATTCCTTTCCCTTCCCTGTTTCCTGGTGACTTCCACAGCCCTACAGTTGACATTTGGCCATTGAAAGCATCTTCCGTAAAGAGATTTGTGGAGGCATCGCAGAAAGTGGAGGCGTGCAAGAGAGGCTTCATGGACTGTGAGCTCTGGTGCCTCATGAACTTTGAATACCTTCTCCGTTCAGAGGGAAGCAGCATGTTTCTCCGGTCATTTTAGTGATGCAAGCCCTGCCACTCACCACAGGTGTTAATGGCAGAGTAATTTTGAGGTTTCTGGATGGAGCGAGCATTCCAAGTTTGTAGAACAAACATTGAGTGGGGATCCAATGTCAATGTTTCCTAACGATTTTTACCTAATGGCTCTGCTGCCCGAGCTCCCTGGGAGGCTCTGAGGAGAGGGGTATTGCAGTCTTGTCACAACCTTGCTGAGCCCCCCATGCTAACTTCATCCCTGACAACTCCTACAACTGTCCTGTCTCCTCTCCACACCCCAGGGACAGCATCTTCCCTCCACATGCCATCCAAATGTCACTGAAACAGAAGAGGAGCCCCAAGACAGTAGGACACATCAAAGAAATTCCCACATCACAACAAAGGATGAAGGTGTTCTCAGGACAGGAGTGTTCTAGCCCAGTTGTTCTCACCACGTGATCCTGCAGTCCACCAGGAATCTGTTAAAAATGTGCCTTCTGGGGTTCCATCCAAGACCTGCAGAAACCATGGGATAGGGGTCCAGCCATCTGTGCAATAACAAGCCCACCCATTCAAACCACCAGAGTCAACACATGAAAAATTACACACATCAAATTGTGGTTTTGAGTGAGCAAAGGCCATAAATTTTCCACACTGCAGAACTCTACAGAATGTAAGTCACACAGGTTGCTCAAGTGAGGAGAGAAAGGGACTGAGAGTCAAATGGCAGTAGAAACTTCAAAGCAGGATGGTAAGGAACCACCCCCGGTGTCCCTGCCCATCACAGGGGGCAGGGAAAAGAAAACTAATTCTGCTCCCTTGTCTGGTGGCC
This sequence comes from Bubalus bubalis, assembly GCF_019923935.1. Lineage (NCBI taxonomy): Eukaryota > Metazoa > Chordata > Mammalia > Artiodactyla > Bovidae > Bubalus > Bubalus bubalis. Next base: position 42,811,883 of record NC_059170.1, read on the forward strand.
CAAAGGGTGTAACCTGGCCTGTAATCTAAAGAGAAATTTAATGATCAGAAAGAGGAGTCCTTTGTGGGTAAGAAGGAAGGAGGGAGGAGGAAGGGGCAAGGCTGTTTTGGAGGAGAGAAGACAGGCACTCAAGTGAGTCGATCTGAACCCAGAGAGAGCATGTTTGTGTGGAAATCTTCACAACAGCTCTGGGACCCCTGTCTCTGGGATGGTGGGCACCCCCTCACACCCTGGCAGATCCCCAAAACACAGAGGACAGAGATAGATGACACCTAGACTCCATCACTGAGGGTTTAGATAAGAGCTAGAAACTCCAGCTGCATCTTGTGCAGGAAAAAACAGGGAAACCCAGTTCATTAAGATGTTCACTTCCAGATTGGGGAGGTGTCTGACCTGCCTGTTTTGACCCCATGTGAACAAAGCTTAGCTGAAGTCAACTTGGGAATTTTAGACATGCCTGGAATTCTATAGTCTAATATTCTATCATGATTCCAAAAAAGGGGGTCTGATTAGAGCAAAAGGTTTGGAATCCATTTAACAGAGTGGCATCGTGCTTGGTAGCAATAGCATCTTCTGTCTAAGGTAGTCCAGCACCTGCCCTGAGCCCTCAACACCTGCTCTTAACCCCCAGCACCTGCCCTGAGCCTTCACAAAATGGATATGACTTTGTAACCTAGCCTTCTGGCATCACCACTTAACACTACAGTGCAGATTCAGTTCGTTTGAGCACAACAATGATTCTGCAGGAACATTACTACTGTCTATCATAATAGACCATCATAAGGATGTTTATTTTTTAAAAAAAGCCTATCCTATTAATAGAACATGGAAAATTAACCATTGAGAACAAGCTTTGTTTACATCCATGATTGTTTCTCAAGGAAATAGTGTTGGAGGTGGGGTAGAGACCCAGCACTAAGCAAGTGGGAAAACGATACCATCCACATTTACGATCCGACTGACGCTTTCACGTCTCGGCTTCTTTCTGCACTCAGTGAGGGAAAATGGGGTGAGAGAACTGGAATAAATCTTCCATCCACATGATCGTGTTCACAAAACTGTTTTTGTGGCAACCAGAAAATAGCCATGAGGTTCATTCCATTCAAGAGAAAGAATTCTAGAATCCATTCCACTACCCTCCATGATGATCAAAAATATTCAGATTTAAAAAAAGAGAGAGAGAGAAAGGAAGAAGTTGGCACTATTGTCCCAAGGAGGGCAGACGACTCTGTTGTAAGTGATGTTTCCCTTTCTCCTATAATCAAGCTTCAAAGGCCCTAACAGACAATGGCTAAGTTGTCCCAGATGGTAGTAGTAGATGCATGGAGAAGGGAGAGTCAGCTTGAGAGTACACTGACGTTAATGGGGAGGCTTCCTGGATGTCCAGGCAGTAGGTGGAGCGGGCCTGGCCAGGCTGGGGCTGCAGACGTGAGGAAGGTCCGGGGAACCTGACAGTGAACCAGTTGAACAAGGCTGCCCGAGGCAGCCCTGCCACTGGCCTATGCAGGTTGCCCAATTCTCTCTGCAGCTGGATCTCATGTTCACCAACTCTCTGAAGCCTGGTGCTGCCGGGACACAATATGAAATCACAAACCCCCGGGACTCTGCCGTTCAAGAATCTATCGTTCTTTGCCTTCTTGTTCATGTCGGGCTGCATCGTAGCCAGGTAAACTCCCTTGTATGAAATGCCCCACTCACTCCCGGGGTCTCCCCAGAGACAGGTCATTGAGAGCATTGGCAATACATTTTTCTTAAAAGTAAAGGCTAGTATGTAAGACACAAGCCCTGGGTGACTGTTCTACAAAGAATTCTGAAACTTCCAGGAGAATTTCTCAAAGAATGTTGTTTAACAGGCAGCTTTCTGAGCAAGAGACAGTTAATATATTGATTTATCTTCAGTTTTGATGTCTATTTTCTCCTTCATCGTTTTCAGTCAGTTCAGTTCAGTCACTCAGTTGTGTCCGACTCTTTGCGACCCCATGAATCGCAGCACGCCAGGCCTCCCTGTCCATCACCAACTCCCGGAGTTCACTCGGACTCACGTCCATCGAGTCAGTGATGCCATCCAGCCATCTCATCCTCTGTCGTCCCCTTCTCCTCCTGCCCCCAATCCCTCCCAGCATCAGGGTCTTTTCCAATGAGTCAACTCTTTGCATAAGATGGCCAAAGTACTGGAGCTTCAGCTTTAGCATCATTCCTTCCAAAGAAATCCCAGGGCTGATCTCCTTCAGAATGGACTGGTTGGATCTCCTTGCAGTCCAAGGGACTCTAAAGAGTCTTCTCCAACACCAGAGTTCAAAATCAGCAATTCTTCGGCGCTCAGCCTTCTTCACAGTCCAACTCTCACATCCATGCATGACCACAGGAAAAACCATAGCCTTGACTAGACGGACTTTTGTTGGCAGTGATGTCTCTGCTTTTGAATATGCTATCTAGGTTGGACATAACTTTCCTTCCAAGAAGTAAACGTCTTTTAATTTCATGGCTGCAATCACCATCTGCAGTGATTTTGGAGCCCAGAAAAATAGTCTGACATTGTTTCCACTGTTTCCCCATCTATTTCCCATGAAGTGATGGGACTGGATGCCATGATCTTCGTTTCTGAATGTTGAGCCTTAAGCCAACTTTTTCACTCTCCACTTTCACTTTCATCAAAAGGCTTTTGAGTTCCTCTTCACTTTCTGCCATAAGGGTGGTGTCATCTGCATATCTGAGGTTATTGATATTTCTCCCGGCAATCTTGATTCCAGCTTGTGCTTCTTCCAGTCCAGCGTTTCTCATGATATACTCTGCATAGAAGTTAAATAAGCAGGGTGACAATATACAGCCTTGACATACTCCTTTTCCTATTTGGAACCAGTCTGTTGTTCCATGTCCAGTTCTAACTGTTGCTTCCTGACCTGCATACAGATTTCTCAAGAGGCAGGTCAGGTGGTCTGGTATTCCCATCTCTTTCAGAATTTTCCACAGTTTACTGTGATCCACACAGTCAAAGGCTTTGGCATAGTCAATAAAGCAGAAATAGATGTTTTTCTGGAACTCTTTTGCTTTTTCCATGATCCAGCGGATGTTGGCAATTTGATCTCTGGTTCCTCTGCCTTTTCTAAAACCAGCTTGAACATCTGGAAGTTCACGGTTCACATATTGCTGAAACCTGGCTTGGAGAATTTTGAGCATTACTTTACTAGCATGTGAGATGAGTGCAATTGTGCGGTAGTTTGAGCATTCTTTGGCATTGCCTTTCATCGTTTTACTGTTATTAAATACATCTACTGAGTTCAAGATTCCCTTGGACTGCAAGGAGATCCAACCAGTCCATCCTAAAGGAGATCAGTCCTGGGTGTTCATTGGAAGGACTGATGTTGAGGCTGAAACTCCAATACTTTGGCCACCTGATGTGAAGAGTTGACTCGTTTGAAAAGACCCTGATGCTGAAAGATGGAGGGCAGGAGGAGAAGGGGACAACAGAGGATGAGATGGTTGGATGGCATCACCAACTCGATGGACATGGGTTTGGGTGGACCCTGGGAGTTGGTGATGGACAGGGAGGCCTGGTGTGCTGCGGTTCATGGGGTCACAAAGAGTCAGACATGACTGAGTGACTGAACTGAACTGAACTGAGTTCATATCTTCTTTTTAAAGTTTTTTTTTATGTGAACCACTTAAGTCTTTTTATTGAATTTGTTACAATATTGCTTCTGTTTTATGTTTCAGTTTTTTTGGCCATGAGGCAGGTGGAAATTTTTAGCTCTCTGATTAAGGATCGAATTCACACCCACTGTATTGGAAGGCAAAGTCTTAACCACTGGACCACCATGGAAGTCCCCATGTCTTCTTTGTAACTACTGTTTGCTGGGACATTCCCTTTTTCCATTCATTTGAAGAGCATTCACAGTTGCTTTGGGGCAACAATTCTACATAGCTACTTTAAAATCTTTGTCGGACAAGTCCAGCATTTCTGTATGTTGTCATCTATTGATTGTCCTTGCTCATACAGCAGAGGTTTTCCCAGCTCTTTATGTACTGAGTAATTTTGAGGTATATTTTAAACATCATATTCATTTTGTTGCAAAACTTTGGATCTTGCTTTCATCCCATAGAGAATGTCGATGTTTTTATTTTAGTAGCATTTAACCTGGTTAGATTCCAATTTGTCTTTTGTGGGCTTGTGGTTTCAATGTCAGTTCAGTTTTCAAAGTTTTGTAGGGCAATTCCATGGAGAAAGGATAGTTTTTCAACAAACGGTGCAGGCACAGTTGGACATCACATGCGAAAAAAAAGAATCTAGACACAGAGTTTTCACAAAATATTCATAGACCTAAAGGCAAAATGCAAAACTATAGAATTTCTAGAAGATAACATAGATAAATCTAGGTGATCTTGACTTTGGCAATGAATTTTTAGGAACAATACCAAAAGTACAATGCCAGAAAGTAACTGACAAATTGGACTTTATTAAAATGAAAAACTTCTGTTCTGCAAAAGAACAGAAAATAAGAGAAAATTGAAAATATGAAAAAAATTAGAGAAAAACTGAAGACTGGGGGAAATTATTTGCAAAACACATTCTGATAAAAGGGTTCAACATCATACATATGTCATTAAGGAATTGCACATTAAAACAGTGAAGAAGTACCATTCATTACACACTTATCAGAATGACTAAAAACTTTTTTAAAACCAACAATACTAAAGGTGGCCAGGATGTGGAGTAACAAGAACTCTCGTTTATTGCCAATGAGAATGCAAAATGGTATAGACGCTTTGGAAGACAGTTTGGCAGTTTCTTACAAAACTAAACTTTGCCTTTTCATATCATTCTGCAGTCACTGTCCTTGGTATGTACCCAAATAAGCTTGACATGTACATACATACAAACACCTGCCATGAACGTTGATAGCAGCTTTATTCATTATTGCCAAAGTCTTGAAGCAGCCAAGATGTCCTTCAAAAGATGAATGGACAAACAGTAAATGCTATCACCAAATAGCATATCCACACAATGGAATGCTATTTGGTAATGAAATGAATCATAAAGTTGAGAAAAGACTGGAAGAACTTTAAATGAACATTGCTAAGTGGAAGAAGCCAATCTGAAAAGGCTACACTCTATAGGATTCCAACTGCATGACATTCTGGAAAAGGTAAAACTACAGAGACAGTAAAAAGATGGAGTCATCATAGGTTAAAGGGGATGGGAAGGGATGACTCAGTGGAGTTCAGGGGATTGTTAGGGCAGAGGGACTCTTCTGTGTGATGCTTTCATGATGTATATGTGTCATGATACTTTTGTCCAAACCCACAGAATGCTCAGCCCCAAGAGTGAACTGTAATGTGAACTATGGACTTGAGTTAATGAGTTAGTGTTGGTTCTTCATCTGTAACCAATGTAGGATGCTAATAACAGGGGAAATTTGGGGGTGTGGAGGGGGGGATATGGGCACTCTCTGTACCATCTGTTCAAATTTCTGTAAGCCTAGAAGTGCTCTAAAAATAAAGTCTGTTAATTAGAAAAATAAACTCAGAAGGCAACAAAAGGCCTTGGCAGTGCCGTTTCACTCCCTCCTCCCCAAGGCTAGTCCAGGACTGGGCCAAAATCCATCTCCCATCAGCTCTCAGCATATTCCTGCACTTATTATGCAAGACCCTTGTAACTCTATGGGTCACCGTCCTCAGCCCCTCCCCCCATGTCACCAGAATTTTTCAGCTCCTGGTTACTCTGCTCTGATGCACTCTTTTGCACTTGTGCCTGAGTCAGGGCCATGAGAAAAGGGCAGAGATAAAGAGTGACAGCCACTTCCTCACAGTCCAAGGCACCTCACATCCTGAGCAGCTTCCACAATTTGCTTCTCAGGATCCCTGGTGAGCTGCCATGGACACTTGTCCAGGTTTTGGAGGGAGAAATGGAGGGGAGTGAATTTCCTCCACCTTCCCTGGGACCAGACTCTCTCGCTCTTTATTTAGATGCTCAAAGGATCAAAACCCATTGGATAAATATTCTATAAAATATATTGGCCTGTACTCCTCAGCTATGCCAATGTCACATCATGCAAAAAGACTGAGGAGCTGTCCAAAATTAAAGAAAACCAAAAAGAGAATTCCTCTAAAGACATTGCTTCATGGGAGAACTGACAGAATTTAAAAGTGGTCTATGGATTGAACAGGGCTTTCCAGGTGGCACTTGGGTAAAGAATCCACTTGCCAATGCAGGAGATGCAGGAAACACAGGTTCCATCCCTGGGTTGGGAAGAACCCCTGGAGGAGGAAATGGCAGCTCACCCAGTATTCTTGCCTGAAAAATTCCATGGTCAACGGAGCCTGGCAGGTGGGCTACAATCCATGGGGTCACAAAGAGTCGAACACAACTGAACGACTGAGCACACTGCAGATTGAACCACAGTACTGTATTAGGGCTAAATGTGCTGATTGTGATAACTAGATTATGGTTACATAAAAGAATATCTTTTATCTTAGGAAATATAGACTGAAGGGCAAGCTACCTCTACCTTAATTTCAAATGGCTCAAAACTCACATAAACAGGGACTTCTTTCGTGGTCAAGTGGTTAAGAATCCGCCTTGCAATGTAGGGGATGGGGGTTTGATCCCTGCTCAAAGAACTAAGATCCCACATACAAAGGGGCAACTACTGAGCCCTCACTCTGCAATCAAAAATCCCACATACTAAAACCAGACACAGCCAAATAAATGAATGTTTTTTAAAAATCACATTAACATGCATTCATATTTACACACACACACACACACACACACACTCCTTGTCTGTCTTAGTCAGCTCGAGTAAAGGAGAATATTGGGTCAAGAAGATCCCCCAGAGGAGGGCATGGCAATCCACTCCAGTATTCTTGCCCAGAAAATCCCACGGACAGAGGAACCTCGCAGGCTACAGTCCATAGGTTCACAAAGAGTTGGACAGGACTGAAGCAACTTAGGACATAGCATATGAAAGAGGAAGGATTTGGACTAGACAAACTTACATTCAAATTATGGCTTTGAGCCATTTAACTACTCCAAGTCTCTATTTCTCTCTCTGTAAAATGAGATAATAACAGAAGCTACCTTGTCGGCTTATTGCTGACAGGATGCAATGGTATACTGAACCTATAACCCCTGGCAAAATGCCTGGGTGCATTAGACATGGTTGTCCAGAAAAACAGAGCAATTGGGACATATAGAAATATTCATACAAGTACGTATAAGGAGATTCTATTACAGGAATTGGCTCACATGGTGATAGAGGCCGAGAAGTCCCCCAGTCTTCCATCAGAAAGCTGGAGACCCAGGAGAGTCAGGGCTGTAATTCACTCCAAGTCCAAGGTCCAAGTACCAGGAGCTCCAATGTCCAAGAGAAGGAGGAGATGGACATCCTAGCTCAGGAAGAGAGAAGTCGTTCTTTTGTAGCCTTTTGGTTCTATTCAGGGCCCCAAAGAATTAGATAACACCTCCAGCAGTGATGAGGGCAATCTTGACTCCATCTGCTGCATGAATACATGCTCAGTTGCTTCAGTCATATCTGATTCTTTGTGACCTCATGGACTGAAGCCCGCCAGGCTCCTCTGTCCATGGAATTCTCCAAGCAAGAATACTGGAGTAGGTTGCCATGCCTTCCTCCAGGGGATCTTCCTGACCCAGGGATCTAACTCATGTCTGCTTCATCTCCAGCACTGCAGGCAGATTCTTTACCCACTGAGCCACCTGAGATTGAGTTAATGCTAATCTTTCAATTAGCCCTCCCCCCCGCCTCCCAGATACAGCCAGAAATCATATTGTACCAGTCTCTGGGCATCCCTCAGGCCAGTCAAATCAACACATAAATTAGCCACCACATCAGCCATTTTTAACGCTTAATCTCCACTCATGACCTTGAACATATGAGTGTCACACTTCACACAGCTCAAGGTTAACACCATCCTAGTCGCCACTGAATACACAAGCAATAAGCAAACACTCAGAGCCCACCCGGGACACTTCCTGCTTTTTTCAGAGCAAAGTTTCCACTACAGATGCTCTGGGGTGGAGACAAAGTCACCCCTTAAATCTACTGGGGGCGCTCAGAACAAGGTTGACTCCTGCAAGTCCTATGCCAGCCTGTCTCATAGACACACAATGTGAGCCACAAAGGCAACAGCAACTTTTCCAGTAGGCACATTACTAAAAGTGAAAGGAAACAGGTATAATGAATTTATAATTTGTTACATGGAACTCAATATATCTCAGATATTACCACTTCGACATGTAACCAACACCCCCTCCCGCTCCATTAGTTGTATTCTGCATTCTCACCTTCTTGTTCTCCTACTGAGTCTTGGAAATCCAGTAAGTCCTTGACCTTTACTGCTCATCTCAATGAGGACGATAAAGTTTCACCAGAAATGTTTGGACTGTACTGAGAGTTAATAAAATTGACAGTTGTAGAGGTAGACTTCACTTTCACTTTTCACTTTCATGCATTGGAGAAGGAAATGGCAACCCACTCCAGTGTTCTTGCCTGGAGAATCCCAGGGACGGGGGAGCCTAGTGGGCTGCCGTCTATGGGGTCCCACAGAGTCAGACACGACTGAAGCAACTTAGCAGCAGCAGCAGCAGAGGTAGATTTGCCCACCTAAGTTGTTCTTCAATCTTCCAAGAACTGAGCTCAATATCCATGCTTAAACCTAAATTTGAAAATAAATAATTAAAATGAAACAAAATTGCAAACTTAGTTGCTCAATCACACTAACCACATTTCAACTGCTCACAGCCCCAGGAAGCTAGCAGCTGGTGCCTTGAGCAGGTCGGGCATTGACGAGAGACTTCCGGGCCTTCAGAACCTTCTACGTGGATTCCATCGACCTTCCTCTGAAGCGATGTTCATGCAGGAACCACGCATGACAAACAGAAGATCAACTGTCTCTGGTTTCTGAATGATGGACAGTGATCCCTATCAGAAAAGCAGCTCTCCCGGGGCAAAATCACCAAATGTTCACTATCACACTATGGATTATTCAATCTGAAAATCAATCAAATAGTCACTAATTTATTATAGATTAATATGACGTTTGTGGCTCAGCTGGTAAAGAATCCTCCTGCAAAGCGGGAAACCTGGGTTCAATCCCTGGGTTGGGAAGATCCCCTGGAGAAGGGAAAGGCTATCCACTCCAGTATTCTGGCCTGGGCAATTCCATGGACTTTATAGTCCATGTGGTCATAAAGAGTTGGACATGACTGAGCAATTTTCACTTTTCAATGTGATGTTTACTAAGAGCCATCCCATGCCCAGCATTGCACTTCAGGAGGACACCTGAAGTCTGTCTTTCAAAAATGAGAATGAGATGCCAACTCAGCAAGGGGGTGAGCAGTGCCCCCTTCAGGTGTCTGTGGGGAGTGTTCAGCCCCCAGTCTGGAATTTCATCTTTTCAGAAGGCAGCCCCCACCAGGAACATCCAGAAGGAAACTCCTCCTGAAGGTCCTGCCAGTTCTCAACCTGACCCCATCTGAGGCTACAGGCAAGCAGCACCAGCCAGCATTCCACCTCCAGGCAGAGCTCGGACACCCCAGCCACTCAGTGTGTGCAGAGGACTAGCCGGCTCACCTGAATGGAAGTCGTCTGTGGGGTGGACATCCTCAGGAACAAGGAGGGAAGGTTCACAAGCTTGGTCCATGCATTGCCCCCAACACACATGCACTCACAAATATACACACCTACACATGCACAGACACACCAAACACACACACACTCCCCTCTATGAGTCATCATGAGGGAGCGGTCTGAAATCTGTATAAGGAGGAGAACAATAGCAAATCTCAGTGGTGGACTTGGCAGCATGAAATTGTGGCTGTGTGGTGTTCGTTCATAAATTCATTCATTCACTCATTATTTCATTCATGCACTCATTCACTCACTCATAATTTATTCACTTATTCAACACATATTCAGAGTCAGGAATTGCAAGGAAGTACCAACAATCTTCCTCTGAAAAAGACAGCCTCTTCCGTCTAGAAAACCACCATCTACCGGGGGAGGATAATTAGAAGAACATATTAGCCACCACCTGGGGAACTCAGGTAGAAATTAGAAGAAACTTTGCAGAGGGCTGGAAATTTTTCAGTGTCACAGGAAGGAGAGAGCCAGAGAGAATCTGCTGAGCACTGTCAGGTTGAGTGGGCTTGTTCCCAGGATGGAGGAGTTTGGAGAAACCAGTAGGAGGTAGGAGTTTGGCTGGAGTTCAGCGCAGCGAAAAGTCTGGGGGCCTGGAAATGGCAGAGAGAGAATCAGGTCTGAAGGACCCTGTCCAACAGCTAAAGAGTTAGGATTTTTTTTTATTAGAAGCGATGTATTTCAGCTATTAAGACAATGAGGGCAGTGATTCTCAACTCTGACTGTACAACAGAATAATCTGGGAAGCCATGAAAGCTCCCCAGCCCGAGTTTCATTCTCAGATCCATAGAAGAACATCCCCGAAAGCAAGACCAGGCATCAGTCCTTTTTAAAGATGTGATAGCCTTCACTGCAGAGATTGTTGGCCACTCACTCATCTGTGTGCCAGTAAGGAGGTGTGATCTTAAGTGGCACCAGTCTCATACTCATACAAGCCAACACACAGTGAGGAATCTCTGTGAAGAGACAGGAACTAGAAGTGTGGGCATGGAGCCTCTCTCCAGAGGCTGCCATTGGAAGTTTCAGCTGAGCACCAGCGGCAGGCAGGTTTGTGTGCCCAGCACAAAACCTCAAAGAGATTAGAGCCTACAAATGAGCTAGTCTCATTAAGAAGGAAAAGGTCAATGGCCAAGGAAGGAGAACACAAAGGAAATAGGGGGAATTGGGTTGCTAGCCCAGAGACACCTCCTGAGAGCAGAGCCAAGGCTCCCAGCAAGGCTTAGCTCCCTTCCTTCCCGTCAAGGACACTTCCTTGGTGACTTTAAGGCACTCCATAATGTCACATTCATTCAGCTGCAGATTCCCAGCCTGGGCACCATGACAAAATGGCATCACTGCTCCTGCATTAAGCAGACTCCCTCCCCTTTCCCCCTCCTCCCAACCTCACCCCTGGAGTACTCATGAATTTTCACAGGAACCTTGCATTTGGGGAAGCCACATGAGCAGCAGAACCTGACTTAGCATCAAATCTGCATTTTATTTCTTTTATAACCATCCATGCTGCACAGTTGTGGAGCTTTATGAAGAGAATAAAAATCACATTCTCAATTTTAATAAGGTAATCAAATCTAAATAAAACAAAGATCGACAAGGGCATTTCATTACTTCCAATCAATTCTTCAGAAGCAGATGTGCAAAAAAAGATCCAGAAATTATTCTGATTGTAATGGCCACCAGAGCATGTTCCAAAAATATAAACCTATGATCATATACTCATTCCTTTATAATGTTAAGTAAGAAGCAGGCCATATGTTTATGATTAAATTTGAATTTGGAAGAAGGTATTTTTGAGACTGAATTGAGCACCAAGTCATTAACACAGAATTACCTTTCAAAACCAGGACATAATAAGATGAAATATAATACTAGCTGTCCCGGCAAGCTCAAAAGTCTGTGTATCCACGTAGGTGAGATGCAGCTAACATTTCCTAAGTGTCTTCTGAGCTCTGTGCTGCTCTTTATAGAACCTACCATGAATAAAGTTCACTTTTCATCATATCTGAAGAAATACATTGGCATCACCATTTAAAATTATAATTATCTATATAAGAAAATGGGGACTTCCCTGGTGGTCCAGTGGTTAAGAATGTACCTGCCAACCAGGGGATACAGATACCATCCCTGGTCCAGGAAGATTCCGCATGCCACAGGGCAACTAAGTCTGTGTGCCACATTTTCTGAAGCCCAAGCACCATAGAGCCTGTGCTCTGTAACAAGAGAGCCCACCGCAATGAGAAGCCCAAGCATTGCAGCCAGAGAGTAGCCCCTACTTGCCCCAGCTAGAGAAAGCCTGCACTCAGCAACAAAGACCCAGCATACATAGATAAATAAACAGATAATTTTTAAAAAAGAAAACTGGATTATGTATGAAGAGGAGCCATTGCAATTAAAATTTTCATTATCAGGGCTTCCCTGGTGATCCAGTGGCTAAGACTTCAAACTCCCAATGCAGGGGGCCTGGGTTCGATCCCTGGTTGGGAAACTAGATTCCACACATGGCAACTTAAGAGCTCACATGCCCCAACTAAGATCTAGTGCACCCAAACTAAATAAATAAATAAATATAAAAAATACTATCTAAAAAAAAAAAAAAAAAAAAAACCTTCATCATCATGACACTTCTACACTTTAGAAACAAATGGACAAAGGAAAGATGTTTCTGTGGGTAAATGAACTTTAGGATTTTAAGGGCAATTTTTCTTCATGTTTATTTCCATTGAAATTGCCAGAGACACTCACTGAATGACTGAAATTCATAAACTGTCCTGGTACACCAATTCATGGCTTCCTTTGTGGCTCAGCTGGTAAAGAATCTGCCTGCAATGAAGGGGAGCTGGGTTCGATCCCTGGGTTGTGAAGATCCCCTGAAGAAGGGAAAGGCTACCCACTCCAGTATTCTGGCCTAGAGAATTCCATGGACTGTACAGTCCACGGGATCTCAAAGAGTCAGACATGACTGAGCAACTTTCACTTTCATACCAGTTTGAGTTATAATCTCCAAGAAGGAACCAGAGATCATTAAATCTTCCTGTCATGTGGTATCTGGGGACTTTCCCACCATTCTACCCAGAAAAGCATTAGCAGTGAACAGAGAAGCATTAACGCTCTTCTTCAGGTTTTCAGAAGGTTTCCTGAGTTGGGTGACATTTCCTCAACTTAAGGCAAAGGAACATATGGGTATGGCTACTTGAGGTCATGCTTCCCTCCACCCAGATTGGTACCAGATCTTTAGAATCAATGTATCCTTCCACATGGACTTGGTGAGCTTCTCTGGTACCACAGGGAGCTCGCAAACCAAAACAATGCTTTGTATTAACCTCTTCAAGAAGAACTGGTCTTCAGAACCTCTACCAACCCCGGGGTGGCGGGGAGAAATTAAATCAGCATTTACTATGAGGAGTGAGAAAGAGGCAACAGACCACCGCTTTAGAGACCTTCACTGTTATCTTGGGGCCTATAACAGGAAACTGGCTGCCACCAACTGCTACTCACCTGCTGTAGTTTCTTGTTACAGAGCTCACAAGATCCAGGGACTTCCTGTCCTGTTGCAAATTAAATGCGAAGAAAGCCTGCCTGCTAATTCACTCCTGAGCCTCTCAAAAGAGCTCCTGCCACCTGAGGGCTTTCCAAGCACTACTGAAAATGCGCTGGTGGTAGATGGTGGCTGGCAGAGCTGGGGTTCTCAGAGGTCATCACTCAAGATCCTTAGCTTGGCCGCCACTGCTCGGCAACCCCAAACAGACAATTCTGTTTCCGCAACTGGTTATAAACCAAACCCTCAAGAACAGCTCAGCTTTCTTTCTTTGCTCTCAGCAGCTGAGGGGAATTCTCTCACCACACACTGACTTCATCAGGAGTTGCAAACACATTTTGACTTGGAGCCTTCTACTAATTGTCATATTTTAGAAACAGAAACAAGGAAAATTAATTCCCTTTTCTTCCATGTTTCAGACTAACGTTTTATCTGCTGCTTTTCCAGGCTTTGATCTCTTAAAAATGTTTTTGTTTCTCGTCCCAGAAATTGTGTGTAAAATTATAACTAATCCCATCCACTAGATTTCTTGACAAATTAAATTAATTATGCAAAATTACTCACTTCCTTTGTTCCCTTTTTCCCAGGGTTTCTCTTGCTTAGCAAGATTCAGCATCTCTGGGCTCTTCTTAATAGAACAAGAAAAATCATAGTCTCTGCCATATCCAGCCCATATCAATATCTTTATTTTAACCCTTGGGGTCTACCAACATATACTTCCATCCCCTAAGGAAAGCCAAAGCTGAGGGTCAACTCACTCTATGTCAACTATAACAAGCCCCTGAGGAACTCCTTGTTAAAATGGTGGAAAAGGAGGTGAAATCAAAAATTACATGGCACTCTTAACCAACAGCATCTAATATGTCAAGACATACAGTGGCTGGAACATGGGGGTGGGTTCCTAGCTTTAGAAAGACACAGCTTTCCCCTACCTCTGTTTATAAGCCCTGCTTAGGGCAGACCAAACACAACTACTTAACTGAAAGACACTTCTTTCAAGCCTTCAAGAATCTTATTAAAGAGATTCATAGTATTTCCTGGATACGAAAATGAAATAATTCTTTCAAAATACCATTTTGATGAGTTGAGTGTAAATGAATTAGAAACACACGGATTAAATTTCCCTTGAAATACACATGGGCTTCAAAATTAAGGGGAATTAACTTCTCTGAATGTGTTTTCAATTTTGCCTGACCTCAGAAGTTTGATGCATGGTTTGATACGGTTGGCCTGATGCCAGCTTTACCTATCCTTACCATGGATTTTGCCTGAGAAAATGTTCTATTTCCAGCTCCCTAGGGCCTTCTGAGGGTCTTCCCTAGTGGCTCAGATGGTAAAGAATTTGCCGGCAGTGCTGGCAACCCAGGTTCAATCCCTGGGTTAGGAAGACCCCTGGAGAAAGGAAGGGCCTTCTGATGGTTTAGAGTATTACTAATCTTATCTGTAGGACCTAGCCCATTTTAATAAATATTATCCTAGTGAAAAACTGCAGTTTTAGAATGGTGACCAAGCTTAGCCAATCAGCCTCTGATTTAATCCAGCTTTGGTTGGTAAAGAATCCCAAGGCAACCGATCAGTGATTTTATGAAATCTCTGAAAATGTTTTGAGATATTTGATCTTTGACAACAAGTGATTCTCACTCTCTCTCTCTTTAAAAAAATAGATTAGAGGAATTCTTTTTTTTAATATTCATTTGTTTTTGGTTGCTTCGTTGCTGTGTGTGGCCTTTCTCCAGGTGCAGAGAACCGGGGCTACTCTCTAGTTATGGTGCACAGGCCGCTTCTCATTGCAGTAGCTTTTCTTGTTGCGGTACACAGGTTCGTTGCCCGCAGCATGTGGAATCTTTCCAGACCCATGATCGAACCAGTGTTCCCTGCATTGGCAGGCGGATTCTTAACCACTGGACTACCAGGGAAGCCCTCCCATTCTCTTGAGGGAGAGAGAATGCTGAAAATGTAACAAGTTCTTTATTGACAAGGCAATTGGAAATTCTGAAAATTTCTAATTGGTTTTCTCCCAATAGCTTTAAAATTCTTTTATCATGTTTGTTAGACAGACATTAACTGATTTTTTTAACCTAACAAGAAATTAAAAGTATAGATAATATACCCTGGTCCTTGGCATGGAATGTTTGAATAATCACTTTCCTTTGTCTTTATAAATAGATTTTCTTCTCACACAGTGATAAGAGCATCAAAGCAAGTAATCTAGGGTCCAGTGCATTCTTTAAGCACTGGCTTCATTGAAGAGCTTGCTGTTGGAACCACACTGAGCTCCAGAAGAGTAATCTGCTCTTGAGTTCATAGCCTTTCCTATTTTGTTGACTCTGCTTTCAAGACAGAAGATGATAGAAATCATGTAGCCAGCAACAACAACAACAAAAAGACAGAGTTGCCTGAGGTCTTTCTTTTTTGATCCAAGCTCAGCCTGGCTGGGAAATGAGAACAGGAGGTCACAGTAAGGGACCCTGGTGAGAATGTGAGGCAGCAAAGTAGGAAGTAGGACAGCCAGGGACAGCTAGAATGCAACTCCCTGGGGATAGAGTTTCCACTGATTCTCTCCCCAAGAGGAGGGAGCTGAGGTACATACACCCCAGCTTCTGTCCATCACTGGAGTACAGGGAGCAGCTGATATTCCCCAGCTCTCCCCGCTCCCAACACCCAGCTTTGGCCATGAGAGAAAGTGCTCAGGCCAAGACAAGCGGTGTGATTGAAATGGTCACTGATGATGTAAAAATTTTCTAGGCCCAAGAAGGAGCCACTCCTGCCCAGGGTGCTACTCAGCACCCCAAAACATGCAAGTTTTAAGTGTCCTTGAGCAACTGAATGAATGAATAAATGTTTGGCTTGACCAGTCAACCAATCCCCAGATGCCAAGCCAGGTCTTGGCTCCTTAATTACTCCTTGCTCCACTTTCATAGCCTATTTTTCTCTTCTTGTCACTTATTCTTCATCCTATAAAAGTGTCAGGTCTTCTACCCCTTTCTGTGGTTCTCTGAATCCTTGCAAATGGAGAGCGCCTGCTTCTTGAGTATTAAAGTCTGTACCACCTAAATTGTCCTCTTTAATCATTTTGACACTGCTGATGGGTCATCAGTAGGACCTGACATTGTTGTTACAGAAGGTTGGGAATGGAAAATGTCACCCACCATATCAGTAAACAATAGATGTTGTAGCCATCAAGACCTCAGCCTCTGCAGCTGGATTGTGCACCCCAAGGGGATTCAGGATGGAGAAAAGCAGGATACTGGCCCCAGATAGTTAAGGTGCATATCAAAGGAATGGTTTTAATGAGCCCAGACTCTTGCATCTCCCCATGTGTAGAAAAGTTGTTGTTCAGTCGATAAGTTGTGTCTCACTCTTTGTGACCCCATGAACTGCAGCACACCAGGCTTCCCTGTCCTTCACCATCTCCTGGAGTTTGCTCAAACTCGTGTCCATTGAGTCTGTAATGCCATCCAACCATCTCATCTTCTATTGCTCCCTTCTCCTCCTGCCCTCAATCTTTCTCAGCATCCGGGTCTTTTCCAATGAGTCGGCCCTTTGCATCAAGTGGCCAAAGTACTGAAGCTTCAGCTTTATCACCAGTCCTTACAGTGCATATTCAGGGTTGATTTCCTTTAGGATGGATTGGTTTGATTTCTATGCTGTACAAGATATTCTCAAGAGTCTTCTCCAGCACCACAATTCAAAAGCATCAATTCTTTGCTGCTCAGCCTTCTTTATGGTCCAGTTCTCACATCTGTACCTGACCACTGGGAAAGCCATAGCTTTGACTATATGGATCTTTATTGGCAATGTGATGTCTCCACTTTTTAATACGCTATCGAGATTTGTCATAGCTTTTCTTCCAAAAAAGAGCAAGGGTCTTTCAATTTTGTGGCTGCAGTCACCATCCATAGTGATTTTGGAGCCCAAGAAAATAAAATCTGTCATAGAAAAGTACTAAATTCTTTAACTTGAGATGTTTGGCTGTCTTTAATTAACAGTAATCTTTGATGCTCCAACTACCTGGCTTTTGTTGCAAAAATTCTTTTGTATCCTGGCTCCTCCCTTACCTCTTTGGAGCAGTCTTTCAGAGCTATCTGAAAGATTGTTTTCCAGGCTTAAGTCCTCAGTTTTGTCCCCAAGTAAAACATAACTCTCAACCTTTATATTTTGCTTTTTTTTTTTCAGTTGCTTTTAGTTTTTTCAGTTGACAAGGCTTTTAGTCAACAAAGCTCTAACTGAACCCGGGAAATGCAGTCAGAAGGTGAGTCTTCCATTCCAACAAATCTTGTATTATTGAAGAGACATCTCTCTGGTCCTTTCAAAATTTTCTGAATTAATAGGCATTTTTATTTTTCTGGATCCATTTGGAATCAGTCATTCAAAAGATAGTGGCTTTGACTATGCCAGCAATTTGAAGCCCTCATGCCTAAACTAGTTCCTAAATCATCTGATAAGTCATGTCATCCCCACCCCTCACCCCAATTTGAATTAGTATAGATGTTCCGGAAGTGACAGAGTTACAGTGCTGTCATGGTTAAGGGGCTGACCTTTGATGAACGTAACCATTCCTCCCCACTGTGTCATGCTTTAGCTTAGAGTCCTAACCTGAGTACCAGATACATTGGAAAACTTCAGCTGTTTCAGGGGTAGAAACCCCATCTGTTTCCCCCACTCAACTGTCCTGGAAGGTACCAGGAAAACTGAAGTCCATACTCATGGGATGACGTTCCAGAGCAGAAGTATTTTATTTGGAGCAGGGCAGGAAAGACCCAGGGCCTCTTCACCTCCTCTCGTCTCAGAGTCTAAGTCACGCAAGTCTGTGTGTCCGCTACAATGGATGGATGTGGCGTGTGGCTGAGGCAGATCCACAGCCTTGCCTGGACCACACCACAGTTTGACTATGCAGGGTCACATGTGGCAAGAAAGCCTTGTAAATTAGAAACAGAATCTAAATAACTGCAGAAGAGCCCACGCGCCCACCCCTCACCATCAGCGGAAGACTCTCAGCAAGTCAGGTACAGACAAACTTAGAGAAAAATCGGTGGCACTTTTCTAAAAAGAGAAAGATGAATAGAATTTGACTGCTACCACCACTGACTTTGCATCTGCTAATTCTTTAGGGCAGTGGCCTCAGAGGGTGGTCCAGAATCTGCTCCAGCTGGGAGTTTGTGCAAAATGCACACTTTGCTCCCCACCTCTCCCCTAGCCCTGGACCCGCAGATCAAAAGCTCTGGGGACAGAGGCTAGGGAGCTGGGTGTTAACAAACACCACCCCCCACCCAACCCAGGGGATTCTGATGCTTGTTCAGGCTTGAAACACAATGCTCAAAGCAGAAAAGACAAGTATCAAAGTAAAATGAAAGCTCTCTCTGTTGGATTTAATGATATAAGTAGTTAAATTAACAAGTACATAAAGTTCACCTATAGGTATCACAGTGTTTCTTCAAGATTAATTCCTTTGTTTCCAAAGATCTGAGTTAGACTTAGATTATCCAAACCACATGTGGCTCAACCCAGACGGACCCCATCAGTCACTCAGAAGTGTCGTGTTCCTTCTCAGTCGCTCAGTTGTGTCCGACTCTTTGTGATCCCGTGGACTGTAGCCCACCAGGCTCCTTTGTCCATGGGAATTTCCCAGGCAACAATACTGGAGTGGGCTGCCATTTCCTTCTCTTGGGGATCTTTCCAACCCAGAGATCAAACTCATGTCTCCTGCATTGGCAGGCAAATTCTTTACTATTAGGAAAGCCTTTTCTGAATGTTCCATAGCATCATATTGAGAGACCAGAGAACAGCCTGATCTTAGCTGAGTCAACTAGATCTGCCTCCAGCATCTGCCACGAGTTACGGTCTTTCTCTTTTCCTTTCTCCTTGTCATGTGCTTTTACCCCTTAGTGTCATAAGCGTCACTTACTGCTCTTCATCGTTGCCCCCACATCCATGGACACAGTCAGATGTGACAAGTAAAAGAAGAATGCTAGGAGAATTTCAATCTGAATCCAGGTATGTTCACATGATATTCAACAGCCACTGAGCACAATAAGTTATTTAGAATCCACTAGAAGACTCTGATTTTGGCCTACAGGTCCACAATTTATCTGAATAGATTATCACTCTGTAAATGAAATGTTTGTCTTCCATTATTTTCTATACTTTAGTTGCTAAATATATTCTCATGTTAGCTGCAGAATCTTCCTATAATCTCTGGCGGTAAAGAATTGCCTGCAATTCGGGAGACCTGTGTTCAATCCCTGGATTTGGAAGACCCCCTGGAGAAGGGAACAGCTACCCACTTCAGTATTCTGGCCTGGAGAATTCCATGGACTGTACAGTCCACGGAGTTGCAAAGAGTTGGACATGATTGAGTGAATTTCACTTTCAGATGTGGAATTATAATTATTATCATTGTTATCATTTTATATTCAACAAGTATTTGCTAAGTTCTAAGTATGTATTGCACTCATCTCACACGCTAGTAAAGTAATGATCAAAATTCTCCAAGCCAGGCTTCAGCAATACGTGAACCGTGAACTTCCAGATGTTCAAGCTGGTTTTAGAAAAGGCAGAGGAACCAGAGACCAAAATGCCAACATCCGCTGGATCATTGAAAAAGCAAGAGAGTTCCAGAAAAACATCTATTTCTGCTTTATTGACTATGCGAAAGCCTTTGACTGTGTGGATCACAATAAACTGTGGAAAATTCTGAAAGAGATGGGAATATCAGACCACCTGACCTGCCTCTTGAGAAATCTGTATGCAGGTCAGGAAGCAACAATTAGAACTGGACATGCAACAACAGACTGGTTCCAAATAGGAAAAAGAGTACATCAAGGCTGTATACTGTCACCCTGCTTATTTAACTTATATGCAGAGTACATCATGAGAAATGCTGGGCTGGAAGAAGCACAGGCTGGGATCAAGATTGCCAGGAGAAATATCAATAACCTCAGATACGCAGATGACACCACACTTATGGCAGAAAGTGAAGAGGAACTAAAAAGCTTCTCGATGAAGGTGAAACAGGAGAGTGAAAAAGTTGGCTTAAAAGTCAACATTCAGAAAATGAAGATCATGGCATCTGGTCCCATCACTTCATGGGAAATAAATGGGGAAACGGTGGAAACAGTGTCAGACTTTATTTTTGGGGGGCTCCAAAATCACTGCAGATGGTGATCGCAGCCATGAAATTAAAAGACGTTTACTCCTTGGAAGGAAAGTTATGACCAACCTAGATAGCATATTGAAAAGCAGAGACATTACTTGGCCAACAAAGGTCTGTCCAGTCAAGGCTATGGTTTTTCCAGTGGTCATGTATGGATGTGAGAGTTGGACTGTGAAGAAAGCTGAGCACTGAAGAATTGATGCTTTTGAACTGTAGTGTTGGAGAAGACTCTTGAGAGTCCCTTGGACTGCAAGGAGATCCAACCAGTCCATTCTGAAGGAGATCAGCCCTGGGATTTCTTTGGAAGGAATGATGCAAAAACTGAAACTCCAGTACTTTGGCCACCTCATGCGAAGAGTTGACTCATTGGAAAAGACTCTGATGCTGGGAGGGATTGGGGGCAGGAGGAGAAGGGGACGACAGAGAATGAGATGGCTGGATGGCATCACCGACTCAATGGATATGCGTCTGAGTGAACTCCGGGAGTTGGTGATGGACAGGGAGGCCTGGCATGCTGCGATTCATGGGGTCGCAAAGTGTCGGACACGACTGAGCAACTGAACTGAACTGAATTGAAGTATGTATGAGCCACTGTTCCCTATAAATGCAACAAAAAAAGGAAGAAAGAAAATTTTTTATCATATGATTCAAAACCTGGCCCATGAGAGCACAAGGACGTCTCTCAGCATCCCACCTTGGACTCAATATCAGGGACACGCCCAGGTCTTCTACCTGGTCAGCTGGCCCGGGTAAAATGACTCTGATGATCAGACTGTAGCCAGAGAGTTTGATCAGATCACCTCACATCTTTGGCCCTAAGTATTTAAAACAAAAAGCAGCTATGCCCAAAAGTCATTGAGGTTTTGGATCTTGTGGTTGTCAAAGTCAGAAATATACACTGCCCAGGAGCAGAAAGAAATTGAGTAGCGGAAGCACTTGGCGGGAGACAAAAAAAAAAAATCAATCAGTTAATCTGCAGAATTCTTCCTCAGACAGTATGAACCCGACAGTGGGAGCATCTGTTTCCTTGCTCGTCTCTGCATTCCAACCTCTGGATCCAGAGGTGCGTGTGCATTCAGCCGTCTTCACAACCATTGCAAGAAGCAGCTGAGGAATTTTACAGGGTTTAAAAACATCACATGAAACTTAAAGTTGTACATACAAAAGTGCTGTTAGGTGAGCATCAAGTTAGATGCTAAAATCGTGACTGGTTATATTTTATGAAAATATTTTTGAAACATATGGCTAAACTTTTACAAAATTCAATATTAAATGTCAGCTTTATTCAAGCCATTTAAAAGATTGTATAGGGCAAATCTATGATAATGGTGCTGACATGGTTGGTAAAGAAAAAGATGTAGGGCCATAAATTTGGCTGAAAACCAGCAGCGTTCCTCATGCCATGCGTGGCACATGGTTTGAATTTGTTACTGTGAGACGTGGTCTCAGCTGGGCCAATAGCAATGACATACTTTGGAGCAATTCAAAATTGTATGTGACATTTTCTGGACTTGCCCCAAAATAGAACATCTTGATGAAACACTATCAATTCTAACTTTACGACTTCCTTTGGTCACACAAATAGTATGCTGACTGAACGCTGATAAAGAAATCAGACTTAATTTAGATGAAAGGCAAAAGGTATCAGAAAAGTTCAGTGAAAAGTAGGAGATGCCCAAAGAGAGAATCATGGCTTTTGAAAGAAAATGGACGTAATTTTGAATTTGCACTATCTAAAGCTATTTGGTATGGCCTGTGGTTACTATTAATGTTAATAATAATAGAAGCAAATCTCTTTGGCTATTTTATTTGAAGAAGGTTCATTTTTTTTTAACTTTAGATAGGATAAAAGTATATGTGAACTATGTAGCAAAGTAATTCCCAAGGAAAATAAAAGGAAGAGAAATTGGAATGAATAAAGAAACGCATTTACAATTATGAAAGGGAAGCTACAGGTACAAATCATGCCCAGAAAAGTTTCTACCGACAATATTTTATAGATGGGCTTCCCTGGTGGTTCAGATGGTAAAGAATCTGCCTGCAATGAGGGAGACTAGGGTTCGATTCCTGGGTCAGGAAGTTCCCCTGGAGAAGGGATAGGCTACCCACCCCAGGATTCATGGCCTTCCCTTGTGGTTCAGATGGTAAAGAATCTGCCTGCAATGAGGGAGTAAGTAAGTGAAGTCACTCAGTCATGTCCGACTCTCTGCGATCCCATGGACTGTAGCCTACCAGGATCGTCTGTCCATGGGATTTTCCAGGCAATAGTACTGGAGTGGATTGCCATTTCCTTCTCCAGGAGAGGATCTTCCCGACCCAGGGATCGAACCTGGGTCTCCCGCATTGTAGACAGACACTTTACCATCTGAGCCACGAGGGAAGTCTGGTAGCAATGAGGGAGACCCAGGTTCAATCCCTGGATCGGGAAGATCCCCTGGAGAAGGAAATGGCTACACACTCCAGTTTCCTTACCTGGAGAATTTCATGAACAGAGGAGCCTGGTGGGCTACAGTCTATGGGACTGCAAAGAATTAGACACAACTCAGCAACTACCACTTTCACTTCACTTTCATAGCTTCTTGAAGAAAGATTTCAATAAATTGAATAATAGATTGCTTTGGGGTTTGCTTTATAATATCCCAGCACTGAAAAATTTGAAAGTAGAACCAGAGATGAATCTAGATATCACTTAAAAAGTGAAAATTTCTATAAAAGTGATAGCAATTTACATGATAACATTAAATATATTTTAGTAATTATATTAAATAAATAACATGCTATTATCATTAGCATATCATCTGTGACAGCATGATAGTATTTGAATTTGACATGCCATGAAACTATCCCTTGAAGAATTGTATTTATGAAAAAATAAAGAGAATTGTATTGAAAATTCATTTGCTTGGCCCCAGCAGAAGAAAGTCTCTCAAAATTGAAATTGTTTTTAGGAACCACTGAAGAACCATGATGACTGGAAAAAGTCTGCCAACTTAGCATTAATTTCTATAAATGCAAATAAAAATCTTGACTTTAAAAAACAGGATTTGTGACTTTGCTGAAATGACAGAAAGAAAATTTTAAGAATGGATAACTTATTTATGAATCATGCATATCTTTGTTTTATTACACATCTAAATAGCTGGCATGGCCTTCCCTGGTAGCTCAATGGTAAAGAACCCACCTGTCAATGCAGGAGACACAGGTTTGATCCCTGGGTAAGGAAGATCCCGTGGAGAAGGAAATGGCAACCCACTCCAGTATTCTTGCCTGGGAAATCCCACAAACAGAAGGAGCATGGCGGGCTGCAGTCCATGAGGTCCCAAAGAGTCAGACACAACTTAGAAAATAAGCAACAACAAAATATTTGGCATATCCACAATTATAATGAAATTTAATCATCTTTGGTAGTTTACTGACTTTCTGTCACATAAAAACCATAGTTGACACATAGAAACTGTTTTACTGAACAGCTTGCCAGTTTGATTTATAACTTTTGAATATTGCTCTCACAGCGGGTGTGCCTCCGTGTATACCCCCACCCCTCCACCCCACACGTTAGGGGCGGGGCTGGTGACCATCCAAGTAAATGAGATGCAATTCCTGTATTCACCCAATTTCCATTCTTCACGTTAGGAATCTAACAAACAGCAAAGCCAATCTCTAGAGGGTGCTCGGACACATGGGCAGCTAGATGAAAGAGCAGCCAGTAAGCCTACTTAAAGGTGTAACTAGAGATGGTGTAGAAAGATAATTGAGTTAAAGAGCATGCGTTTTAGACTGAGCATCCTACTGCCTGGCTCCTATACAGTCTCCAATTCCAAGATTTCGCTGCCATTCCACAGCCCCTAGCTCCTCCTGGAGGCATCTCTCTCATCCACCATAGCCCTTCCAACTCCCCTTGCTCCCCCAGGCTCCAGAATTGTCCCTCCTACCTCTGAAGCCAGAACAAGCTCATCTTCATCCAATTTCCCCAGAACATCAGAATCTCAGACTCCCAGAACCCCAGAATCTCAGGCCTCATGAACCCCAGAACCTTAGACTCCCTGAACCCCACAGCCTCAGTTTCCAGATGTAGGGTTGGCCACTCAGCAGTAAGACAGGTAACCCTCCCCTCCATGTTTACTTATTATTTTTTCTTAGTTGCTCGGTCATGTCTGATTCTTTGCAACCTCATGGACTATGGCCTGCCAGGCTCTTCTGTCTATGGAATTCTCCAGGCAAGAATACTGCAGTGGGTTGCCATTTCCTCTTCCAGGGGATCTTCCCAACCCAGGTGTCAAACCAGGGTCTTCTGCATGGCAGGCAGATTCTTTACCATCTGAGCCATCAGGGAAGTTCCCACATTCACTTGAGATGTTTCTATTCTTTCAGAGTCTTTACCACAGAGGAGTTATCAGTGATGAGAATTTCAAGAGTTCTGAGGAGTGACTTTTCAGAGCTTCTAAATCTCACATCAGCAGCTCTCAAAGACAAAATCAGTTAACCCAACCTTCCCCCACTCTCCTATGACTCTGGGTACCTCGCAACCAGAAAGTAGATGCAAGATGAACAGAAACCTCAAATCAGAACCGACCTCGCACACTGCTTTTGCACATCTGGAGCACATTTGGGGCGCGGAGAGAAAGTAGAGAAGGTGGCTGAGAGGGACGGGCCCTGCAGAAGTTGGACATCCTGGTGGTCCAGGGCCCCTTATCTGATCTTCCGCTGCTCCTTTTCCCAGAAACCCACCATCCTTTCATCAAGAATTTTTGAAACACACGGATCCAAAACTGGCAACGTGCAAAGTTTCAAGTTGTTTCAAAACTTCAAAACCCGAAAGTTGGACTGAGTTCTGAGCCCCACAAAACTCACATTCCCTCAGAAAGGTCATTTGACTGAATCGCCAAATACTCTGGGCTGGACCGGAGTTCCTGGTAATTGTTTTACATCAAAGACCATGTAACTCTTGTTTTCTGTGATTACACAGTCCCAGTTCATTCCACGCCATCATACTGTATTCCTTATTCACTCCATTCTATAGATGAGAAGATTCCTTTTTTTCCTTAATGATTCCATCCGGGTTTTTGGCACACTCTTGTTTTCAGAGGTCATTCCAAACATGAAGGGATGCAGTTATGCAATCCTTACAAATATTGGCCATGCACTTCCAACCCACGGACATGGTTCTTATTATCAACTCAAAATCATTGGCAAGCACCAGTGTCACTGGAATAAAAATAACTTGGACGACAAATGATGATTAAGGAAAGCAAAAATCTTTTTTAGTCAGGCTATAGCCAGCAAGATCATCGTTTCCCTTTGTTTCCGAATCAAACAGTCCGGATATCACATCGGAACATTTTTCTGAAATGCTTTGCAGTTGTATAATTTCCTGCAGCTGCCTTGCATGTTAATGATAATGAATTTAGAACAAATTGCTCTGATGTGCCCTCTCTATAGTGCTGACTTGAGATGGTGAATTAACTGAGCCTGAAAGTGAAGCAGCATCTTGTGAGCATCCAGACAGATGATGCAGGTGGACCCCAGGGGTGGCAGGCGCATCAGGGAAGTTTAAAGGCTCTAGACCATGATGGCAGGCACTATTTCTTTTTATTCAGGATTTGACTCAGTCCATGCAAACTGCAATTCTTAGGGCACACTGTGCTGTTCAACCAAAAAGAAATGCACCAGCATCCTACACACTCAGGATGGATTGTGAACCTTAGTGATCCAGTGTCCAGAAGGCAGTGTCCTTCTCTGGATCACTAATTGTGAGGCTGGGGTTAGCTTTGAAATGACTGCCAGCCCACATAGCAGTTCTTCCCACATATAAAAACTGAGAGAAGCTCACTTTGCAGGAATTTTAAATTCACTCTATCAATATCGTGTGTCCCAGAACAAGCATTGTGCCTGAGGTCAGTCAAAAGGGAAGAAATGAAAAGGGCCCTCCAAGTTCACCGGCCAGAACATCACGTGGCAATGAATTGGAGATGAAAAACGACCAGTGGGGAAAGAAAAAGAAACAAGATTCAGAAGTCCAAAGTTTAGGAGCCGAAGTCTAGGGAGATTTGGGTAGGGCACACTCCACGAGTGGGAAGATATTCCTGACTTTCTCTGGAAGTCGCTGCCTGGGAGGGGGAGCTGTCACCTACTGTGCAAACTTTGGAGCAAACGAACCATATCAACAGTGTTTCCTTCTCCTAAAATTCATCCTTAGAATTTTGATGGTGAAGATGTGCACAGCATCTTCACTGTAAAATACAGACGGGAAGGAGGCTGCTCCATGGATCCAGGTTCAGAATCCCTTCCCATCTGGGTTCGTGCAACCCTTTCACTTAAATGCTGCCCAAGGTTCTCCAAATCTATGATCCACCCAGACTCTTACAGCTGAGCCGTCATGAGGAGAGAAGAATCAAGGTCAAGGTTCTCCCTGCCCTCCCAGCTAACTGTCCCTGGATGCCAGGTCAACGAACGCGGCGTGTTAGGAGGCGTTCTGCTGCACCCAGCCCTGGACTGATTCCCTAAGCCACTCACCTTCGAAACGTCAGGGGCTCTTTCCCCTCTCCGCTCCAGATCCAGGACTCTGTTTCCAGTTTTCTGGGCAGATTGCCCACTGAGAATGTGTCTGCAAATGCCCATGTTCCTTCTGATATCCAATGGGGAGACAGCAGTGACATCTCTGCTGGAGGAGACCTTTGCAGCTTGTTGCCAGCAAAACCATGTTTCTTTTTTCTCCCCTCACAGGTAAGTGATTTACTGGGGCTGCCAGCAGCTGGTAGCTTCAGGGCAGCCTCAGTAGACAGAAGGTGTGAGTTCAGATTGTCTCTGGTGTTGGCTGTGTATAACACGGGCAAGTCACCTAGCTTCTGCTGCCAAGTTTCCTCATCTGCAAAATAAAGGGAATAAGAGGCTGGAGCTCAGAAAGCTGTGTGTGGATGAAAATGAGCTAGCTGCATATAAAACGTTCAGAGTGGTGCTGGGTACCCTTCAGATCTCAAAAAATGCTATCATCTGCCTTTGCTCCAAGCCGGAGTGGTGGGGGAGAAAGGGTGGCTCTCCAGGAGAAAAAAAGGTGGTTACTATGACACAGTTAAAGGAGAAGGCAGCCTGAGCTCCTACAGGGGTGACTCTGGTCATTAGCATAGCCCTGCCCTCATCACACCATCATGCCAGTGCTCACTGACTTTTACTTTCAAAGTCCGTGGACAGCTCGGTATCATTTTTTTAAGACTTTTTCTTTTCTTTTTTTTTTTTTTTTTTTGACATGGACCGTTTTTAAAGCCTTTATCAAATTTATTATAATTTTGCTTCCATATGATATTTTGGCTTTTTGGCCACAAGGCATGTGGGATCTTAGCTCCCCACTCAGGGATCAAACCCTCACCCCCTCCATTGGAAGGCGAAGTCTTAACCACAGGACGGCCAGGGAAGTCCCCACCTCAGTGTCACTTTACGCTACGTCTCCTATGTTCTTTAAACAGTCATCAACTACATGAAGCAGATGAACAATGGACCCAGGGCACCTGATGGTTTTTAAAGGCAAAGGAAGAGGAGATGGTGGTAGAAGAAAGTTTCATTTTAATGGACGTATCCAGAAATCTGCAACTAGAAGACGTCAGAGCTCTGAATGCCTGACCAGGCATAGTGAGCGCTGCCCTTTGCAGTTGGTTCCTTGTACCTCAGAGGCACTGGTGGCTTTGGGGACTCTGAAAGTTCCGCAGCTGATACTGGGGGTGGTGTCCTGGTCCCCTTTGCCCTTACCCTCCAAAGAACCCCCCAGACATCCGCCCTTCTGCCAGGACCTGCTTTCCTTTGTTAAGGCTTTCCAGCCCTTGGGTGGAGAGACACCTCCACTCTTTCCCAGCAGGTGGGCTAACCCTGAGGCTCAGAGCTTCCCGCAGGGCCTGAGCTTCAGCTGCTCAATCTGCTGGCTTCGTGATGCACCTTCAAGGGGGTTTCCTTTTCTTTGCTGCTCTTATTTCATTCATAGCCCAGATAAACTGCTCACACTCAAATTCTTGTCTCAGGTTTGCCTTCTAGGATATCCCAAAGGTCAGAGCCCAGCCTGATCTTTTCAGACTTTTTTGCGCTTCTGCAGCCTTTGGAATTTAGTGCGCAGCAAAGGTTCCACTGGCCTGGGAGCCAGTCTCCACTCAGACAGTTCTTCCTGGCTGACATTACTCACCAGCTGCTACCACTCAGAACCTTAGTTCACACCCCTCACCACCCCTGGCACCTCCCACATATACTTTCATTTCTGATTCAGAAGCAACAAAACTGTCTCTTGCATGCAGGAGTTCAGGATGGGCTGGTGGGCTGCCTATGAAGAATGGGTTAGAAAGGATATAAAAGTGACAATGTCCACGCACTCACCTGTCACAGGTATGTAATCTCTCAGCCAGTCAGCTGGCAGCCACAGAGGCCATGCCAGCCCCTAGTTAAGGTCCTAGAGAGAAATGTAAGCCCATCTGGCAAGAGTTTCTTTACCAATTTTCAGTGTAAGGTTTCCCCAGAAACTTTACGGGTCTCTCGGAAGGATAAACCACTTGGGAATGGATATTCTGGACAGACTTATATCGAGATGTCTGTGAAATAACAGAATTATATAGCTATTTATTTCTATGGGGAGGTTCCTTAAAATTGTCTACTCTCACTTTGATTCTAATGTGAAATATTTTAGATAATATATTTAAAGCCCTGTAGGTGTTTCAACTAAAAAAAAACAAAAACAAAAAAACTGCTTTCACTAGATGACTCAGCACTTTGAGGCTGTTCTCCCAAAACTACCAACACAACATTTTGTTTCTCAGAATATTCCTCCAAGGAACAGGGAATGGAAAATAAATTTCTCAAGTTTTGGGTAGCTGAAGCTATACTATAACTTTGACACTTATTTGAAGTCTAAAGCATCTTAAGACTATCTGGAAATTCCACTACCCATATCATTATATATTTCCCTATTCCTGTTAATATAAAATTATGTTTTGAATTATCTTCAGATAACTTTGTATTCCAAAATCCCATGGAACTTGCTAGAACATGTTTCCTTAGTAGAAATCTCTAGAGTTTTCAAGGGTCACATACTAGCTGTCTAGGCATATGTTTTGGTGATGGTGGTGGTTGGTTGGTTGGTTGGTTAGGTTTTATTTGTTTTTTGCAACACAGGATTTTTAAATGATTTAAATCTGCTGATAGCTAGCAATAGTTGAGGGTTTCCATGGTGGCTCAGTGGTAAAGAAACTGCCTGTTAATGCAGGAGATACAGATTCAATCTCTGGATTGGGAAGATCCCCTGGAGAAGGAGATAGCAACCCACTCTAGTATTCTTGCCTGGGAAATCCCGTGGACAGAAAGAGCCTGGCAGGCTATAGTCCACGGGGTGGCAAAGAGTCAGATATGACTTAACAACTAAACAATAACAGAAATAGTTGAGCAATTAGGCACTTCCATATAAAGAGTTAGAATTTCTCTCTCTCTCTTTTTTTTTTTTGAAAAGCAGATTTATCTAGAATTGAGTGTTATCTCCTATAAATGGGCATTGTTCTCCCATCCATGATTCCTGAGAAACCTCCAGAAGCCATCAGGTTTCTAACCCCTCAGCAGTCCCATGCTATCCTGCCTCCATACAAAACTGGCACACTGAAGATCATAGACCCCGTGCATCTCCTTTCACTCTGCTCTTCAGCCCTTCATAAACTCTCGCCTGGTTTACCTCAGGTTGGAGAACTCCCTGCTTCCCTCAAACTTACTCTCGACTCCGTCTCAACCTCCAGATGAATAATCTTTAGAAAGTACCACTCTGAATACAGCAGCTCTGCCCCGTTGCAGTTCACAATTCCCCCAGGACTTTGCCCCAGCGCTTGCAGGACATCAAGCAGGTGGGAGGTTGAACAGCACCACGCAAAGTACAGGCTTCAACCATTGCCAGGTTGTTACCTGGTCTGCAGCGAAGTAAGAAATCACAAGCCAGGTGCACTTAGGAACTTCTATTGCACTTTGACATTATTACAACATCCAAGTGTGTTTTCTGTGATTGTGGTTTTCATTTTGTCTGCCCTCTGATGGATAAGAATAAGAGGCTTATGGAAGCTTCCTGATGGGAGAGACTGAAGGGAAAACTGGGTCTTGTTCTGATGGGCGGGGCTGTGTTCGCTCCCTGTTGTTTGACCTGAGACCAAACTATGGGGGAGGTAATGAAGAGAATGGCAGCCTCCTTCAAAAGGTGCCGTGCACACACTGTCACACTCAGTGCCCCTGACCCTGCAGCAGGCCACCGCCAACCCACGCCTCTGCCGGAGACTCCTGGACACTCACGGGCAAGTCTGGGTCGGTCTCTTGTGGAGTCACTGCTCCTTTCTCCTGGGTCCTGGTGTGCACAAGGTTTTGTTCGTGCCCTCCAAGAGTCCATTTCCCCAGTCTTAAGTTCTTGGGGCTCTATGGTGGGGTTAATGGCTACCTCCTCGAAGAGGGCTTATGCCATACCCAGGTCTGCTGTTCCCAGAGCCCCTGCCCTTGGGGCAGTCCACTGCTGACCCATAACTCCACAGGAGACACCCAAACACTCAAAGTCAGGTCTGGCTTAGTCTCTGTGGGGTCTCCTGGTGCACACAAGGTTTTGTTTGAATTGTCTTAAAACTCAACACTCAGAAAACTAAGATCATGGCATCCGGTCCCATCACTTCATGGCAAATAGATGGGGAAACAGGGGGAACAGTGAGAGAATTTATTTTGGGGGCTCCAGAATCTCTGCAGATGGTGACTGCAGCCATGAAATTAAGACACTTACTTCTTGGAAGAAAAGCTATGACCAACCTAGACAGCATATGAAAAAGCAGAGACATTACTTTGCCAACACAGGTATGTCTAGTCAAAGCTATAGTTTTTCCAGTAGTCATGTATGGATGTGAGAGTTGGACTATAAAGAAAGCTGAGTGCCAAAGAATTGATGCTTTTGAACTGTGGTGTTGGAGAGTCTTGAGTGTCCCTTGGACTGCAAGGAGATCAAACCAATCCATCCTAAAGGAAATTAGTCCCAAAAATTCATTGGAAGGACCAATGCTGAAGCTGAAATTCCAATAATTTGGTCACCTGATGCGAAGAACTGACTCATTGACAAAGACCCTGATGCTGGGAAAGATTGAAGGCAAGAGGAGAAGGGGATGACAGAGAATGAGATGGTTGGATGGCATCACTGACTCAATGGACATGAGTTTGAACAAGCTCCAGGAGTTGGTGATGGACAGGGAAGCCTGGCATGCTGCAGTCCATGGGGTCATAAAGAGTCGGACACAAGTGAGCGACTGAAATGAACTGAAGTACGTTGTCAGTAGATTCATCATTGAAATGACTACAGATAAGTTAGCTGATTTCCAAGGATGTGGTGCCACGTGGACAAGGGTCGTGTATAGTAGGGCCACACATGGATCCATGATAGATTAGACATTCTCAAAAACTGGTCCCTCACCACTTGGAGAAGCATGGGATTAGTAGAGTCTCAGTCATCGGTGATGGCTGATTTAACACTAAATCAAAACCTAGGTACATAATGGCATAAATACAGTCAACAGAGCATTAAATATAGTTTGATATAATTGTGATAGAAGTTTGACAAACATGGCCCTCGAAAACAACTTCATTCCACTTTTTAAGCCACTAGAATCCCAAACAACCTTCCAGGTAGAGTCTTCACAGGGACACATTTCTTCTGCACATTTACTGTGCCCCTAAAACTTGCAGCCCCATTTGCCAAGGGGCAGGAAGAAAACTTGGTTGGAAAATTATGAAGTTCTTCTTGCCTTTAAGTTAAGGAATGAATTTCTCTAGTGCTTTCTAACCAGTATTAAAGCAATTAGTGTGGTTTCACATGGCCTCTGCTTAGCCAGAAAACAACTGAATAATTTTTTTTTCATTTCCATTATGAATGGTTTACCCGTTGTGACCCCTACTTCTCACTCCCTGTGCCTGTGGAGAGCAAGACCTTCTGGGAAACATGATTGAAGCCTGAGTTACAAGATGGACGGGGAGGCACCCCCTTCATTGTTCCCATGTGGAGAAATCCCAGATGGTGGCCACAGCAAGAGATGACTGAAGTCCTCAGAGAGACAGAGCTGCCCCTGGGCTTCCAGCGTTCTTTCTATTCACTCGAGTAAAGAAGCGAATGCCCTTGACAATCCATGCAGGGAACTAATGCATTCTGAATGTGCCCTAGTTTGCTACTGCTAACTCGCTTCCATCATGTCCGACTCTGTGCCTGAGTGGGCGGATCATTATAAACCCAACACGGCTCCTGGAGGACCAACGTAATTGGCTGTTTCTGTTGCGGAGTGCCCTTGTTTAGACCTCCGCAACAGAAACAGCCAATTACGTTGGTCCTCCAGGAGCCGTGTTGGGTTTATAATGATCCGCCCACTCAGGCGCCCCCATCTCTGTGGACAAAGACACATTTTCCCAGACAGGGCAGGGATGTCGATATTGTGACAAGGACTTGTACTCTGTACAGCACCGAGTCCATGAGAGAGGGAGCCTGGGACCTTCCTCTCATTAGCAGAATGGGCAGTCCACCAAGCCTGAGAATGCAGGTATGATAACACATGCTGGGGTTTAAAAGCAGCGACCTCTACATGGGGGCTTCCCTGGTGGCTCAGTGGTAAGGAATCCACCTGCCAATGCAGGAGACTTGGGTTGATCCCTGGGTTGGGAAGATGCCCTGGAGGGGGAAATGGCAATGCACTCTCATAATTCTTACCTGGGAAATCCCATGGACAGAAGAGCCTGGTGGGCTACAGTCTGTGGGGTCGCAGTCGGACATGACTTAGCAACTAAACAACAACTATCTCTGCAGAGAGAGGAGAGAGATATGGGCAGAGCCCCTTTCATGAGCAGACTGGAGGCCAGAGCTCTGGTACTTTAGAAGCATCACTCACATATTTGAATTCACCATAAATGCAACAGCATTACCGCCCTGTCAACATCTTGACCGAAGCGAAATATGTAGATTAATTATAAATGTTACATGTTTTGGAAATTGTGCACACTAATTTTTCATCCAAGAAACCACTTACCCTTGTAGGTATGCTGACACACACACTCAAAAATGTGGCAGCAACCACAGCTCGGGGCAATTACGTTTGATGGCTATAATTGCTGGTTACAAAGAGGTGCACTTGTTTTTATCCCTTGCGTGTTGATACTCGGACACATTTGGAAAGATTTTATGAATAAGTTACTTTCATTTCCAAGAAATAATCCTCTCCAAATGTATATATTACAGGAAAAGCATTAAGAGAGCTTGATGACTTACACCAGCAAGAACAAAAGAGAGGATTTTTGTGCTCACGTGATAGACGTATAAACTGTTTATTTTGAAGCCATGGCAAGATGCCCCATCAAGTGGCATTCACTTGATCATTTTTATCACACGTCTATATCTTCTGTATCTGCTTCCATAGTGGTGAGTATGACACACGTGTAAATACCAGAAAAGCATGATGAC
Source organism: Bubalus bubalis (assembly GCF_019923935.1). Classification (NCBI taxonomy): domain Eukaryota; kingdom Metazoa; phylum Chordata; class Mammalia; order Artiodactyla; family Bovidae; genus Bubalus; species Bubalus bubalis. The sequence goes on from NC_059170.1 coordinate 42,845,695, forward strand.
TGATTTCATTGCATTGGTTCAATGGTAGACAATATGTCACTTCATCCTGGGGAAAAGGACACGTAAATACCAATGCCATATTAATCCCCTGTAAACCCAAAAGGCTCAGCTGCTTTAGGTTAGCTTTAATCTGATTTGTCTTATTTATGTCAGTGTGTGGTATTAGAAGTCCCTTCTCTTTGTCTTGCAACACAGAAGCTAATAAGGAAGATCTAGGAGGTTGACTTGTCATTTTTTTATTATTATTATTAATTCCTCTTCTTGGGTCTCCCTCACAAAGGGCTTGGGAAAGCTAGGAACACGGTCTGTGAATTCTGATCTTCGACTACCACTCTGATGTTTCTAGCTGCCTCTCTCAGAGCTCTTCAACTGCCAGGGTGCTGGTGATGCTGTTGGTTGGACTATGCATCTGGCTTTCGCCTCATGGTGGCCAGCCATAGTGCCATCTTCTGGAACAGAAATATTTCCTCTTGGCTCTCTGCCATCCCCAAGACGAAGCAATGCCATTACCCGTTGTGACCCCTACTTCTCACTCCTCGTGTCTGTGGAGAGCAAGGCCTTCTGGGAAACATGATTGAAGTCTGAGTTACAAGATGGACAGGGAGGCACCCCCTGCATTGTTCCCACGTGGAGAAAGACTGAGGCCCAATCTTGTCCTGGCTTACATTCCTACATACCCTCACTGCTGCAGCTACAACTTCAGAAGGAAAACCAGCTGTGACATCCGACAAGGCTGCGAAGTCTCTGGTGCATGTGGGCAGCTCACAGATGCACCAACCTAGGGAGAGGGTGACTGGGGAAACTTCCCAAAGAGGGACTTGCTGCCTTCAAAGAGGGCACGGCAATGCATGACTGAGGGTTGCTGCTGCAGTGAGCTTGGTGCTCTGGTGCCCAAGGACAGCATGGAAGAGATGAAGGCACATCCATTTCAACATGCAAAACACTCCAAATGAGACAAAGAAGCATCACTGTGTCTGAATGCAAATGTCCACTGCATTGAGACATACAGAAGCTTTAGGTGCTATTTCTGTTCTGAGCCCATGGCCCAGGGTGGACATGGTTTCTAGCCACCCATCCATTTTTCCACCTACTCCAATTTGTTTGGAACAGTTGAAGTTTCATAAAACCCCTACCACATGCCAGATAATGCCAAGGTTTCGTTCACTGAGTGTGTCCTGTGCACTTACTATGTGCCAAGCGTTCTTACAGGCTCTGGAATATAAAGAGAAAAAACATGGTGCTGTCACCCTCCAGAGGCAGGGAAAGAGCAGCAGCACATCTAATAAAATGGACAGAAACTTTTGTTGAAATGAGACAGTATGTGTAAAGTGCCCAGCAAATAATAGGTATCCAATATAGACATTCTCAGGCATTTACTAGGGAGAGATTTATAAAGTAATTGCTGTGTGTCTTTGCTCATGTTGTTTTTTTTCTTAAATAATATTTCTAAAAACTGAACAACAAATAAGAAGATTCAGTGTTTTATGGTCTCTTCATTAACAAATTATTCTCAATATACTATCTCACTTCATTCTTACTGCTGCTGCTGCTAAGTTGCTTCAGTCGTGTCCGACTCTGTGCAATCCCAGAGAGGGCAGCCCACCAGGCTCCCCCGTCCCTGGGATTCTCCAGGCAAGAACACTGGAGTGGGTTGCCATTTCCTTCTCCAATGCATGAAAGTGAAAAGTGAAAGTGAAGTCGCTCAGTCATGTCCGACTCCTAGCGACCTCATGGACTGCAGCCTACCAGGCTCCTCCGTCCATGGAATTTGCCAGGCACGAATACTGGAGTAACCCCATGATTCAGTTTTCCACTTTTCAACTGGGAAAGTTAAAGCACAAATAAATTGAATGATTTGGCAAAAGATTCTCAGAAATTGTAAGAACTATAAATAAGCCTAGATTTCTTAAAAATTTATGTTTTCACTCCTGGTCCAATGTTTTTCTTATTTTACCAACACTGCCTGGTCTTTGTTTTTCAAAGTTCCACTTGTTCCATTGTTCAAAACCCTGAGCAAATCTCACCTCCTCCAGGTAGGCTTCCCAGATTGCCACAGGAAATTCCAATCATGTTCTTTTCTACTCCATTTGCACTTTACTTAGACCTAAGTGATCACTTGAGTCAACTTCTCTCTCTCCCTGCAAGAATCTAAGTGTCTGAAGGACAGAGATTGTCCTTATTCTTTTTGTGATCTCCTACAGTTCCTAGCACAATGCCTGATTCTTCACAGGCACTCAATAAATATTATGAGAATTTCTGCAAACCACAGAAGAATTTCCAGTATGGGGAAGCAGCTGTAACTGTGAATCCCAGGACTCTCTTGAGGAAATGCCATTGCAGTTTCAATAATCATTCAACAAACTGTAGTTAAGACAGCAGTGGTCACAGTGGAGGTGGAGAAGTTGATGAGAAACAGCAGTTCTCTTTGCCCCAGTGTCATCTGCGGTTCACTGATAGTTGCCTTATAACCAGTCATTCAGTGCAAGTGAATATTTACAATATTTGGATGTTAATCTGTGCAGAGTTTCATAGTTCCTGCTGACTAGATGGGTAAGAAGGTGGGCTCTGGAATCGGGCTTCCTGGATGGAAATCCCATTGCTGTTATAGTCTCTGTTATCTTGGACTGTTCCTTGATCACCCCATGCCTCATTTTAAAACAGGGATAATGTTACTGTCTCCATGATAAGGATGTAGGGATTAAATTGGATAGTTCTTGCCCAGTACCTAGTTTATCTGCCAATAGTCATGTTACTTTATTAAGGCTTAGAAATATTTACATGGCAGAGTCTAAAGCAGCTTAATTCACCTTAACAGGCAATGCTATTGGAAGTTTGGGGAAACTTCTGGAATTTATTTTTAAAAAAGGAAAACTACAGTTGCTCGCATACGGGTTAACACCAACCAGACAGCACATCTGCTTTTGTCTTAGAGAAGCACCATGGAACTCCTTCGAATCTCTAGTCTGAACACCATATGGCAGCAACACGGATACCCTGTGTTTCCCAGAGAGACTTGCCTTTTCCTTGTGTTGTAGGCACTGGATTCCTTCCAGTGAGCCCATCTGCAGCCTGTCCACACGTGGCAGGGTGGGAAGTTCAAGGCTATTGCAGAACAAGGTTTGTAAGCAAAGCCATGCAAAGAGGTATTTCCTCCAGGTGTCTATTTCAGCTTTGTCCGAAGTTCAGACTCCCCGCTACCAAAGGGGTAAATTATAAATGAAAAGGCAAACCAACTCCAATGCCAGTCACTCTCTAAAGTCCTTGTACTGAATATTCACTCTTGAATTCTATCCTCAATTAACTAAATTAATTACCTCCCTGGTCTATGGTGTTGCACAGAGTCAGACACAACTGAAGCAACTTAGCAGCAGCAGCAGCAGTCCTATGCAATGTCTCCTAAGAAGCAGAATGGAAAAGTATACAATGTAACCTCATGCTTTGGGAAATGACATCATTTCTGATGAGACAGGAAGCCGGACATTTTATGTATAAAACGTGATTTTGTGGATAAACTAGTTTAGAATTCATTCTGAGGGACATGGAATAAGCCCTAGCTGGGCAGTAAGGCCTGAGTTGTGTAGCTTGTGATGTTGTGGGGCTGAAGCCCACAAGGGCCGGCGGTCTTCCCAGGGACCCTTCAGAAGGACCTAAAAGTGCTTCCTTGTAAGCTGCCCATGGATACCTTGTGGTTCGGGAGGAATCCTGACAGCTGGCTGACTTGAAAACAGTCATCAGATATTTCACTGTACAGCTTTTATTAAAAATCCATTTTGTAGGAAGGAGAAATTGAATCCTGAACTTTAGGAGCAAAAGGGCAATGTGACCAAGGAGACATTCCCATCAGAGTTGACACTTGAGCATCACCTGATCTGAGCAGAGAAACTACTTTTTAAATATCCATGACTCCCTTTCACAGCTCTTGTCAGTAGAAGAAACCTCAAAATAGTTTACAAGTTTCTGTTACATAACAGTCTTCTACAACATGTTCTAACGACTTAGGAGAGTCTAGTAAGAAAGCTATCAAATAGGAATCTAAGGTTATTTCACTTACTTTTGGGTGCATGAGATATTTAAAATACTTTAAAAATAAAAATTAGTATTATAAACAGCACTTGCCCTACCATATCCTTGCAAAAAGAGAAAGAAAGATCCTCTTTTAAAAGAACGCATCTTTTTAAAAGTATTTCATGGCTTTAGGTGATAACAAATAACTAAGGCATGTTTGGAAAATAAGAAAAAGCCTTCAAGAAAGTCTGTACTTTATTATTCCATTCTCCCAGGAGTGCCACAACTTTTTATGGGTCATCTGGGGCCTGAACCCAAAACAAACATGAAGACGGTAAATTACCCCGGCAGGTACTCGATGTCTTTATCAGATTTGCCAAGTGTCAGGGAGGGAAAAACAAAGTTTCCTGGGCATCAAGAGATCAGTTCTACCAACGTGTCAATTTTCTATTAAAACATTTTGTAATTACTGTAGAGCACAGAGAACTATATTCAGTAACCTATGATAAACCATAACAAAAAGAATATGAAAAAGAATATATATATATATGTATAACTGAATGACTTTGCTGTACACAGAAATTAACACAACATTGTAAATCAACTATATTTCAATTTTTAAAAATGTATCTTAAAAAACTATTTTGTATTCATAACTAAAGAGGCCCCTTTTTTTATGGCTAATTATCTTGGGAGCAGGGAGCATGCACAGGTGGTTCAAGAAAAAACTGGATTCCACTTAAGATGAGGGACCACCTGATCGACATGTGACTGGTGGTTAAGCACAATGGATTTAAGGTCCTGAAATATTAGGACTGCATTTTTACTGTGTGTATTTGCTGTACAGCTATGCCTCTTGGCATTATTGTTCAGTGGTTGTGCTAGAGATGAAACTATCCTCAATATCTATCCATCAGCATTAACACTGTCCCTCTTCTTTGATGGTAAGAGCCTTGCGACCATGCAGTCCAGGTTATGGTCATATGTCTTACATTTACACATGTTGTAACCCCCCGTGCTACTATTTTTGCTTTAAACCAAGGGTTGACAAACTTTTTCTGTGAAGAGCCAAATACTTCAGTCTCCAGGGCTGTTCAATTTATGCTATGCTACACAGCTCTGCTGTTGTATCACAAAAGCAGCCTCAGACAACAGGAAAAAGAATGGCATGGCTGGGTTCCAATTAAGTTTTATTTGTAACACTAAGCTACCAATCCACAGGGTTGCAAAGAGTCAGACACAACTTAGCAACTAAACTATCACAAAAATAAGTATTGGGCTGAATTTGGCCACAGGCTGTACTTTCCCACTCCCCACTTTAGAAAGCAATATGTATTTTAAATAAATGAAGAAAAATCAACTGTTCTCTTAAATAATTTTTACCCACATATTTATTAATTCTTATCTTCCTGCAGAAGAGACCGTCCATCTGGTATTATTTCCCTACTGTCTGAAGAATCCCTTTTTGGAGGGATATGTTATGGTTGAGTCTTTTATCTTAAAACATCCTTATTTTGCCTGTGTTCCTGCAAGATGTGTTTGCTTGATATGAAATTCTGTTTTGATAGTTGATTTTTTTCCATTTTGATGCTTTGAAGATGTTCCACTGTCTCCTGGTCTCCATTCTTTCTGACAAATCAGCCGTTGTTGAATCATTGTGCCTCTATTGCATCCTTAATATCACATTTTTCTAGCTGTACTTATGGCCCTATTTGACCCGTAGATTGTAGGTGAGTTGAAAGAATCTTCGATAATTTATTGCTGGCATGCAGTAGGAGTTCAATGCCTGGTAATAAATGAAATTCAGATCAAGTTTTGGGGATCAGCTCTGAAATAGACACAAGTCATCCCTGGAAACAATGATTCTAGCCTCAGCCCTGGCCTGGATTCCCGCTGAGACTCCTGGGAATGAGATTTGGGAGCACAAGGGTGGGACATGTGCTACTTCCTCTTTATCTGCCAAGTGTGTCCCCAGTGGCTGAACAGCCCCACCCCTTCTGCCTCTGCTCCCACCCAGCAAAATGGCCACTGCACAGGGGACTCAGACTTAAGAGCTTAAACCCTTATGACCCGGAGGCCCAGCTCCAGGTCTACCACCAAGCCCTCCACCTCTCACTGTCTCAATACCAGAGGTGGGATCCGTGTTCATCTGCCGGGTTGAGCCCACCTGGGGCCTCTCTGTGGTGCACAAGAGTGAGGCAGCCCTGACCCCACCATCTCCCTACAGTGCATTTTGCTGATACACATGGCCCCCTGGGAGACTCTGCGCTCAGGTCCTATCAGTATTCTTTTGGGTTCACAAGTGAAGTGAAGTGAAGTCGCTCAGTCGTGTCCGACTCTTTGCGACCCCATGGACTGTAGCCTACAAGGCTCCTCTGTCCATGGGATTTTCCAGGCAAGAGTACTGGAGTGGGTTGCCATTTCCTTCTCCAGGGGATCTTCCCAACCCAGGGATTAAACCCAGGTCTCCCACATTGCGGGCAGACGCTTAATCATCTGAGCCACCAGGAAAGTTTCCATACACACAAGTTTCACTAGGAATAAAAAAGAATTGACGATCTCATGGGAGGACCTAAAAAGTCCCAAGGTGAAGCCTCCATCAGACATGGCAGAACCCAATCTCTTGGCTTTCCCTGACATGGGTCTGTCTCTCATTTCCACCTTGGGTGCCCTCAGAAAGCTTTGTATTGGCCTCCCTTCCAGCCTCCAACTCAGCCTTTGCTGCCTGGACTCCTAGGTCTTCTCTGAAATCACTTTTAATTCTTGTCACACAGGCATACTCTGACTAGACTGCACACCTGTTGGCTCCTTTCCACGGTGGCAGGAAACCCCTGCAAGACATGGCAGTCTAAGACCCAGTCTTCAGGTCACCCCAAGGTCCCCAGTGTGGTGGCACCCATCCCTGGGCCTCTGGGCATCCATACATGCTAACATGCTGACAAGAAAGGCAAGCTTAGACTAAGACGACACTATTCGCTCAGTCAAGAGAGGAGTTTAACTCTTCAGATGCTTTTTGACAACTTGCAACCTACATCCTAATGCAATTCAAATATGTGTAAGCCTCACCAGCCTCCCGGGTACCCCTGAGGTCACTTCGACAATGATAATTAATGTTTGTGAGCATTCAGCCTCCACGAGCTTGCTAGCACTGATGCTCTCTGTACTTCCAACATATTCACATATCCAGGCTTATGGTCTCTAAAATACTCCCTTTCCCAGTGTAGACACCTGAAGGTGGGCATGGCCACCAGCCACTCAGGATTCCTGGCATCTTGCCAGTTCAGTGACAAGAAAGTGGATTATTATACTCTTGGGGCTTCATGGCTGGATCACTTGGGCTCCAGAGTTTTGTAGAGTTGAGTGAACTGACTTTTTCAGTTCACATGTACAGGCCCCTTTATCCGAATAACCCACTTATGCCTCCTGAGTCACTGGTTTGGGTCAGATGATGACATTCTTGGAATAGATAAACAGTTTTAACACCATATCCTATAGTTCAGTGTGGCTGAACTTGCCAGGGTCCTTTCTGTTCCTAGTTTTGCATTCAGAGACCTTGTCATCTCTTTCATAAGAGCTGGTTCATTTGGGGCCTCCCGCCCATGAAACCAACTCCAAATGGAGACATGGGTAATTCTCTCTTTTCCCAGGAACTCCACATTCTGCACCACATAGAGAAAAAAGAAACTTTTCTAATAGAAAATAGCACAGAAAACATAGAGCTAAAAGATGGAAACATTCAATCAGAAGCATCATTGATTCCAAGCTGCGGAAAACACATCTCAAATACCGTAAAGTACGAATGACCTCCAATTGGCTGTTCAATATCTGACCATCATACTGACTAGTTCTTCCTGTGGATTCTAACTTATTCACAAGTATAAAATTTTAAGAGAAAGTAAGAACATATCTGGGGCTTCTTTGGTGGCTCAGTGGTAAAGAATCCACCTGCCAATGTAGGAGACCCAGGTTTGATCCCTGGGTTAGGAAGGGAATGGCAACCCACTCTAGTATTCTCACTTGGAGAATCCCATGGACAGAGGAGCCTGGTGAGCTACAATCCATGGCGTTACAAAGATTTAGAGCCAGATATCCTGGAATGTGAAGTCAAGTGGGCCTTAGAAAGCATCACCACGAACAAAGCTAGTGGAGGTGATGGAATTCCAGTTGAGCTATTTCAAATCCTGAAAGATGATGCTATGAAAGTGCTGCACTCTATATGCCAGCAAATTTGGAAAACTCAGCAGTGGCCACAGGACTGGAAAAGGTCAGTTTTCATTCCAATCCCAAAGAAAGGCAATGCCAAAGAATGCTCAAACTACCGCACAATTGCACTCATCTCACACGCTAGTAAAGTAATGCTCAAAATTGTCCAAGCCAGGCTTCAGCAATACATGAACTGTGAACTTCCAGATGTTCAAGCTGGTTTTAGAAAAGGCAGAGGAACCAGAGATCAAATTGCCAACATCCACTGGATCATCGAAAAAGCAAGAGAGTTCCAGAAAAACATCTATTTCTGCTTTATTACTATGCTAAAGCCTTTGACTGTGTGGATCACAATAAACTGTGGAAAATTCTGGAAGAGATGGGAATCCCAGACCACCTGACCTGCCTCTTGAGAAACCTATATGCAGGTCAGGAAGCAACAGTTAGAACTGGACATGGAACAACAGACTGGTTCCAAATAGGAAAAGGAGTACGTCAAGGATGTATATTGTCACCCTGCTTGTTTAACTTCTATGCAGAGTACATCATGAGAAACGCTGGGCTGGAAGAAGCACAAGCTGGAATCAAGATGGCCGGGAGAAATATCAATAACCTCAGATATGCAGATGATACCACCCTTATGGCAGAAAGTGAAGAGGAACTCAAAAGCCTCTTGATGAAAGTGAAAGAGGAGAGTGAAAAAGTTGGCTTAAAGCTCAACATTCAGAAAATGAAGATCATGGTATCTGGTCCCATCACTTCATGGGAAATAGAAGGGGAAACAGTGGAAACAGTGTCAGACTTTATATTGGGGGGCTCCAAAATCACTGCAGATGGTGACTGCAGCCATGAAATGAAAAGACGCTTACTCCTTGGAAGAAAAGTTATGACCAACCTAGATAGCATATTGAAAAGCAGCGACATTACTTTGCCAACAAAGGGTCGTCTAGTCAAGGCTGTGGTTTTTCCAGTGGTCATGTATGGATGTGAGAGTTGGACTGTGAAGAAGGCTGAGCACCGAAGAATTGATGCTTTTGAACTGTGGTGTTGGAGAAGACTCTTGAGAGTCCTTTGGACTGCAAGGAGATCCAACCAGTCCATTCTGAAGGAGATCAGCCCTGGGATTACTTTGGAAGGAATGATGCAAAAGCTGAAACTCCAGGACTTTGGCCACCTCATGCGAAGAGTTGACTCATTGGAAAAGACTCTGATGCTGGGAGGGATTGGGGGCAGGAGGAGAAGGGGACGACAGAGGATAAGATGGCTGGACGGCATCACTGACTCGATGGACGTGAGTCTGAGTGAACTCCGGGAGTTGGTGATGGACAGGGAGGCCTGGCGTGCTGCGATTCATGGGGTCGCAGAGAGTCGGACACGACTGAGCGACTGAAGTGAACTGAACTGAACTAGCAATGAAACAATGACAACAACAATGACATATCTATCTCATGATAAGCTCTTTCCAGAAGAGTAAGGTATGATTCCTGTTGGCTTGTGAATAAAAACAGGCTGGTTAACAGAGGTACAGCCTCATTTGCAAGAAAATAGCATGTGTATTGCACCTTAGGGTTTACGAAATGTTTGCATCCACTGTGTATTCATTCATTTAATTCTCAGAGTGATTCTACTTGATGGTATTTGTTCTCTTTTACCAATGTGGAAACAGGCTCTGAGAATATACTGGGCTGGCCTGGATGACAGCATTGGTAACTGGCATGCCAACACCTGAATGCCTGACTTTGGAAGTAAAATCCTATTGTATTTCCATTATGCATTCCCATGAGAACCTGGAAATACTTTTTCCTAAACTAATGATAGTGCAGGTGGCCCTCAGTTGGTACCTGGACAGACAGTGATTCCTGGTCTGCACTTATTTCAGGTCAGCTTTGAATACAGACTTTTTCACTCAGTTGGCTTATGCACATTAGTGGCTCGAGGACAAAATAAGGAAAACATGGGGAAAAAAACCAGTTTCTGGAAAATGACTCTAATAGAAAAGAAATGGACCTCATCTCTTTTTACTGTTATAAAATGAATGCTCTCTAGCACATTCTGAGATCCTGACCTCTACCAGATATGGTCCTTGATCTGAGGTGGACTCCCCCCGCCTACACCTCCCAGAGAAACATCCTACAGATGCACATGCAATTGGCCACAGCAAGTCATCTGGTCAAGACCAGAGCTGACTGCTCAGCCCACAAGGAGCTCATTGCAGGCACATGGACAGCGGGAAGAATGAAGAAATTGGACCAGCAAAGTGGTCTGCCATGGCCAGGAGCAGTGAGGAAAGAAAACTACAGGTGAAGTTCCAATGAGAAGACAGTCCAAGGCACAGAAAGTGACTTAGAAAGGCTGGGGCACAGAGGGTAGAAGAGGGCAGTGCTGAACGAGGCCAGAGGTGAGGCCAATAGCTGGATGACCCAGGCCCTTGTGAGCCATTGGCCAGGAGCTTAGGTCTCAACCCAGAGTCAGTAGGAGCCAATGATGGGCTCCAGCAAGAGGGAAAGTTTTGCATATTCTGATCTCAGAAGGATGCTTCTGGTTACAGGGAAAGAGTAGATTGGAGCAGGCAGGCTAAGAGGTGGGGAGGTGAGTAGGAGGCTCAGTGCTGAGATGCTGGAACAAGAGAAGCAGATGAACCATGATCCATCACCTGCCAACCAAGCTCCAAGAGCAGGTGGACACGTGCTCACTCTTAATCCTAAAGAAAGAAAAAGAAAGTTGTTAACACAAGTCACCAGATGTTCAACCGATGAATTGTTAATGTGTGTTCCTGATGACAAAAAGAAAATAGGCACAAATGGGTACTATTGGCACATAGCAAAGTGTGCACACCAAAACTCAAGTGTACAGAACTCACACTCAAAATCTCCCATGACACTTTTGTTTTCTTATCCTCAGTGGAAAGTATTATCAGTGGTCTTCCTAGCCCCGGAAAAGTTGTTACACTGAGTCAGTCCCCACAGAACCCTGAGTCAGCAATTCCAGATGGCCCCACCCAACAGTGGAGAGCTACACGGGTACAGAGGGTCTACACCTGCCCAGCACCGTCCAGAGCCAGAGTCAACAGCACACTCACCCAGCAACCAGAAGTCAATGTCCCTCGTCTTCCTTATCTTAGCGGTTAGAGCAACATTTTATTAGAAATCATCACCCACACAGCTCACATAAGGAGAAAATGCACTTAAAAGGAAGTGTTTGTTTTTTGGTGTGTGTGTCCTTTGGTATCAAGGAAATAAAACTGAGTGCTTTAACATGAGAATTCATACCTGACTGCGGATGTGCCTGGGGCTGTGACCATGTTCTAGGGCAAGTTGTCCTTATCCTAGCCGTGCTATAGGCTGGGCTGGAGTCTGAAAGGGAAGCTGGGGAGTCAGGCTTGGCCCTGGATTTGCTGTGTGACTTTGGAAGAGTCGTTGAGTTTCTCTGGGCTCCAATCTTTCCTCAGGATGATTGCATGCAGTGGCTTCCAGCCTTTTTTTTTTATTCCCCAGCACACGTTTTAGAGAAATAACCCATCCCATAAGGAATTGTGTCATTTTAGCAGTAATTCTCAACCAAGTGAGTGGAGAGGGGTGGATAAGTGAGAACTGGGGGGAAATCATGATTTAGGAAAAGTCTACATGAGGGTCTGATCCTCTTCACCAACCCCCACCTTTCCCAAGGTGCACATGCACACACACATCATACATATGCACATACATACCATGCACACGGGCTTCCCAGTTGGCACTAGTGGTAAAGAACCCATCTGCCGATGCAGGAGATGTAAGAGACATGGGTCAATCCCTGAGTCAGGAAGACCCCTGCAAGAGGGCATGGCAACCCACTCCAGTGTTCTTGCCTGGAGAATCCCAGGGATGGGGGAGCCTAGTGGGAGGCCGTCTATGGGGTCGCACAGAGTCAGACACGACTAAAGCGACTTAGCAGCAGTAGCAGCAGCAGTTAAATGCACAGGGCTTTCCCGGTGGCACAAGTGGTAAAGAACCCACCTACTGATGCAAGAGACATAGAGATACGGGTTCAATCCCTGGGTCGGGAAGATCCCCTGGAGGAGGAAATGGCAACCCACTTCAGTATTCTTACCTGGAGAAACCCATGGACGGAGAAGCCTGGTGGGCTACAGTCCATGGGGTCACAAAAAGAGACAACTGAAACGACTTAGCATGTATGCTTAAACGCTCTCTCATAAGCTGACTATAGAAACACAGCCATGGCCCAGCAGAGACCGATCTCCAATAGACCTGTTCTGATGGACATCCTCCGGGGGTTCCTCTTTAGAAAGGGAAAGGGCCTAGTAAAGGTGCAGGGAGGATGCACAGAGGGTTTACAAAGGAGGCTCCGTGAGGGCCTTCCCTTCTTCTCTGGAGTCCGATCAAAAGGGAGCAGGCCTGAGAACACATGGCATCTTCGGAGACAGGTTTGCCTGGTTTCAGGTTACTTTCTCTGTTTACTTCCTTCCTGTCCTGCCTTGAGTGGAATGAGCCCACTCCAGCACATCAACCAGACTCAGCATGGCTGCAGAGCATTAAATGGGAAAAGAGATCACTATTGGTCCTTTTTAAAATGACCCTGAGGGATGGGATGGGGAGAGGGGGTTCAGGATGGGGGACACATGTACACCCATGGCTGATTCATGTCAATGTACGGCAAAAACTACTACAATATTGTAAAGTAATTAGCCTCCAATTAAAATAAATAAATTATTTTTTTTTAAGGGGGAAATCGTTTCCTTTCCTTTTATAAAGGAAACACAAGATAGTGGAGACTGCTGATGTCAGCAACCTTCGTCCATAAGGATATTCATTCAAACTTGGAAAGCGAGACAGACATCTCCCACTGATATGCCATATTCCCACCAACAGTGTAAGACAGTTTCCTTTTCTCCACATCTTCTCCAACATTTACTTGTAGACTTTTTAATGATGGCCATTAAGACTGGTGATGGGTGGTAGCTTATCACAGTTTTGATTTGCATTTCTCTGATAATCAGCAGTGTTGAGCATCTTTTCATGTGCTTTTCGGCCATCTGTATGTCTTCTTTGGAGAAAAGTCTATTTATGTCTTCTTCCCATTTTTTGATTGAGTTTATATACATAATTTTATATATATATATATTAAGCTGTATGAGCTCCTTATATATTTGGGAGACTAATATCTTGTAGGCTGTCCATCTCTCAATATATTGGCCTGTCAGGCAGCAAGCAGTACAAACTTGGGCTCAATAACACTATCAGCCCTGGGAAAGCCACTTTAGAATACATCACCAAACCCCCCAAGAAGTAGCTTCCCAGGTTCTCTCCCATTGCAAGAAAAAGGGGAATCTTAGATTTCTTTCTCAACCTCCTTTAGAGCATTATCATCCTGCTGCTATTCAATCTCTTACTCAGAGATTAAAGGGGCTCTGTTCCAAAGAAACTGAAAAAAAAAAATCCTTGTCCAAGCCTTCACTTTCTCCAGTTTGCTCCAAGTTAGCAGCCAATGGAACAATAGCAAACAGAGAAAAACCATGGTGGAAGACATAAGGGGAATTAATTTTGTTTTCCTTTTAAGACACCCAGTGAGTTTTCGCCCTAGAAGGTGAGCTAAAGTTGCAAAACAGAGTTTGCAGGTGACGGCTACATGGACAGCAGAAGCAATGGAGGACTTTGAAGGCAACTGAGCCTCCTTATAATTTCTGCCTGAAGAGCCCTGCTAGCATAGAGCCACCCCCCTGAAAAATGTCCTCTCTCTGATGAATGTTCCCTGGCTTTCAAGTTGAGACATTTACATACTAACCCCTCATCATGGACTGAACAAGGCTAGGGTGGATGGGTAAATTTGACATTTACACTCAGGGAACATAACATACAAAATATAAAGGAAACTCAACCTTGAGAAATGGATTGGAAAGAGGATGTGCAGGTCACATTCTGCAGTGAAGCCTTACAACAGAAGCTCCCCTGTAACATCTTTTCAAGTGTCCTCCTGGGATCCATCTGTGCAGACTGCTAAAACTGTTAACATAGCCAATTAGGTTTTAATTTATCTCGGTTTCCTCAGTCCTGCCATTAAAAGTCACACCACAGAGCCATCAGACAGAGCATTACCAGCCTCACGGTTTTGTCAGGTGCTGCCCAATGAGTCGAACTCGACACCAGCTGCAGAAACTGGACCTCAGTTCCAGCTAAGAAATGTTGAAATGGGTCAGAAGTATTTACCCTGGACATCTGTGTGCCGCATAACCTAAGGATTTGTCTTAACAAAACAAACAAAGGCTTTCACATTCCCAAGGACAGAAACCATTTAATCTACTTACACGGCTCTTTTAAGAATGTAATACTTTGGCAAGACATATATGTCAAGAAAGCAACAACTCAAGATTTATAGAGGCTAATTTATGTTTGAGTTTGTTAAGATGGATTCCCGGCAGTCCTGCTTGCTCTAGGCAGAATTTCATGCCCCTCCCTTGCCCCCCGGCCAGCCCGCCACTCCATCTCGTATTGTTCCTGTTTATTGCAGCAGTGAGCCTCGTGAGATCACTGATTGCTTAGCACCAGCTGACGGCCGATCCATTTATTACGGAGGGAATCAACACCTCCAGTGAGGTCAGCAAGCTCCCTTTGGTGCTCATACTGTAGGTGATGAAATCATGTATTTCTCTACAACGTATTAGATTCAATGGATTGACTAGGGATCAATTTTTGTTTAACCAACTGTGCAGGTTACTGGGTAGGAAGTTTCTTGGTGCACCACTGTGGTATTTCAAAACAGCAGTGAAAATAATTATCTTAATATGGGGCCACTGGGTCTTTCTCGAACACATGTTGGAGGAGCGCTGAAGACAGTGCTTAGAACTAAAAATACCAAACACATGGAAAAGTCGTTGGGCTCCCCCAGCACTGTGGGTTCTTTATGAATTAGGAATGGGACAGTAAACGTGTGGGATCGCTCAGGCCACCAGTGGGCCCTTCCTGCCATCAGTGAACTTGCGACCTTATTTCCTTGGAGGGCTGTTAAAGTGAAGTCAGAGGGCAAAAAAGTTATTTGCAAGTACCCTTTTCACTTGTGTGGTCTGAAAAACTAACAGATTTATCCAAAAGATGGACAGTGTGAGCCGGGTGGAAGAAGCAGCTGGTTAATTCAACATTCGGCTCAAAACACAAAAGCCAGACAAGGACTAGAGCTGCCATTTGGCTTTGGTGGACAAGTCCTGTTCTGAAAAGCAAGCTTGCTCTGCTGTGTAGACTGACAACACAAGGAAACCCTAGACATCCTTACCAGGCAAGGTGCCACCGCCACAAAGGATGGGGCCCTTCTCTCCCAGGCTCGGGGTCCCCAGGAGCCCTGCATTTGCTCCCGAGAGGAAGGAGAGGACAGAGCAGGCAGGAGGAGGGGAAGTCAGTCTCTGTAGTAAACTCTGGCCATCTGGAGGAGTCCAGCACTGATCGATTTGAAAGATTTGTCCAGATTTCTCTACCTAACAGAAAAGAGGGCCAGTTTCAGGCAGAGGCCTGGAGATACAGAAGGAGATGCCAAGGAGTTGAACGGAAAGAGACTGCTATAAGTAGAGCATCCATCTGTCTCCCAGGTTCAGAGCACCTCTCACACAGCCCCATTGGAATTCTTCATAACTTTCACCCCAGATAAGCTGATGTGGACTTTATATGCATTATAATCTAGGAGATCATTACTCTCATGATGGAGAAATTGGTACAGGCTTATTGGCCCTTTTACCAGTGAAGAGGTGAATCTCAGGAGATGAAATTCCAAAGTGGAAGGCAAAGCCCAAAAAGCTTTATATAATCATCTCTGAGTTCAGAGTGCTCATAGTTTCTGATTTCTGAGTTTGATTTAATCTCTAAGAGCTGAAAACAGCCAAAATTTCCAGTCTTTTTCAATTGGCAAGTTGCAAACTATTAAAAGTTGTGGGATCAACTTACGGATCCCAACAGACAAATTTTAAATAAGACAGAATGAAAAACAAAGTAGAACATCTCAGAGAACTTTGCCCATGGGAAAAAGTAAATACCGCCTTGACACTTTCAGTTATGCATCTGTATATTAGGTCTCAAAGTAAAATGCATTTCTTACTCTGGGTCTTAAGAAAAAAATATCTGAAAACCACTATTTCAGCCCAAAGTTTTCCAAACCCTAGAGGAGGGTGTCGGAGGTATCAGAGTCTAGGAGATATACATAAAATACGTATTCCCCAGACCTGACTCAAGCTTAATTCATTAGACTGTCTGGGGTGGAGCCCTGAAACTTCCCAGGCAATTCTGATGTAACCAGTTCATAAACCAGGAGATGGGGCAGATGGAGTCTGGTCGATGAAGGCTCCTGAGGTCCAGAAGGGCTGAGTGAGGTCCCCAAGACTTCATGGCAGATCAGCAGGACAGCCCTGCCAGGCTGGTTGTCACCCACCGGAACCCATCAGGTAGGGAGTGGACTTCAGTAGTTACACACCCAGTGGGATCTTCAGAACCACCATGTGAAATATTTTTAATGTTCAGGAGAGCAGCCCTTTGTATTGCATGTGTTAGAACATAGAACCAACATCTTTATGGCTAGCCAACTGTTTTCTTTCTCTGGTGAGTTACTATGACATAGCATGGCAGCCCCTGCCTCTCACTCATAGGAACACACAGACCCTCAGTAAATAGATGCTGAATTAACAAGTGAAAAATGCATTCAGAGATCCTGAATTCATCTAAAGCAGGTTAAAAAAAAAAAAAAAAAAAACACTTCCCCTCCTAAGAGTCTTAGTGCTAAAGAAACCTGTAATATCTATCCTTCAGCAGACTCCGAGTTTTCTGGGACAACACCATTTAGTTTCTGTTTTCTCTTGAGTAGTTTCATTAAAGTTTGTACTTGTTCACTGAAACATTTTAATTTTCCTACTTAAGAAATACAAATTACCAACTGATATCAACTCCACCCATCTTTCGTCAAACTTGAGATTCTAGGGCTTCACTGTCCATTAGAAATATAATGTGAGCTACACATGTAATTCAAAAATTTTAAATTCACATTCAGAAAGGCTTAAAAAACATTTTATCAGATGGCTCAGTGGTAAAGAATCCCCCTGCCAATTCAGGAGATGCAAGGTCAATCTCTGGGTCAGAAAGATCCCCAGGAGGAGGAAATGGCAATCTACTCCAGTATTCTTGCCTGGAGAATCCCATGGACAGAGGAGCATGGCAGGCTATAGTCCATGGGGTCACAAAGAGTTGTACATGACTGAGCACAAGCACCAAGCAAGCACATCTGAAATATCATCATTTAAACACATGGTATGAAAAATGTTAGTGAAATGTATTGTTTCTTGTTGTCTTTGAGATCCTAGGTGTGTTTGACAGTTACATCACAACTCAACTCAGACGCGCCTCATTTCAAGTGCTCAGTAGTAACACGTAGGTGCTAGCTGCCATACTGGTCAGTGCAGCTTGGAGATTTATGGCTTGTTCCAGATATAAGACAAGGGCTCTAAACCATCTGTAGGGCAAATAGTGGAGCAAAAATAATGCCAGTCCACTTTACAGAGAAAACTCGGGGGTCATGTGTGAGAAAACTAGATCTAATGTTCCTGAGACCCCATCATCACCTCAAACACTCGTCTGCTTGAGTCCACTCATCAGTCTGCTCCCTTTGAGAGGCAGCTGCTGTCAGTGGCCAGAATGTGGACGCTGCCATGAAGCCTCCTGAGCTGAAAGCCTGACAATCGTTTGTGCATCTTTAGCAAATTTATCTCCTCTGCCTGTCTCATTTCCTCATCTATAAAACTGGCATAATAGTACCAACCTCATACCATGGTTTGGAGGGTTTCCTGAAGTGAGACAATAATGCAATTAGAATAGTGATTGTAAGCACTTTGAAAGAAAGAGCTATACTATTTCTCAGAATTAAAATAAAAACTGTCCAAGCCAGTCATTAGAGCCATTCACCAAATGTTTCCATCTCCTTCCAAGTGCAGGGCATGTTTCTTTGCCCTGATAAAGTTATATGTGGCCACTGACTTATTTTGGCCAATGGAATGTGAGTGGACGTCATAATGTGTCACTCCCAGGTGGAAATTTTAAGAGCAAATACTTGACTCTCAAAGAGCCCAATCACAGCCACCAGCCCTGCTCCAGGTGGTGCCACTCCATCAGTCTGAGGACCCAGAAAAGCCCCCAGCAAGTCCGTTTCTCACATAACATGAGAAAAATCTAAAACTTTTTCTTGCAAACCGTGAAGAACGTTTGCAGTTTTTCAAATATTGGGAAGTATTTTTTACTGAAAACTTACCTAGCCCATCATATGTAATGCATCTTAACTGCTACTTGCTTGAGGGTTTCACTAATAACTAATTCTTTCTATTTTCTCTAAACATACTAACTGATGTCCACACAGAACCCTCAAATCAATCCAGGTCCTCTTCAATCCTTGGGACCTATGTACCCACCAATAGGCTTGCATACTTCATAATTATCAGTTGTGTTTAACTTGTGTACAAATTGTAGTCATTATTCAATTTAAGTATTACACACTGATAACCAGTCAATCCTAAAGGAAATCAGTCCTGAATATTCATTGGAAGGACTCCAACACTTTGGCCACTTGATGTGAAGAAGTGACATTTGAAAAGACCCTGATGCTGGGAAAGATTGAAGGCGGGAGGAGAAGGCGACGCCAGAGGATGAGATGATTGGATGGCATCACTGACTCAAAGGACATGAGTTTGAGCAAGCTCTGGGAGTTGGTGAAGGACAGGGAAGCCTGGTGTGCTGCAGTCCATGGGGTCGCAAAGAGTTGGAGACGACGGAGTGACTGAACTGAACTGAACTGATTACACACTGATGAAATTTGAGTGAATTAAGAGAGATTGTATCTATAAGCACTCAACTGAATGCTTTGAATAGACTGAATTAAAACAAGTTATTAAAATGCCTTCAATTTAGTTGTGCCTGAAATAATTAATGCTGAGGTGGAGTATGCATCACACAAAATATAAAATGATCCTGCGCCCATATCTCTTTCAGTTCTTGCTCTGCTTTAGAGAAATCCAAACCAGAAATTGGAAAATATATATTTGGGGGTGTGGTCTTTGCAAGAAAGGCAAAATGGAATTCCAAGCAACTACCACACCCACAAAGCAAAGGCTTGACCCTATATCAAAAGACAGATAAATGGGTATGTGGTCTGATGCTTTAAGTTAAATGAAAATATTAGAGGTATGTATGTATCATTTTTATGTCCACCCAAAAT
Source organism: Bubalus bubalis (assembly GCF_019923935.1). Classification (NCBI taxonomy): domain Eukaryota; kingdom Metazoa; phylum Chordata; class Mammalia; order Artiodactyla; family Bovidae; genus Bubalus; species Bubalus bubalis. The sequence goes on from NC_059170.1 coordinate 42,865,129, forward strand.
CAAATACCTGAATTAACTAACTACTACTCTTAACTCTATGAAATAAGGTGTTTTTCTCCTGTAGAAAGATAACTGGATCTTTATGAAATTCAGCAACTCTGATCACTCCCCTAGACACAGTACATTACTTCTTTTTTGTTTTGGGTTATCATTGGGATATTGTAGGGGCTTGTCTGGTGGCTCAGACAGTAGAGAATCTTCCTGCAATACAGGAGACTGGGTTCAATCCCTGGGTCAGAAAGATCCCCTGGAGAAGGGAATGGCAAACCACTCTAGAATTCTTGTCTGGAAAATCCCATGAACAGAGGATCCTGGTAGACTACAGTCCATGGAGTTGCAAAGAGTAAGACACAACTGAGCAACTAACACTTTCACACTTTGGCATATTATACTTTTGGGAAAACACAATCTGAAAAAAAATCTTGCAGATGGGTTATGTTCTAGGTTACAAAGGTTCTCCAGGGAAACAGAGGATATAGGATGGTCCTACAAAAGTTGCATCTTTCCATCCACTCCAACCCTTACATTTGGAGAATATACTTACCTGGAGTTTAACCACTGCAGCTATGAAACGATGCTCAAAAGTAAAAGGAAGTGCAGGCCTTTCTCCTCCCGGTCCCATGAGCCCAGAAACACATGGTCCTATTCTGGCCATACTTCTAACACCTAACATGAAGCGCATGAAGCACCACCAACTACTTTCAGCTGTTCCCCAGTGATGAAAAGTTTCAGACATATGGTCCCAGAGATTAATATCTGTGCAGCCCAGAAGTCGCTGGGAACATGTGGCCTGAGACAAATGTAAATTCTGAGCCTGGTGTTTTCCTCTGTGGACCTCTCCCTCCACACCTGGACTCTTGGAATGAGTCACCGGTAGTCTCTGAGAGTGAGGACCAAGAAGCAGGGATTAGCACGTGTTGAAATTCTGAGCCACCAGTCATAGACTCCTGGAGGGGCTGTTCATCTTGGTGAACCCCAAATAAAGTGGGCTTCAGGGGAGGGCTGTTCTTTCGAGGGATCTTCCCAAAGCAAAGAGTCTCCCTGGGCAGTTTGGGGGCCTGTGTTCTAGGGATAGTCTCATGAAGTAAGTGATAAAAAAACTTTTTTTCTAGATTCTTCCACTCTCAGGAGAGGATACGTTATGGGCTGCAATCCTGCATCTCCTCCAGCTATTTCACTATCTCTCAAACAACATTGTCCCAGCTTTCTGTGACATTAGCCTAAAGATGTTCCTTGAGAAAAAGAGGGGAAAAACTAATACATAGCATGCCGAGAATTTTCATGGCTGCCTCTACCAAGAGTTTTGTGAAGATTCACAGACCCATGGCTCCAAAAACACTATTCTTAAATGGTTTCAGTTATGGTTAAGAAAACTGCTTTGTATTTTTTAGAAGCACAAGCCAGAAATGATAAGTCAAAAGTGGCATTTCCAGGTTAGGCTTGAAAGTTGGATATTTATTACCTTGAGTGGAAAATTTTTTCTACCTGGGGAAAGGACATATGGCCTTCAGGCAGCTCATGAAGACAGAGAGAGAGACACACACACACACTAGAAAATTGGTTTAAATCAAGGGTAAAATTATCTTATAACAAAAGATTCATATTTGTGCTGGTTTAAAAAATACTTTAAACAACTTCAGGTAAGTTTTTGCAAGACTGCTAAGCTGCTAAGTCACTTTAGTCGTGTCCGACTCTGCGCGACCCCACAGACGGCAGCCCACCAGGCTCCCCTGTGCCTGGGATTCTCCAGGCAAGAACTCTGGAGTGGGCTGCCATTTCCTTCTCCAATGCATGAAAGTGAAAAGTGAAAGTGAAGTCGCTCAGTCGTGTCAGACTCTTAGCTCCCAGTCTTCCTTAAAAGGAACAAAGTGCAAGCGAAGGAGTTTTTTCTTTTTTGCTGATGTTTTCTTCCAACAAATGATGGGTTGCTCAGAACACACTTTGCTACCCACCTTGCAATGACACAAGAACTGGGAGGCGATCAGAGCCCCAACCAGTAAATGTTAGATAAAGTTCTTCCGTTTCCTTAGAAAAGAATTGTAACATAAGCTACTCCAAACTCTAAAAGATCCACCAATATTAATAAACTCAGGCCAATGGTCTATCTCATCATTCACCAAATTCCTATGTCCAGGGTACGAAAAATCTTGCCCTGTTCTCAGACAAAGACAACTAACCTGAACTTTGTGCTCAGTAAATCGGCTTTTAGGTAACACATTTGAATAAATCATCTGGGTCTCCATCATCTTGTTTTAAGAAAAATATTGAATTATTAGCAAATCCTTAAGAAGCAACTCTTGGCTAGAACCCAGGAACTGACACAAGTCTACAGAGAGCAGTAAGTGACATGGTGCCTAACTGAGACGGTGAGGAGGATTTCTTATTTAAGTCTTTCTGTTTTTTCATTCAAAACAGAGAACACCCAGAAGGACAAGAAAGATTTACGGTTTGAAGCAGTGTCGGTCAAAACCCTTTGAAAAGAACTTATTCATAAATGTTTTCTCAACAAGCTTAACCAAGTTTATTGCCCTGTGATTTTTGTCTACCCCTTATAAGCACATCAGTATTACTGTTTTAATTTAGTAAAAAGAAAAGATGTGTTTTTTAAAGAGTTGATCTTTACTCAGAAATTCATCTAGATTGCATTAGAAAAATAATCCACTTAACTGAGAAACAAATCAGTAACTATAACAATTAGATTTATCTATTGCATTTATTAGCCGAAATTTCACAACCCAAATTCAAGCCCAGAGAACTTGGAAACTCTGAATGAAAAAATAAAATATCCTTACTGTTCTCAAAAAAAGCACCATTCCTTGCTCATCTTGCAAAAGTACATGCTTATTGTAGCAATTTGAAAAAAAAAGACATAATATATCATAAAGGATAACTAGCATCACTCAAATTGCCATTAAGTATAGCTACTGTTATTTCAATATAAATCTTTCCAAAATATAATATAAACATAAAATTCAACCAAAATATAAAATTTAACCAAAATGGGCTCAAACCTTTTTGTAACCTGTACTACATTTTCCTTCATATTTCATAAACATTTTATGTTCCTTGGTAGCATGAGTTTATTGGCTTCACAATATTCTACTACATTGTTGTAATTCCCTACTATTCTAGATATCATTGTTTGAGATTTTTTTCCTTGCTATAAACAGAACTACGGTAAAACATAGCTACATATTCCTTTAGATTACTACCATAGACTAAATTTGTTCTAAAAGAGAATGTTTGCACCTGGCACTTTTTCTAAGATTCTGATATCCATTACCAAATTGCTCTCCAGAAAGGTATGTGAGTTGATATCTCACAGCAAAGTACGAGAGAGTCCTTTTCCTTGGACTTCATTGACCCTGGGTGTTACACACATATTCCAATCTATACCAAACCAGTGGGCAGAAAGATACTTTATTGCTGTTTTACTTTGTCATTTCTATTTTTTTCTTAATTGCTCCATCATGTTCCCTACATCTTCTCTGTGGCTGATATTCACAAAATATCAACCATGGTGGTTTTGAGTACCACCATGTAGAAAAGTGCTGCAAAGATACACCAGACGTCACAGAGTTCATTTGCTAGACCAACTACATAAATTCAGGGTATTTAATTTAATTGCCACCTTAAATATGGAAAGAGAGTATGATAAGAACAGAAAACTATGGTGTGGTAGCAGGGCTTACAGCCACACCTACAGTGAAGGAGATTGGAGGCACATTCATACAATGGATACTTTCAAGCTCTTCTTAGTGATCCTTCCTCACCCATCAATGCTTCCAAGCTGAACAACCCAAACTCTGTGTTCTCTGGAACTCAGTGAATTAAGAGGCTATGAGGCAACAACAGCAAAAAAAATATTCACAGTTAAACCCCAGCACACTGTGCTTTTAAGTCCGTTACTCCAGAAACACCTGGATATACATCTTGGAATCAGGGGGGGAAAGTGACTTCCACAGTCTGAGTCAGGACTGGGGCTGCTGTAACTCTGATGGAACAACCACATTTTAAAATGCAAATACCACAACAGCATCCATTCTTCTGAAATTTATGTTCTGAGAGGCATAGACAAAGAGACATTGAATCTATTTAAAAAATAAGAAAACAATGCAAAGTACCTTAATTTCTTAAAATCAATAAGAAAAGACTACTTCAGCATCATTAGACCCATAAAATTGATAACATAGTCTCTACACACAAGAGATTATTCTTTATTGCAATGCATGAACGTTATCTGAATTTTAAAAGTCATTTTTATTCAGGTGATTGAACGCACTAGAGACAACTAGCTATGTGTACAGTAAAACAACAAATGCTAACTATATGTCTCCTTTGTTGTTCAGTCACTAAGTCGTGTCTGACTCTTTGTGACCTCGTGGATTGCAACATGCCAGGCTCCTCTGTCCTCTACTGTCTCCCAGAGTTTGCTCAAATTCATGTCCATTGAGTCAGTGGTGCTATATGTCTGCTACTTTACATCATTACAGGAAAATCCTTGCAATAACCCTAAGGGAAAAGTACTCTTCTGATTATTATTCCCATTTACAGGTTTAAAAACAAGCAAACAAAACTGAGGGTTGGAAAGGGAAATTAAGAAGTAATCCAGAACCTGAAAATACCTTCCGCTGCTCCCTTAGTCCTCAGTTATCGGGGCAGTGGAATCAACAGAGAAAAAACACAGTGTCCAGTGCCCTTATATCTTTACAGATTGTGAAAAACAGGGAAGCTGCAAAGAGCTTGCTATCTGAAAAATAAAGCCATTTGCAAATAATGGAATATGGATACCGATCCAAGGACCATACTTCCTCTTCATCTCTTGAGTTTGACTCTAAAATATCACCAAAGAGATGTACAAATCCTGCAGACTCCATACCCCTAAATCTCTGAAGTCAGCAAGACAGGAAAAATGTTGAGGTGACCGGGATTATCCATCTTGCTTCCTCCCTGCTAAATCAGTCATTGAGCTGTTACAAGTGGATGGAAAAAACCTTGTAATCCTCAGGTGTGCCATTTAACTCATAAATTATAAGATTTCTAGGACATTTTATATTACAGTTGACACTGCTCCATGGTATGTTCGAGGATATTTTCCAAGAGAAGCCACTCTATGAAAACATTAAAATGGCCTTTTCACACTCTTCATACTACAGAAAAAGAAACAGATCCAGTTACTTAGTTATGCAGCTAATTCCTACCCAAGTTTCAGTCAACTAAGAATCTCTACAGCCTTCCACAAAACCACCATCATTTCCATATGGACCCAGAGTCCAGTAACTGCTAGTGGTCAGTTATTTCCATTTGGGCTGTCCGACCCACATACCTTATCGGCCTCTCAGACTCTGGTGTTCGATTGTATCAAGCTGAACAGAAAAAAGAAAGAGAAAGTATGGTTTGAGTTTTTGAAGTTTATTTATTAACTGACCTAGAAATGATAGTTTTTCTTTTAATGGAACAAAGACATTTGGAAAAAAATTTTTTAATGAAGTAGGACTTTCAAATCCTACTACACAATGCCCAAAGATGATCCTTTAACATATTGTGAGGATAAAATGTAGGCTCTCATATTTCAGGGTACAGTCAAAATCCTCTGAATAATTAGGCTGTCAGTTGTCTCTTCTGGAAATTCTCATGGAATATTTAGGTAATAACATACCAGCAGCTCCTGTTTAATTGCTGCTAGAGATTGTTTTCTAAATAAGAGAGAAGGTCTCTTTCCAACTAAATTACTTGTCCTCCTAAAATTAAGGATTATATTGCCTCACACAGTTTACAATAGCCAGGACATGGAAGCTACCTATATGCTCATGGACAGAGAAATGGATAAAGAAGATATGGTACATATATGCAATGGAATATTGCTCAGCCATGAAAAAAGAATGGAATTGAGTCATTTGTAGTGATGTGGATGGACTTAGAGTCTGCCATACTTAGCGAAGTAAGTCACAAAGAGAAAAATGTGTGTGCTCAGTTGCTTCAGTCATGTCCGACCCCTTGCAACCCCATGGACTGTAGCCCGCCAGGCTCCTCTGTCCATGGGATTCTCCAGGCAAGAATACTGGAGTGGGTTGCCGTGCCCTCCCCCAGGGGATGTTCCTGACCCAGAGATCAAACCTGAGTCTCCAGCATCTCACACAGATTCTTTACCACTGAACCACCAGGGAAACCCAAAGAGAAAAATAAATATTGTGTATTAATGCATATATGTGGAATCTATAAAAATGGTACAGATGAGTCTATTAGCAGGGCAGGAATAGAGACACAGACATAGAGAACGGACATATGGACATGGGGAGGGAAGGATGAATTGAGAGAGTAGCACTGATATGCTTCAGGTTCAGAAATGGCTGATAAAGGGAGCAAGCAGAGAACAATGCCAGGGAAGTGGCAGTGGGAACACAGCAGAAGCAGCCATGTAAGGGGCTCTCCTTCTCCCCCTTCCCCATCAGGTACAGCAGACACAAGGGTGTCAACTCAGGAATGAGAGTGAGCACGGACACTGGACCACAGAGGCAGGGTTGAAAACTGTCCAAACACAGAAGACCAGGGGATAACCAACATATGAAAACCAAGCAATATAATATACCTCATTAATATAATGCAAAAAGTATATAGATCAGATCCGTCGCTCAGTCGAGTCCGACTCTTTGCGACCCCATGAATCGCAGCACACCAGGCCTGCCTGTCCATCACCAACTCCCGGAGTTCACTCAGACTCACGTCCATCGAGTCAGTGATGCCATCCAGCCATCTCATCCTCTGTCGTCCCCTTCTCCTCCTGCCCCCAATCCCTCCCAGCATCAGAGTCTTTTCCAATGAGTCAACTCTTCACATGAGGTGGCCAAAGTCCTGGAGTTTCAGCTTTTGCATCATTCCTTCCAAAGAAATCCCAGGGCTGATCTCCTTCAGAATGGACTGGTTGGATCTCCTTGCAGTCCAAGGGACTCTCAAGAGTCTTCTCCAACACCACAGTTCAAAAGCATCAATTCTTTGGTGCTCAGCCTTCTTCACAGTCCAACTCTCACATCCATACATGACCACAGGAAAAACCATAGCCTTGACTAGACGGACCTTTGTTGGCAAAGTAATGTCTCTGCTTTTGAATATGCTATCTAGGTTGGTCATAACTTTCCTTCCAAGGAGTAAGCGTCTTTTAATTTCATGGCTGCAGTCACCATCTGCAGTGATTTTGGAGCCCCCCAAAATAAAGTCTGACACTGTTTCCACTGTTTCCCCATCTATTTCCCATGAAGTGATGGGACCGGATGCCATGATCTTCGTTTTCTGAATGTTGAGCTTTAGGCCAACTTTTTCACTCTCCACTTTCACTTTCATCAAGAGGCTTTTGAGTTCCTCTTCACTTTCTGCCATAAGGGTGGTGTCATCTGCATATCTGAGGTTATTGATATTTCTCCCAGCAATCTTGATTCCAGCTTGTGTTTCTTCCAGTCCAGCGTTTCTCATGATGTACTCTGCATATAAGTTAAATAAGCAGGGTGACAGTATACAGCCTTGATGTACTCCTTTTCCTATTTGGAACCAGTCTGTTGTTCCATGTCCAGTTCTTACTGTTGCTTCCTGACCTGCATACAAATTTCTCAAGAGGCAGATCAGGTGGTCTGGTAGTCCCATCTCTTTCAGAATTTTCCACAGTTTATTGTGATCCACACAGTCAAAGGCTTTGGCATAGTCAATAAAGCAGAAATAGATGTTTTTCTGGAACTCTCTTGCTTTTTCCATGATCCAGTGGATGTTGGCAATTTGATCTCTGGTAGGCATGATACTAATGCAGAAAAAGCTTTTAACAAAATTCAAGATGCTTTTGTGATAAAAAGAATCAATAAACTATAAACAGAAGGAAACTCCTTCAACATGATAAAAGCTGTATATTAAAAGCCCACAGGTAACACTATATATGTGTTAGCCACTCAGTCATGTCTGATTCTTTGTGACCCCGTGGACTGTAGCCCACCAGGCTCCTCTGTCCATGGAATTCTCCAGGCAAGAATACTGGAGTTGGTAGCCTTTCCCTTCTCCAAGGGATTTTCCCAACCCAGGGATCAAACCCAGGTCTCCTGCATTGGAGGCAGATTGTTTACCATCTGAGCCACCAGGGAAGCCCTGGTAACACTAAACTCAATGCTAAAAGACCAAAAGCATTTCCCAGTAAATCAGAAACAATACAAGACACCTACTTTCACCACTTTTACTCAAATAGTATTCAAAGTTCTAGCCAGAAAAATAGATAAGAAGAAGAAATTAACAGAATTCAGATTAGAAAAGAAGTAACATTATTTCTGCTTGCAGATGTCATGATACTATATGTAGAAAATTCTAAAGATAAGACACACAAGCACGACTGTTATAAGAAATAAATGAATTCAACAAAGTAGCAGTATACAAAGTCAACATGCAAAATGCAGCTATATTTCCAGCAATGAACCATACTAAAACGAAATAGAAAAAATTTCTATTTACAGGTCAATTATTTCACACGGTGCATATTCCTTCTTCGATACTACACAGTGACTGTTGGCTTTGTTGTTGTCTGTCTGTCTTGGTTAGGCTTTCCCTGAAAGCAAACCTCAGACAAACAGGTACAGGCCAGTTACCTAGGAAGTAATTCCAGGAATCAGGAATGAGGAAGGAAGGAGAGTGAAGGCAAGAAGGAAATACCGGTTGATGAGCACCATCAAGGTTGCTGCTCGGATGCCAGTTTGGTGAAGATGAGATTCCTAAGGTCGAGCACAGAGTGACCTTGCAAGTGTGCCTTGCAAGAAGATGGGTGGTGGGCTTCCTCTCCAGCTTGCATCCCCCACTGGGTCAGGTCACTGGAGCCAGAAACACCTTTCTCTTTTGACCAGTTCCCCTCGGAGAAGGGTAGGGAGAAGTCTGCACTCCTTACAGGGGGACTTCCCGAGGCAGGACTATTTACCAAGTGATGGCTTGCCATCAAGGGGAGTAATGGGTAGGGCGGGGCATTTACTAAACTGCTCAGGATCTCAAGTCCTACATTTGAAGGTAACATTGTCTTCTCTTTCTTGGGATGGAACCCAAGTGCCTAGAACCATATCCAGCACATTGCAACCACTTCATAAATATTTGTGAATGCCTAATGGACTCCAGGTGGAAAAGGCAATGGCACCCCACTCCGGTACTCTTGCCTGGAAAATCCCATGGACGCAGGAGCCTGGTAGGCTGCAGTCCATGGGGTCGCTAAGAGTCGGACACGACTGAACAACTTCACTTTCACTCTTCACTTTCATGCATTAGAGAAGGAAATGGCAACCCACTCCAGTGTTCTTGCCTTGAGAATCCCAGGGACAGGGGAGCCTGGTGGGCTGCCGTCTATGGGGTCACACAGAGTCGGACACGACTGAAGCGACTTAGCAGCAGTAGCAGCAGCAATGGACTCCAGGACTGTTGTAACTCACGTGATTAGAGAACCAACATTAGTATCAAAATATTGAAGGTCAGCCAAGATACCAGGTCACCAGAGCCAGGTGCCTTAGAGTAGCATGAAGTGTTAGTTACTTCAGTCATGTCCAACTCTTTGAGACCCCATGAACTGTAGTGCCCCCCTGGCTCCTCTGTCCATGGATTCTCCAGGCAAGAATACTGGAGTGGGTTGCCATTCCCTTCTCCAGGGGATTTTCCCAACCCAGGGATTGAACCTAGGTCTCCAGCATTGCAGGCAGATTCTTTACCATCTGAGCCACCAGGGAAGAGTAGCATAAAGCAAGAGCCTAAAAAGGACCAATTACCAGGGGGCCGATGGCTTGGAGATTGAAAACCTGTGGAGCTGAACTTATTCTGACTCCTGCTTTCATCCAAGCTGTGGGACTGCCTAGATGCCATCCTTGTCAGGGGCAGCAAGAAGGAGGATGTCAGCTACAGACTGGAGGAAAAAATAAAGAACATCCTGTTGGTAGCTGTTAGTTCATCTATGGATCAATTACCTTTTCAACTATTCTGACTGAAGCCTTTAGCTAACAATTTTTTAAAACTGCCTTTGAACCTTTCTTTTTTTCCAGACAATGCAGCTTCCATAAAGACACAATTGGTTGCAAGAAAGAAATGTCACACATTGAAGCAGCCTTGTCTTTGATCATTGCTATTTTAATCTTCAACTCAATGATATTAACATATGCATTTATTGTTGTGCTATTTCGATTATCTCCCAGTACCACTTTAATCTTATTTTCGCTGAAACGCAAGAATATTCTTTCCATTGTTTCCAATGTTAGGAAAGAAAGAAACCCCTTAAGCTTACTTACAGCCAATACATTAAAAGGGGACCTGATTCGTTTTCGAAGGAGAGGTTTTTGTAGTAGGGAAATGTGACCACCTCTGTTGGCAAATGTTTTCACTGAATTATAGACATCTTCAAAGAAAGAGAAATTCCCCCAAACTATTTAAAATCGTCATAACGGACCTCCCACAAATGATAACTTCTTTAAAGTAGAAATTCCCTTAAAGACGTACAAATCTTCAAAAAAGAATACCCCTCAAATGATTAGAACCTTACCAAACTCCATCTGGATTTGAGTTCCAATAATAGGGGTCAGAACCTTGTCCATACCTAGTAAAAAAAAATACTGTAAGAAAGCACATTTTTTAGTATTTCCAGATGTAGATGGAACATTTTTCGTTTTGAAATACAATGAGAAAACTTTTTCATGCTATTTTGGAAACGATATATAGGCCGAAGCAGGCAGAGAAAGTTATTTGAAAGTGGTCAGGCCAAAGACACTTTAAAGCAGGTTGAGTTTGAATTCAGAGCTAGAAACCAGTGGTCTGTCCTCCACTTTTGGTCCCCATCATTTTTCAGGCCACTGTCATTGGTCAGAATAGTGATATTAGATGAACGTTTTTTTTGAAGTTGGGTTCAACTCTAACATGAAGAGTAAAAAGTTACTGAGAGACAATGAAATAGAAAAGCGACAGTTGACTATAAACGAAAGCAGGAAAAGTATTAAAAAACCATTGTCTGCACCTAGACAGACATGCAGACCCACAAGTACACCCGCACATACCTCCGTTCTCGTTTGGCAAATTGGTCATCTGTGTTTGTTCAGCGATGCATCATTTACAAAAATATTAACAGAAAACAGCCGCTCCATCTTGCTGCCTGTTGGCACATAGGATTCTGTGTCTCCAGTGAACTCTGTTGATCATCTGTCAGAAAGTATATGGAGGTCTCACCCTGCCCCCCACCCCAGTGAACACCCACCCACTCCTGGCAGACGCTGCCCCACGAGCCTCAAAGACTCATCCTACAGAGCTGTTTTACCCAGTACTTTTTCTCTCCAAAACACCCCTCAGACAAAGTCCGTTGGAAACCAGCAAGAGAAAAATGTGCTTGCATACAAGTATTTGCATGTCTACACAAATAATAGTTTTTGAATTTTTATCTTATATCATGCTTTTGTGTTAGTGGGTTTTGTTATAGGAATTGGGGGTTGTCAGGTTTTGATTTTGTTTTCCTATTGCTATCAGTTTGGTTTGGTTTTTGTTAGCCTACATTCCTACATCTGCTTTCCTCAAGATTGTCCTTTTCTGGGCCTCTGTCAAGGCATTGCCTTGCTGAGAACTTGCTTGCAAAATCAGTGGCCAGCCACAACCTGCCAGGGCTTAAAACACCGCTCAACCCATGCCCAGAATCTGGAACACACTCTGAAATGTCCCAAGGCAGGACCCTTACAGATGCAAATGAAAAAAACAGGAGCCGAGTTCCTCAGCCTTTCTCCCTGGACCAAAGTTCAAGAACTAAAGACCAACTCTCATAGGGGCAATTTCTCTGGACCTTGCTTTTTTTTTTCTTTTTTTTTTCTTTTTTTTTTCTTTTTTTTTTCTTTTTTTTCTTTTTTTTTCTTTTTTTTTTTCTTTTTTTAAAATAATATTTAAGCACCCTCTCCCTCTCCCACAGAGTCCAAAAGACTGTTCTATACATCAGTGTCTCTTGCTGTCTCATATACAGGGTTATTGTTACCATCTTTCTAAATTCCATATATGTGTTAGTATACTGTATTGGTGTTTTTCTTTCTAGCTTACCTCACTCTGTATAATAGGCTCCAGTTTCATCCACCTCATTAGAACTGATTCAAATGTGTTCTTTTTAATGGCTGAGTAATACTCCATTGTGTATATGTACCACAGCTTTCTTATCCATTCATCTGCTGATGGACATCTAGGTTGCTTCCATGTCCTGGCTATTATAAACAGTGCTGTGATGAACACTGGGGTACACATGTCTCTTTCCCTTCTGGTTTCCTCAGTGTGTATGCCCAGCAGTGGGATTGCTGGATCATAAGGCAGTTCTATTTCCAGTTTTTTAAGGAATCTCCACACTGTTGTCCATAGTGGCTGTACTAGTTTGCATTCCCACCAACAGTGTAAGAGGGTTCCCTTTTCTCCACACCCTCCCCAGCATTTATTGCTTGTAGACTTTTGGATCACAGCCATTCTGACTGGTGTGAAATCGTATCTCATAGTGGTTTTGATTTGCATTTCTCTGATAATGAGTGATGTTGAGCATCTTTTCATGTGTTTGTTAGCCATCTGTATGTCTTCTTTGGAGAACTGTCTATTTAGTTCTTTGGCCCATTTTTTGATTGGGTCATTTATTTTTCTGGAATTGAGCTGTAGGAGTTGCTTGTATATTTTTGAGATTAGTTGTCTGTCAGTTGCTTCATTTGCTATTATTTTCTCCCATTCTGAAGGCTGTCTTTTCACCTTGCTTATAGTTTCTTTTGTTGTGCAGAAGGGACCTTGCTTTTTAAAAAAAAAAAAAATTTCTCTGGCCCTTGCCTTTTTAAAAAAAAAATTTTTGACTACACCCCATAGCATGTTGAAACTTACTTCCCTGATGAGGGATTGAACCTGCTTCCTCTGCATTGGAAGGTGGAGTCTTAACCACTGGACTACTAGGAAAATCCCTGGCACTTAACTTTTTCCTTCATGAGCCCTGTCTACTCAAGGGCTATTTGTTGGGTACACACATCAGCCTAAGGCAGGCAGTAGGCACTTCCAGGGGGGTGGGAACAGCTGGGTTCTGAAGCCTGAGTGGACCAGATCCAGCCCAGAGGAGTGGCTGCACCATGGAGGTGGAGCACCTTGAAGGCATCCCAAATGATTCCCCATCCCAGAGCAGAAATCCTCTACTCCTAAAAGGAGGATAACAATACTGACAAGTCAATGGTTGTTTGGGGGTCAAATCAATCAATGAAGGGGCTAAGTTTAGGAATGTGCAGGACCTGTAGGAAATGATCAGCATGACTGTTCCTTTGACCCCAGCTCTCAGCCTTCAAGTTCTCCCCTGGACATCTTGTCCCTTCTGTTCAACTCTAATTTCTATGCTTCACAGACTTTTCCCATCACTCCCAAGAGGGGGCATGGTTTTCTCTTTTCCATGGCATGGAGAAATGAGTTTGAATTTCATTTTTTGGTGTTCCATTCATCTTAGACTTGGCATCCTTCTCATTGCAGAATTCTTGGTGCAGTGCTTTGAGCAAAGCTAAGTGCACAGGCTTGGGGGCTGAGCCAGTGGTGGTGGCTCCTGTGAGCTCAAGAGGGCCAGTTGCTAGCAGTCAGGATTTTTGCGGGCTGGCACTAAACCACTGGTAGCGTGAAATGGGCCATGTGCTGCGAGAGGAGTACTTATACCATGCAAATTGCAAATGCTGCAAATCAGGACATTTTGCTGCGGTGTTATGTTGTTGTTGGGGGATTTCTGAGAGACAGTTTACCTGCACCGCACCCTGCACCAACTCTGCCTCATTTTTCATCTGGCAACATTCTCCTTTAGCCAGCTCTCAGCCTTGCCACCACCCAGCTCCCAAGTTTTGGAAGGTATCCTGACATTGAGTTTCCAGATCCAGCTGTGTTGCCTGGGAAATCTGAGCTGGGGCATTTTCAAGCATATGGTAGATACCACTGTCCTCCTCGAGCGGAGACTGACTCCTGCAAGCAGAACCAGGAAGGCTGAGGGAGGAAACGAAGGTTGGGAAAAGAGGGACAAGAAGGAGTGTGTGCTTCACAGTGGAAGGAAGAGAGGTCAGGAGAAACCTCCAAGTGGTCCTGGGAACAGAGCCCGTGTCCAGACCTGCACCCAGGGCTTGAGGCAAGAAGGTTCACAAGGCTCCAAGAATGGAACTGTTTTCTTTCTTATGTTTTTCTTTTTCTTTTTGGCCATGCTGTGCAGCGTGTGGAATCTTGGTTCTCCTATCTGGGATGGAACCCATGCCCCATGCATTAAGGCTGGAGAGTCTTAACCACTAGAACAGGGAAGTCCTGGGAGCTGTTTTCTTTGTCAGACCTTTCCCCCATGGTGTGCCCTGTTTCCTGGGTTTCCTTCTTTGAACAGCCCCTGTTATCAAGGAACCCATCAAGGAAACTGGAAGAGAGCTGAGAGGTACAAGGGAACACACCTATGCTGCTCTCTCCTTTCAGTGAATCTTTGGACAAATGACTCAGACCCACCCCTCCTCAACAACCCAGAGCCCAGAGATGCCATTACTTCCGGCCACCTCTTTCCCTCTTTCTTATAAGAAACTCCAAGGTGTTGATCAAGATGACTAGCCATGTGGTGCTGTGATGGCTTGGGCTCTTCAAGCATCAACTCAAAGTCTTATTAACTCAATTTCATTGTCTACAATGAAAACTTGTCTACCATCCACTCCACTGTTTTTCTCCAGTTTTGATTAATTATTTGCACAGTTCAAAAATGTGAATTTTGCCCCTCTCTTCAAAATAGCTGCTAAGGAAAACTTTTAAATCCCTGTTTTGAACAGGAAGACAGCCAACTCATCAATAAAAAATGGTCCTCAGTTTTCATGTGGGAGATAATGATAAAAATGGGTTCTTAAAAGGGAATCAGCAAGTGTTCAAGTTCACTGTGGTTGTTTCATTTTTATCCAGATATTTTCATTCTTTAACTGAATTAGCAGGCCATCAAGTTCAGCTTCTCTTTCTTTCTCCAACTCACCTATGAATGATAAGCTTCATCAAAAAAGGGCAGAGATTTTCCCAATGTACTTGTGGCAGGTGATGAAACAGGTTCATCATTTGTCTTAGCATAAGATCACCTGTCCATTGCCACCTGCCAACTGCCACCCAGCAACCCCCAGATGGACCAACCCAATCCCATCTCCCCCAAGACACTGTCGTGTTTTTCCTGACAGAGCCTCCCTCTGCAGCAGCCCTGGCTCTTGTTCAGATGTGCAATTTTCAGAAACTACATGTATATATAAGCAGGTACCTCTTTGGCAGTGGAGGTCTGCGCAGCTTTGTAGTTTCCTCAGTATATTTTTGTACCCTCTGTCATGAGGACCAGAGGAGAAACAGCATCTCTGCCCTAATCAGTCTCACAAAAATACTTGGCACACTTTTGCAGGCTCTGTAGACTTGACCCACCAAGGGCTGTCATTTAGAAAGAAACGACTGACTTCTTGGTGGGTTTCTTCAGACTCTTTGTTGTGTGAGAGGTCCAGATTTCTCCTCTCCATTCACAGACTCCCTCATGAGTCCAAGAGTCCCTCCAGCTGTCCTTCTCCTGGGAGGGTGGCTCTAATCCTGTCTGGACTCCTTTGGTTTAAACGTGCCATTGGGTTTAAGCATGTCTCTCCCCTTTTCTCACATCCACCCAAATAAACAAGGAATGATCAGATGTTTCCTTGGTTCTAGACCTGTGCTCCAAAAGCCAGGAGACCAAAAAGTCCTTCTCAAATTTGACTTTTACAACATGAGTGGTTTTCTCCAAAGCAATCTGGTTCTCAAACATAGTGGAGAATCTTCCAAGGAATTCAGACAAAATTAGCCTTCAGTTTGCTTACCCTCTGCTACAAAATATTCCACTGTGTGGAACTCCTTTTGAAGGGAAAAACTCAAACCTTGACTAATTTTGAGATACACATTACTTAGCAAATCAGTGATAGAGGAAAGTGTATATTGGGGATCTTTGGTTGCAAATAACAAAGGCAATCATGTCTAAGTCTAAGCAGAGAGCAGGAATTTTGGGGAGAGAGACCATATATCTTGCAGCCTGGATGGAAGACTAGAGAACTAAATGGAAATAATACAAAACCCAGGATAAGCTATAGGAAAACCTTAGGCACTGAGACATCAGGAATTAATTGATTCCTTCATCCAAATGACTTTGAAATGAGTAAATTCCATCATTTTTTTCCCCTGGGTGCATCTGTGTTAGAGTCAATGTGACTTAAGAGTCTGGCTCAAGTCAGGTTCTTGGGTGGCTTGGCAATTTGTTCTAAGGTGGTGAGATGGAAGAGCTAGAGAAAGGGACTTTAGGGGCCCCACCTGCTTCCCTGGTAGAGAAGGAGGTGGCCTGTATTTTCCCTCATTCCAAAATGACATACCATGTAGGAAGGGTAACTCCCCAAAAGGAATAAACTTGGGGCATTGTTTGGAAGGGTAAATATGGTGGACAATCAAAACCAACAATGACATACGTCCTCCAAAACCGGACACTAGGCTTCCCAGGTGCCCCAGCACATAGGCTACATCCAGGGTTAGCCCTACTTTCTGAAGCATTAGCCCCCAGTTTTTGGAGTCTTAGGAGATAAGAGGTCCTGCTCTCCCTGACTCACACTGTCCATAGAAGCTTCTTCTGTAGCCACAAGATCACAAGCACTGTGTCAACTACAAATCAGCACTTGCCACGGGTACTCGCCATCTACCTCTACAAGGATTAAGTCATGTGCTGCTGTAGCTGCTGACCTTCAACACCCCTGAAGGGAGTTCGGGGTGGAGAGCAGCAATGAGGCCCTCTGTGCTCTGGAAAAATTGGCAGGATAGATCTTCAGATAGCTAGGTATTTTCAGGAGCCAGTTTTACGAGCCCCATTCTTACATCTCCTCATATCTAGAAAACACTAAATTTCTTCGCGGTGACCTCTGCTCCTTGTGACTAGCAGAAACCTTCTGCTAAAATATGTGCTTGATTGCATGTACTCCCCCTTCACCAAAATCACACATACACTGAAGCACACCCCACCCCACCCCGACCTCTTTGGAGCAGTTTCTCAGAGCTATCTGAAATGCTGTCTCCTGGGCTAGAGTCTTCATTTTGCCCCAAATAAAATATAACTCACAATTCTCATGTCGTGCATTTTTAAGTAACAACTGCACCAGCCCCTTGAACGGCATATTGGTAGGTAAGGCCTGGGATTACACTTATGCATCAAATAAAAGAGGCAAGTAAACAAAATAAACAGGGAAAGCGAATCACGGTACATTAAGAGGGAAGGTGGGGGCCAGGACTAGACTGCCCTGGAAGGGAATGAGGGGAAATCTAAGGGAACTTCTTGGAGGACTCAGAATTAGTCCTCCAATTTTTAGGCAAGAAAAAGACTCAAGTTCATGGCTGTCCACAATGAAGGGAGGGTGGACCATGGTTTGGGGCCAATCAAAGGTATGACACTAGGCTTGTGTTAAAGCTACAAGAAGAGTGGTTTGAAAGAAAGATAGGACTTGGGTTGAACCAATACTGTGTTGTCAACAGGCTTAATAGGAAAACCAACCATGGGGCAAGGAGTTACCAGAAATTCAAGCCCCATTGAATCAGACAGGAGGCTCAAGGTCACTGCGTCTCATCAACTCAGACAAATTAGTGGAGCCCTTTTGCTTTACGAATTTATAAGATTCTCAGCCAGAGGAATCTAACACCCTTTTGTTGCCCCAAAACTGGCCAGCTGCAATAAAATCACAGTGTTCATCATCCTCCAAACTTCCCAACCTCTGCCAAAAAAATAATAATAATGATTGCTGATATTACTATTTTGTGCACTGGATGAGCGTTTCCAAAAACAATAACAATTAATTTTCTCTGGTGGTGTTAGCCAAAAAAGCAGTGAGGTGCCAGGTTTCCATGATCTTCTTAGATCATCTGGCGCCTGTGAACAATGGCTGCAAGGAAGCAGCCCTCAGAGGCTAGTAAAGCTGTGTTATAACCCCAACGTTTGGGGTTTCACATCTTGGCCATCCCACATCACAGCAGGTAGAAAACCCAGGATGGAAAATGTCAGCCTGGATACAAGTTTCCTCCACAGAAATATTGCCTCCACATAGCAGAAATCCTTAGAGATCTTCTCTGTATAAAGCTTCAAAAACACACCAACCTTGGCTTCAGATGCTTTTTTGACGCTGCTCCAGACATATTTAAGAAATGGGTCTAATTTTGAAGGATATATTTGGGCAGCCAACCAAGGCCTAAAAGGAATCAGCTATCCTGATTTTATGTAAAAAGAATTTTTTTTAAATAAAGGCAGCCAAAACTCTGAAATTTCTGAAGGCATTTATACCCATCTGTCAGTTCTTTTTTTAAAAAATATATTTATTTATTTGTTTTTGGCTGTGCTGGGTTTGCATTGCTGTGTGAGCTACTCTCTAGCTGTGGTGGGCAGGCTTCTCATTGCTGTGGCTTCTCTTGTAGTGGAGCACAGGATGTAGGCACATGGGCTTCAGTAGTTGTGGAACACAGGCTTGCCTGCGGCATGTGGGATCTTCCTGGATCAGGGATCGAACCTGTGTCCCCTGCATTGGCAGGCCAATTCGTAACCACTGGACTACCAGGGAAGTCCCCATCTGTCAATTTTTAAATTGGGTTTTCAAGGCACCGTGAGAGCAGTGAGTATGCTACATGGCTCGAGGCAAGGAATTCCCTCTCAGTAATTTCTAAACCATCGCTCTAAAGAGGATCCTACATGTGAGGGGCACAACTTATCTCTACTTTCAAGCTTTTTTAAACCCTAGGAAAACCCTTTAAAAAGTAACATTAACAGTAAAATTTGCCAGCAAACAATAAGAGCCTTGTCCTACTTCCTGAAATGAGAACTGAACATCACATTTTTTTCTAAACTTATTTTCTACAGTTATCTTTTCTAAACAAAGGACGGTCAAGATAAAGTATCTAACTTGTTGGATGATAGTCAAGTGCTAAAAGTGGGAAAATGTTTGAATAAAGTTGACTTTTAAAATACCTAAAACGAAAGAAGAGAGGTCGTTAAGTCACTCCTCTGAGCACCTACTGTGGAAAGGGAATTGAAAAGAATTTTTAAAACAAGTACTTTGGCCACCTGATGTGACAAGCCAACTCATTGGAAAAGACCCAGATGCTGGGAAAGATTGAAGGCAAAAGGAGAAGGTGGAGTCAGAAGAATGAGATGATTGGATAATACCACCGACTCAATGGACATGAATATGAGTAAACTCCGGAAGACAGCGAAGGACGGGGGAGCCTGGCATGCTGCAGTCCATGGAGTCGAAAGAGTTGGACATGACTTAGCAACTGAACAACAACAAGAAACTTGAAGCAGCTTAAATACAGATTGTAAACAAGGTGTGAGTGTATGTGTATATGTACAAACATGATTGGCAAGTACCAAATGCAAGGTCATGATTGCCACCAGTTAGTTATTGAGTGTGTCCCAAGGTGCAGGCTCCACATTATATGCGTTAGCTGTTTGTAGCATTGGCTGGCTGTCCATGCTCCAGCCAGGCTCCCATGGCACTGGCTTCCTGTGGCACTGGGTTCCCATGAGTGCCAACCTGCTGTACTCATAGCACCGGCATTCTGCACTGAGGGCTTCCACTTCCTGCAGAAACACAGCCCCTTACTGGGCAGTTTGTACAGGCAGGGAGTTACCCCTGGAAGCAACCTCAACCAGCAATGAACAAGCTTTGGTGGATAAAAATTTAAAGTACAGAAAACTCAGTCTTTTCTTTCTGTCTTGGAAAGAAAATTTGCTTCATAATAGAGTGATCCAAGTAGTGAAACCTATCAAAGTAGATCCCTCCTGGTTACCTTCTACACAATCCTTTTCTTCCAAGCCCTTATGCAGTGTAATTAGACAGTATTTAGTTATCTATTATCCACTTCTCCCACTAGGCCAGAAAGTCCACAAGAGCAGGGACTTTTTCTGTACTCTACACTGTCTGGTAAATAGTAGCTCAATAAATATTTGCTCAATGAATAAATGAGTGAATAAATTTCACCCCAAAATAGAGTTAGATATTTTCTCATACATGAAGTTCTTGATAATATAAGGCAAATAAAAAATACCAGACATAGATGTTCTTTATCATCTTTCAGATTTAGCTCAACAAGAGACTGAGCCACCAGCTTCTCTGGCAAGAATTTCAAAGATGAAGCATCAGATTCAGGCTTACTTTAATGCAGGTGAGTAAAAGCCCAAGTCTGAGATGCAGTTACATACAGGCACACATAGGGCACATCGCTTGTGGACACCTGGTAAAATTCCTGGGAGAACTTTTGGACCTTGCAATCAAATGCTTCAATGGACAGGATCAAGATCAGAGGAGAATCTGGCATAGAATAATGGCCACTCTGGCTCCACATGTGTGTGTGGTAGGCTGTGAATCAAAAAGACTAGTGGAAGGAAAATTTTAAAATTGTGAGGCCAAAGTGTCAGGTCTTGGTGCCCTCTTATAAGACCTGGTCAAAGTGGACAGAGCTGTTCTTCTGCACCTGGCCAGCCAGGACTTTGATGTGGTAACCCAGTGTGGTATGGCCCATCACCCCTTCTCCAGGCCCACATCCATCCCCCAGCTCCCAGGAATCGGGACTGGACGACAGCTCACAGTGACTTTAAGTCCCTGGTCTGCTCGAAGCTGTGCCCCTCCCCGGGGCTGGCCCAGGACAATGAGCAGTCAATGTGGAGATCTGAAGCCCAGCCCTGCCTCTGAAGGGCCATCTGAGCCCCAGAGTTCCCCAGGGCAGGACCAACTTCTTGAGCAGTGGGCCCAAGCTCAGAAGGATCCCACACTTGCTTTAATGCTCCATAGTCACCATCCTGAAATTCTTAATCATCTTATTTTTGAGTTTGTGTTTCCTAATTGAAGTTCATGCGGACCACAGAGTATGCACTTGAGCAGAGGAGACAGGTAAACTATGGTTGGTCTCCTTTAATGCAAATTGTCACCTGTCAACAGCTACAAATTGGCACACGCCATTGGGAATTGCCATTTACCTCTACAGAATTAGATCATGGGCTGCTAATCTCCAACACTCCCTGAAAGGAGTCCAGGGTAGAGAGTAGAAATGAGGCCCAGGGAACTGACAGAACAGGTTTCTAGAGAGTTAGATATTTTCAGGAGCCGATTTTATGAGACCAATTCGTGCATTGCCTCTTATCTAGAAAAGCACTAAAATCCTTCATGGTGACACCTGCTCCTGGTGACCAACAGAAACCTGCAAAAAAATTTGTGCCTGATTTTGCGTATACACCCCACCCACCAAAATCACACACATACTGATCTTCCCCCTTACCTCTCTGGAGCAGTTTCTCGGAGCTAGCCGAGAAATGCTGCCTCCCAGCCTCTAGTCCTCAATTTGCCCCAAATAAAACTTAACTCACATCGTGCGTTTTTTTTTTTTTTATGTCAGCACACCCAATTTACCTGTAGGGTTCTCAACTCCCAGCAGCACCCAGGTGTTTTGGGGGACCAGGATGCACAGGGGGTCAGCAAGACTCGGTGCAAATTAAAGTTCAACACGTCACTTTTACAGATGAGGAAGCGAATGTGCTGACAACCTCCAGAGGCTGCCTGTTCCCTTCAAACCAGAACTTGCTTCAAACACAGAAAGAAGGAAGGACATTCTAAGAAACATGTATCCCACCATATCCTTTATTATACTGGCTAGTACCCAGTATTAGACACTTGTTTCTCCTTTCAGAGTATTAGCAGAATATGCACAAGTCAATCGTGAAAGAAAATCCACCAAGTCAGTTTTGTGCGGCATTTCCACTACTCTGATAAGAAGGAAATAAATACATAGGCTTGCTTGAGCTACGAATACAAAATGTGTGTTTTGGTGATTCTCCATCCAAGTTAAATGCTCTCATGCTTGCGTTTAAAACTGGCAGTGCATAATATGGGAAAATTCATGCTGATGGTTAAACATTTCATTTTTTTTTCCTTCGCTTAAAACAGAAAATAAAAATCACCATGACAATTTGAGAGATGATTGAAGAAAGGAAAAAATGTGTATTTTAGTGTCTGCTCTTGGAACCAGGGGCCTGCACTTTCCTTGTGCTCTGGATCCATACGTCACAAAGCCAGCTCTGCTCCCAGGGACATGCTCCCAGGGACCTGCTCCCAGGACGGGCGGAGGCCTCGGTCACACCTTCTGCCCAGCCTCACCTCCCATATTTCCAGAGGCTGCATCTCCCCTAGACCCTTCCACAAACTCTTCTCTGTCTTCCATAATATTTGTGGATGGTGCTTTGCAAAATGTTTCCAAATAGCTATGGGGTAAAGAGATGAACACACACTTCCACAAAATTCTCATTCAGTCTCCATCTTTTAGTAGGAGAAAAATATAACAAATTTCTGTCTAACATTTGCTAATAGTTTTTTCTTCACTATTGCCTCCCTTAGTGGTCAGGAGTCCTTTGAATTTTTCTTCCTTTTCCTAGCAATCATTCTTTATTTTGTGCTGTGACTTACGTGGATAATAGCTCCTGGTTTCCTAGACAACTCTGTGAGGCTCTGCCAGGCTGAGGTGGGGAGTGGTGGCCCCAACCAACCACCTCCATCCCCTTCACCAGGCTCCATTCTGCTGGGATCACCCCAGGGGTCACCGGGGGTGAAGTTTGGAAGAAACCACAGCCCTGAGGGCAGCAGTGGTGTTGGCAGAATCCTAGAGGGACAGCCTTGCAGTCTATGCTATTTGAAAAAACAATAGCTCAATTTAAGAAACAAAAGAGAGGCCATTTTTAGCTTTTTTGAATGATCACAATATTTTAGAACAGTTCTATGGGTTTACAAACTGCTTTTAAAACAATCCTAAGGGTTCCCAAGTCCAAGGGTGTCTTAAATAAAGACACAGCCCTCAAGGCTGGCCTCAGACTCTAGCTCTTCTTTGTCTGGGAACTGCTCACTGAGTCTCACTCGCTGGTTTTCCTGAGGACAGGAACTTTGTGGCTGAGCCAGGATCGGGTATCTTAGCTGGGTTCCTGGGGAATAGAACCTGAGACCTTGACCAAGGTCATCAAGAGATGCTTTGCCTGCTCATTCTCAGTGCTCCAACTGCTAGGTGAGCCACTGTTAAATGCCTGCTGTATATCAGGTCTGTGCTGAGGAGGCCCTGGGGATACAGTCGTGAACAAAACAGGAACAGTCCCTGCTGTTTTGTTTTGGTTTTTGTTTTAAGAAAAAATTAAAATAGGGAGAGTAAGTCCACTTCTTGTGGTGTTGGTTGGTTTTGATGTTTTTAATAAAGCATATAAGCTACAATAGGGAAACAACCTTAGGGAAGAGAAGCTTAATCACAAGGCAATTGTAGGAGAAAAAACAGAAACACTCCCTGATTCAGGACTGATGTAACTCAAAACTATTTGTGTGACGCCTTGAAGTGTTCTGAGTCTAGAGGATATATTTTAATTACAGTTTTACATATTTTATAAAGAATCCAAAGTTCATCTTCATTATGAAGGAACTGAGTTGTGATTTTTGCACCCCTAAAACCCACACTTCGTGCACTTTTTAATTGATAATAAGGCAACCAAGTCCCAGGATGGTAGCATTATCTGTCATCTTCTTCAGTCTAGAATAGATAGGTAGAGATCTCTGCATTCATAATTCTTAAAAGTCAGTGCATAAAGTACATCAGGTGTATGGAAAATTGTAAAGATAAACTTTGATAGAAGACCAGTTCTCTCTCATGGTGAGTGCCCGAGTGATTTAATTTTCTTCCTCACCCTTATATACATTCTTTAGTTTTTCTTCAATAAGCACAATTGCTTTACTGTTCAGAGAAAAAAGCAAGTGAAGAAATAACAAAGACAGTGTGTGCAGGTACCCTACAATCATAGCCGTGTAAAAATGTGTGTGCTCATGAGAAACAGCAACCACTGGGGTGAGGGGAGGGGACAAGAGGACTATGAATACGTCTCTTTCTCTTATGGTTTTCCTTTTCCAAAACTCTTACTTCAGGTAGGAATGTCTTAAACTTCAAGTGAGAGAAAACTAGAAGATCAGCAGAGTCTTCAGCTGCAGATGATGCCATGAGGGTCCAGACTCTGTCCTCCCTCTGATCCCCTCCCTGGCTCAGCACTGGTCCTGCCTGCCACATGCACCGCATCCTCACTGCAAGTAGGAAGCAAAGACAGAGAAATAAAGGGCATCCTTTCCCCACACATCTGTGTCTTCAAGGAAACCAGTACTTCTCAGAGTCTTCCAGAAGATTGTCTTTTACATGACCTTGGACAGAATTAGATGTCCTACCATCATCCCAGAATAAATTCTATAGACAAGGTCAAGTAAGGCACCAAGATGGGTTCATACCAGCCTTGTGCAGTGGAACTTTTTCTGATGATGGGATCTACTCCACGTCATCTGCTGCATGGCGGCCACTAACCATGCGTGTCAATTAAGCTCTTGAAAGGTGATCGATGTGATGAAAACCTGAATTTTTAATTTTGTTTACTTTTCATGAATGTAAATGACTTCAGGCAGCAGCTTAGGGGATGGTGTGTGTGCATGCTCAGTCATTTCCAACTCTTTGGGGGTCCCATGGACTGTAGCCTGCCAGGCTCCTCTGTCCATGGAATTTTCCAGGCAAGAATAAAGGAGTGGGCTGCCACTTCCTCCTCCAGGGAATCTTCCCTACCCAGAGATCGAACCTGAGTCTGCTGTGTCTCCTGAATTGGCAGGCAGATTCTTTACCACTGAGCCACCTGGGAAGCCCAATTGGACTGTTGTCAGTTTAGACAAATCACAATTTATCCCATCTCCTACTGGACTCGAATTCGAAAAAAAAGCAGGAGAAGAAGCCGTGGTTGTTGGATAGAACCCACTAACACCATCTTAAATCAAACTTAGTAATTTTACTGGGTTTTTTCCTTACTTTTTTTTATATCTTGGACCAATTTATTGATTGATTTCTTACTTTTTGGATGAAAGGCACATGGGACCGTAGTTGCCAACCAGGGATTGAACTTGTTTCCCTGCAGTGGAAGCTCAGAGTCTTAACACCTGGACCACCAGGGAAGTCCCTGAACTTTTATTTTCAATAAAAACAACAAATAAGGCAGGGCTTCAGGTACCCTGAGTTTTAGAATTCTGCACACTTCTCCATTTCCAGAAACAAAACTGAAGTAGACATAACACATGCTAGAAAAAAAGGACTGATTTTTCCAGTCCAACTGTAGCTAAGTATTGGGCTTCCTGTTGTGTTATTGATAGGTGAGAATCAACTTAGTTTCCACATAAGATGTGGGTACCATGGGATGCTGGCGGGCTAAAAGTAACTGTGGATTAGCGCATCCAAACTGCATTAAACTGTCCATTTTAGCCATGCCCGTACCTGTGTAAGGCTCTGACCCTATAGTGGATGTTGGTCTCATCTTCCTCTCTTGCATCCTACGACAGCTTACCCCTTCTGAGGAGCACATGCAACCATTTCTAACAGTGATGCCGATGAGCTACGGGGACAAACACTTCCATCTGGAAACCCATAAGTCTAACAACTGGTTTTCATCACCACCACCTGAACCTGAAGCCCACCGTGGGGAACCAAAGTTCACTGAGACTGTTGCTGGCCAAAATCTTGGCTTTCTCTGCCCACCAAAGCCAAATAAGAAATACAGAAGCAGCGCCTGGAGGAAATAGAAAGGTAGCTTTAATTCTCAGCTGGCGGAGAGGGGAACACAGTAGATTCATGCCTCAAAAACTGTGCCCCCCCTTCTCCATGAGGAGTCTAGGGGCTTATATAAGATGAGGGCTCACAGTCAGGAGCCAGTGATGAGGAACAAAAGTGTTTAGGACCTTGACTTCTTCCTCTTGCATTTTTTCAAAAACAGTCATAAGCTGGTGTCTGTAATCCAATAATTGAGTCTGGCAGTTCGGTGGCTCTGTGGCCTTCTTTCTGATATGTAAAAAGAAGAATTTTAAGGGGAAGAGTTTTGTAAGGATAAACACCAGATGTGGGATGTATTTAGCATAAAGTCCAAGGAAAATAGGTGCAAAGTGTAGTTTTTGCAGAGTTAGGGACAGAAAAGCAAACTTAGTTACAGACATGCAGAGTTAGGAGCAGTTAAAGTAAAAACAACTAGCCATGTTCAAGCCTACTCACTGTTCTCTTTTATCTTCCTTGTTCTCAGGAAAGGAAAGGGAAAAAAAAAAAAAAAAAAACCCATTCCTCTTTTTCCCTTTTCACTACAACAAGACTTGGACTTCCTCCTCTCTCTAGAAGCTTGGGTTTCTGAAAGTAATTATGAAGACAGAGCTTTGTATGTAAACGCTTATTAAGGACCAAAACCTATGAAATGTAAGGGGAGAATGTGGGAGAGGAGAAAGTCTAGTTGAAGTTTGGTCATGGTAAAGCTTGAGCATCACAATGGGGACCTCCGGTCACCACACATCAGACAGAAGCTGCCAGACTTGTGTCTCTTTCTTGTAGACAGTCACAAGCTGCAGACCAGCCTGGGAAGGCTGCGTGCTCAGGCAAGGCTGCTCTCTGGGGCTGAGGAAGACCCTGCAGGAGTCCTCTCCTGGAGACCCCCCTCTGCTCACATCTCCACAGCTGGAGGCACGTCCTGCCTTGAAAAGGAGTCTGAGCAGTGCATCTCTGTGCCTGCAACACATGGCCAGGATAACTTCCTTTGGGCATCTTTATGGAGCGGAAGCACAAAATAGCCCTTTTCTGAAGAGTTAATGAAGCCATCTTTGTGGTTGCAGTTCAATATGTTTGACCAAACTCCCCGCTCTTCTAAGTAGGTCTGGAGTCCACTGCATGCTCGCACCCTAGAGGGCAGTCAAGCCTTAGACTGGATTTTTTTTTTCCCCTTTAATTTCTGATGTGGTTTTTTTGGTTGCATCATGTTCCAAGTTGTAAATCTGCACATTGAATGGTCAAAATGATCTATTGAATTAACTGCTTTTCTCCATTCTACTTCCAGGAGCCCTTTCAAGAAATGTTACCCAACTGTTGAAGGTCTTTTTTTTTTTAAATGTCTATTGTTCTTTTCCCTTGGCTGTTTTTATATGCACACGCCACATACGTTCAGCTGAGTGCAACCATCTACTTTGGGAGACACATCAATTTTAATAAGCGTGTGATGAATTGCCAAATAGGCAGTAAAATAGCTTTCTAAAATTTTTTATTGTGAAGAAAACCTCATCAGTATCTATTTGAATATGCATTCAATCAGTAGGAATACTTAATGAATGCTTATTAGGAAGATGCTTTCAAACTATGCTTTTAAACTGTGGTGCTGAAGAAGACTCTTGAGAGTCCCTTGGAGTGCAAGGAGATCCAACCAATCAATCCTAAAAGAAATCAGTCCTGAATATTCACTGGAAGGACTGATGCTGAAACTGCTGTAATACTTGGGCCACCTGATGAGAAGAGCTAACTCATTGGAAAAGACCCTGATGCTGGGAAAGATTGAAGGCAGGAGGAGAAGGGGGAGACAGAGGATGAGATGGTTGGATGGTATCACCGACTTGATGGACATGAGTTTGAGTAAGCTCCAGGAGATGATGATGGACAGGGAAGCCTGGCGCGCTGCAGTCCATGAGGTTGCAAAGAGTCAGGCACGAATGAGAGACTGAATAACAACGTTATGAAGAAGAAATGTCTCCCTCATGCTTCACACTGACCTGCTGTGCAAAGCCCTTTTGCATTTTATTGCCTTTTACTCCTGCCACAGCTGAGGAAGTGAGAATAATAGGAAAGAACATCCTCATCCCACAGACCAGATGCTTCCCTCAGAGCAGCTGAGTGACTGAAGGAAGACACCAACCCCCAGATTACAAAGCAGCCTCTCATTCCCAGCTTTCCCAACAAACCCACGTGTGCAGAGGTGCATTGTAGGACACATGTATTCCTATTGCTTTCTGTGCCTGCTCATCCTTGCCAGCGGATTTGGGTGCCAAGAGCTACTGTCATAAAGAAAGAAGAAAAGAGAGGGAGAACGAGGAAAACGAGCAAAGGGTGGGTTATCGAGCTCTGTGTACAGAACATGATGGGGGATTTCCTTGTGGTCCAGCAGTTAAGAATCCACCTTAGAGAACAAGTTACAGTCCATGGGGTCACAGAAGAGTCAGATACAACTTAGCGACTAAACAACAACAACAATATATATATATACGACTGAATTGGGCTTCCCTGGTAGCTCAGCTGGTAAAGAATCCTCCTGTAATGCACAATACCCCAGTTTGATTCCTGGATCAGAAAGATCCCCTGGAGAAGGAAAACTCTACCCACTCCAGTATTCTTGGGCTTCCCTGGTGGCTCAGATGGTAAAGAATCTGCCTGCAATGTAGGAAACCCAGGTTCAATCCCTGGGTTAGGAGGATCCCCTGGAGAAGGGAATGGATATGAGTTAAATTATTGAATAAACTTTTCATAGCCTACACTCTGTCAGTTGTTCAGAGAATCTGATTCCCATCACCTTGGAAATAAAACATCAAGGGTTTTTTTGTGTTATAAACATTTATATCTAGATAAGGGCTTAACTATTTCATTATTGGTAAAATTTAAGGAAATAAAGTTATAGCATCCTTGTTGCAAATAAGCTCTGTGGTAAAATCTCAATAATTTTGAATATTCTGATGTCTGTTTGATCTTACTCACCCCTCCCCATTATAACATCTACAGTCTGTTGAGAAACTCTAAATCAGATGACCCCATGGTATGGTGATCACAAATCTCAGAATTTCTGGAGCAGGATCAATTCCCAATATTCTCTGTCTTTTTCTAGGCAGATATAGTCATAAATCATAACAAAACATTTTTTGGCAGACTGGCTCCCAATTTTTTTGATTCAGAAAATATGGTCACCAGATTCTCAAAACTTCTGGAAGCTTTTTTTAGGAATTGTTCAGGGGAACTCTGGGTGCTCCCAGAACAGTTTGCCTGAAAATAAATCTAAGTATCCCAGGACCTATTTCCATGTGCCCACAGCCTGTTCCCCTAAGTCTCAGAAGGTCTCTGTGCCTCCTGGCTGGCCCTTCCCACCTCCCACCTAGTCCCCATCCTGACCTGTCCAGCCCGCATGCTCAGCCTCGTTCTGAGGAGGTGGTCCTTCCTACCTTCTGCTCTGCAGCACCACTAACGATCAGTGCTGTGTGACTTCACACAGTTTGCAACCCTTTCACAGAACTTGTGGCAAAAAGGTTTACGCTAAGGCTATCTTAGGTAACATGCCCCAAGAAGCATCCCTTGAGATAAGAGGCTTTTGGGGGAGGTGATCCTAAGCAAGACTGGATGGAATGCGGGGGTCTGGGAAGCTGATACAGGAAAGAGATGGAAAGTGATAAAAGAGGTTTGGAAGGGAGCACGGGGAAGGCAGCTGGGGCTCAGCTCCAGGAGACGGTCTAGAAACTGTATGTCTCATCAAGGGGCGAGGGAACCAGGGCTCTGATCCACCAATTCCCATCTGAGGCCAGTTTAGAGTCACCCCTGGGGGCTCTCACCAACCCCACAAAGAGCCTGCACTACACAAGTCTCCAGAAAGCCCTTAATGAGGCACAACAGTGTTTTCCATAAGAAGCCCAGGGAATGTGTGAACCAAGAGGCCAGTAGTCTCTGCCACTAAAACCAGAGATGTCTGCTGGGCGTGATGAACCTACACTGGGACCAAGCCGCAACCTGGAGAGTTACAAGCTCTAAGTTCATCCATTTCCACTGACTTAGCTCTCTTGTTACAATAACTGTAACATGTGCTGGACGGACACGAAGTGAGGCCAAACAAACTGAAATGTTGGAGTTTGGAGCAGAGAAAGGTTTACTGCAAGGCCATGCAAAGGGATGAGGTGGCTCATGCCCTAAAAAGCCCTGAGTTCCCTGAAGGGTGTCTGCAAAGCATTTTTAAGGGCAGGTATATTGTCCCCTGCTTATTTAACTTATATGCAGAGTACATCATGAGAAACGCTGGACTGGAAGAAACACAAGCTGGAATCAAGATTGCCGGGAGAAATATCAATAATCTCAGATACGCAGATGACACCACCCTTATGGCAGAAAGTGAAGAGGAACTAAAAAGCCTCTTGATGACAGTGAAAGCGGAGAGTGAAAAAGTTGGCTTAAAGCTCAACATTCAGAAAACGAAGATCATGGCATCCGGTCCCATCACTTCATGGGAAATAGATGGGGAAACAGTTGAAACAGTGTCAGACTTTATTTTGGGGGGCTCCAAAATCACTGCAGATGGTGACTGCAGCCATGAAATTAAAAGACGCTTACTCCTTGGAAGGAAAGTTATGACCAACCTAGATAGCATATTCAAAAACATTTGCCAACAAAGGTCTGTCCAGTCAAGGCTATGGTTTTTCCAGTGGTCATGTATGGATGTGAGAGTTGGACTGTGAAGAAAGCTGAGCACCAAAGAATTGATGCTTTTGAACTGTGGTGTTGGAGAAGACTCCTGAGAGTCCCTTGGACTGCAAGGAGATCCAACCAGTCCATTCTGAAGGAGATCAGCCCTGGGATTTCTTTGGAAGGACTGATGCTAAAGCTGAAACTCCAGTACTTTGGCTACCTCATGTGAAGAGTTGACTCATTGGAAAAGACTCTGATGCTGGGAGGGACTGGGGGCAGGAGGAGAAGGGGACGACAGAGGATGAGATGGCTGGATGGCATCATTGACCCGATGGACATGAGTCTGAGTGAACTCCGGGAGGTGGTGATGGACAGGGAGGCCTGGCGTGCTGCAATTCATGGGGTCGCAAAGAGTCAGACACGACTGAGCGACTGAACTGAACTGAAGGGGCAGGGGTCACGGGGTCTGTGATCAACTTGTGCACAGTTGTCTGATTGGCTGATAGTGACCAGCACAATGATATCACAGGGGTTCACAGTATCAGTCTTTAGGTTCCAGGAGTCCTGGAGCTATGTGCTCAAGGTCTTCAGTAGTTCTTCCACTTGGTGTGTATGGGGAGGAGGGGTGGGGGGTCGCATCTGCAAAGCAACTCAGGAAATTTGCATCAGATACTATTATCTAGGTACTTCAGAGAGGAGGTACAAGCATAAGACAGGGGAAAGCCTGTCCCAGGAATGTCCCACAAATTCCAGTTTGGTTACACTCTGGCCCAACTACGTACTCCCCACAGGATCCTCTCTCCACTGGAGAAAGGTACTCCCCATCCTGAACCTTAGGCAGAGCCTTAAGCTAATAAATAAGTGCTCAGGACCCAGAGTCCATGAGCCATGGATTTCCACTGTGCCTGGACCACATTTTGCTTCCATGGTACAGGCAGCCCTGATGTCCCCACAACTGCACATCACATGCTGGACAATCGCTTTGTAGTGTTGATTGGATGTGACGCAGTGCTAGGTGTGGTCCTAGCCTGGGGGACTTCAACTCTGAATAAACCTCTAAGCGTCTTTGAAGTTTGGTATTTTCCTTCCCTTTCATTCAGGGCTTCTTCTAGGCAGGTGTTGACATGTTTATTATTCAGACAGAGGTCTCCAGGATACCATCTCACCAAACACTTCAAATTTATGCAGGAACTTCCTTCCAAGGAAGCCACAGCTCTTCTAAATAAACCACCACTGTTATCACACAGTTTGAAATGCGAGGAAATCATCATGTGAAAGAAAAGGGGAAGACAGATTTTCCTTTGTGGTTCAGCTAGTAAAGAATCCGCCTACAGTGCGGGAGACCTGGGATTGATCCCTGGTCTCCCTGGGAAGAGAGGGAGATCCCCTGGAGAAGGGAAAGGCTACCCACTCCAGTATTCTGGCCTGGAGAATTCCATCAACTGTATAGTCCATGGGGTTGCAAAGAGTTGAACACGACTGAGCGAATTTCACTTTCACATCTAGAAAAACCGAGGCAGGGCGAGGAGAGCAGCTTTCATTAAGGCTCAAGGCCTTTCATCAAGGGAGCAGGAGGACGGAGGAGTCTGCATCTACAAAGGAGGCAAAATAACAATGAGACCACCCACATGGAGGTCTGTGAGGGGGAACTGAGGTGCCAGCCCATTGGCCTGATATGGAACCAGGACACAGTAACTTCAGGCCATCATCATAAGCTGTTAGGAAGCCAGAGTCTTAATGTGCAGCTTCTCCATCACACGAGTCACCTGAGCATCTGAGTAAAATAGGACAGACTTGAATGCATGGACCAGCCACAGCGTCCTCCATTTGGGAACCACAGACCTTCCATGAGCCTTGCATTTCTTCTCAGGGAAGTTATCTCACCAGCATCACCTTCCACAGGGCATGGCTGTGAAGCTTGGAAAAGATGCACATTTTGTGTAGGTGGGGTTCCAGTTTTCAGTCCTTCACTCCCTGCCTCTGCCATGGGACTTGGTGGCCAGAGTGTGTTCCTGGCCCCGTCAGGAGTGGAGTCAGCCACATTATCAGATTTGACCACGGGGATTCTGGAAGATTCTGGTGGAAGTGATGCATGCCAAGGCCATAGGTGCTAGGTGGTTTGGTTTGGCCTCCTTTTTTTTTTTAAGATAGTTTTAGGGGACTTCCCTAGTGGCTCTGTGGTAAGGAATCCACCTCCCAATGCAGGAGACATGGGTTCGATCCCTGGTCCAGAAGACTCCCACATGCCTCAGAGCAACTAGACCTGTGGGCCACGGCTACTGAGCCTGTGCTCTAGAGTCAGTGAACTGCAACTACTGAGCCCATGAGCGACAGCTGCTGAAACCCACACACCCTAGAACCTGTGCTCTGAAACAGGCAAAGCTGCCTCAGTGAGAAGCCCCTGCACGCCAACTGGAGAGCAGCCCTGGCTCACCGGAACTAGAGAAAAGCTCTCACAGCAAGGAAGACTGAGCACAGCCAAAAATAAAAAATAAATAAATAAATTTATTTTTTAAAAGATCTCTTCTTAATGTGGACCATTTTTTTAAGTCTTTATTGAATTTGTTACAGTATTGCTTCTGTTTTATCTTTTGTGGGGTTTTGTTTTGTTTTTTTTTTTTTTGGCCACAAAGCATGTGGGATCTTCCATCCCAAGCAAGGGTGGAACCTACACCTCCTGCATTGGAAGGCAAAGTCTTAACCACTGGATGGCCAGGGAAGTCCCTGCTTTGGCCTCTTGTTGGATTTCCTTAAGTAGAGAAAGGTTCCAGCTGTTACCACCATCCAGTCCCATCTAGAACACATTTTAGGGTTAACAGTAGGGTTATAAAAGCAGTAATAGTTCACGTATATTAAGCTCTTACTGTGAGTCCGGGCCCTGCTCTCAGCCCTTTTCATCATTTAGGTCACGTAATTAACTCCTGACAACTCCATGAGCCAGAGCTATTGTTATCCCCTTTTTATACACAGCAACAAAGGCCCATGGAGGACAGGCCACTTGCCTAAGGTCTTCCAAAGGCCATGGGCTTGCAGTTTAAAATTATGTGATCTGACTCCAGGACCAACCCGTTCACCACTGCAAATTACACAGTACCAAGAAATTGAGCGCAAGAAGCACAGAGACGTCTCCGGAGCACAGACCTGTCTAGAAGCCAGGTGCATCATGACAGAGAGCTCCGGGTACCGAGTGAAACCAGCTCTGAACCCACAGTCTGACTGTGTGGTCCTAGGCAGATGATCTGCTAAATGTTTCAAGACCTTAGTTTCCTCACCTGTGCAATGAGATAACATCAGTCATTCACCACTAGAACGTTTATGAAGATGAAAGACTGACGCTGAGTGATGTTAGTTACTGTCTCCCAGGCAGCCAGGCTGGAAGCAGCCCCCAGCAGGGAATCACTGCAGAACCCTGAGCATCTCTTTTGAAGAGTGGAGAGGGGAGGACAAGCGGCAAAAGCCCTGATGACAAACTTTTCCCAACGCTATGGTCCGTCCTAGAGCAGCTCTGATGAGGACAGAACAGCCCTTTGTCCACTTACTGTAAAAGCCAATTCTGTTGAATTTGGGTTTTCGCTTTTAGATCAGCATCCAAAGGACTGGACCCCTGACGTCACTCCTCTCTGCTAACCCACGTTTAGAGGTGCCGAGGATGCCAGGCAGGGGCACAAGGCCAGGGACACGTCAGCGCGGCTGCCAGCTACAGAATGGGTGGCCTCAGCTCCAAGACCAGCCACTGCCTGATGACATCGGGGCCTGTTTGGTTTTCCAAAGAATAAAAATATTTATTTTAACACCAACTCCCAAACTGGCAGAGCCACCCTCTCTCCATCTTCTAAGCCATCTCCTTATCTTTGCTGGAGAGAAAACATCTGCATCCATCCATTTAACAGACTGTTTATTGGGCTTCCCCGGTGGCTCAGCTGATAAAGAATCTGCCTGCAACACGGGAGACCTGGGTTCGATCCCTGGGTCGGGAAGATCCTCTGGAGAAGGGAATGGCTACCTACTCCGGTATTCTTGCCTGGAGAATTCCATGGACAGAGAAGCCTGGTGGGCTACAGTCCATGGGGTCTCAGAGTTGGACATGACTGAGCGACTCACACTTTCACTTTCACTTTCACTTTCACTTATAGGGATGAATCTGTTCTAGAACTCAGGGCTTAGCAGCTTTAAACCCTGACTTGGTGGAAGTCTCTGCTCTGAAGCTTGTATATCTGAAAGTCTCCAGGATGACTGAAAGGCCTGAAGAGTCTCTTTCTAATGCACGAAACGAACACACAATCCTGTGATCGGATCTGAAGGGGTTGTTAAATTAGGCCATCACTACAGGGCCAACCTTGAAATATTGTCCCTCACCCCAGTGCCCTTCCTGAGGTCACCAGCCCAGGGTGACATAGGGAAGTAGGACAGAGTCTATAAATTATGATAACTGTTTGATTTTACTATGAGTTTCTAAGACAACAAAGTAGAAGCTCAACATCCAGAAAGAGGGCCTTGGCTTGCTGGCCTGTAGGCTAACCCTTCAGCCCCAGTTCATCAAGAAGCCTATAAAAAATCTCCACGAACACGCTTCAAGCGCTGCCTGACTCCCCTAATGAATGCAGAAACGTCTGCAGTGAAGGGTGATTTATGGGCGAGGGAATGCCAGGACCCGTCATTTCATCGTTTCTATAATAAGACCTCAGGGCTGACAACTTTATGAAGCACAGTTGGGGCACCAGTAAGACAGACCACTTCTGAGGGGGTTGCCTCTAGGTTGTTCTGTGCATCTACCCAGATTTCATTTGCAAAAAACACCCCGTCCAAGGTCAGGGATGTATATAAAATCCTACAGTTCCTGCATCTTCATATGCCATTTTTTAGAATCAGTGAAGCAAATTTTATTGAGTGGGGTCTGATGACCCACACGTTTTTTAAATGAGGAAATCTTTCTGTTTAAAAAAAAAAAAGAATGAAAAAGAAAGGGAAAAACACACAAACTAACTTCAGATGGTGAGTTGACCTCTCCTGGTCTGAGACTGGGGAGAAAAAAAAAGAACTTAATTTTTTTTCATCTAAAAGTTTAATAAAAATCATGTTTCCATTATTTCTGTGACTGTGTAAAGTCTCAATGCTCATTTCTCAATTTTGGAAAGAAATCAGCCCCAAGGCTATAAACTAACAGTTATCATCACTGTAAATAAAATATTAAACAGTCTGCACTTTCTTTGTATTACGATGAAAATTGCAGCATGCTTTGAAATTACAGGGTGAAATCATTCTTGCAGCAAATGAATCCACACCTCAGGACCCACGAATCTCTAGTTCTCAAGTCCGAAATTCTCCACATTCTGCCTTTGGATCTCATTTTTAGCACTAAAAGGAAAAAAGTTGAGGGGGAAACTCTTTTCCTCTGACAGCTATGGTAAAGGAAAATGATATATAATTGGCACAGATGTGTCAAAAAAGGTGGTTCTCCTGATTGGCTAACAATGAGAAATCTGACTTTGGTCACTGAGAAAACCTCAGTGTTCCTTGGGTTAAGGAGCTTAGAAAGCTTCCCTTTCTCCCTAGTGATCCTTGCCTTGCCCATCCTGGCTCCCCCAGAGAGCTTTGGCTTCCTGTCTCCATCCAGTCTCTCTGCCCATCCACACCTCACCATCAATCCCCACCATCTTCAGATTGGCAAGTTCTACCCATGTCGCAAAGCAGATAATCAATCATGGGACAGGCAGAAAAGACAAGAACTTCTTTTTATATTTTT
Organism: Bubalus bubalis; assembly: GCF_019923935.1. Classification (NCBI taxonomy): domain Eukaryota; kingdom Metazoa; phylum Chordata; class Mammalia; order Artiodactyla; family Bovidae; genus Bubalus; species Bubalus bubalis. The sequence goes on from NC_059170.1 coordinate 42,901,181, forward strand.
GTTTCCTCTACCTGAATAAGAAACCAAACTTTGGTCCTATTTGTGATGCAAATAAGGGCTGTGGCCTTAGTGGTCGGCATGGCTGGTGGTCACGTGTCACCTCTGTTTCTTGAAGGATCCAGAGGGCAGAGGCGGAAGGTGGTGTCCTTACTCATGGGCTGGTTTTCTGGGTCTTGTGACATTGAAGTTCACATGTGCCCAATTTAGTGGATTTATGGATTATATTATCTGGTTTTAACTATGCTAACCCTTGAAAAATGGCTAGATGGCTTAAAAAAAAAATTCCTGAAAAGTACCGTGGGATCAAAGTTAATACTACTAATGAAGGCACAGCCAAGAGCCAGATGAAGCCGGGCTTGCATGCTCCTTTTTGTTCCCACATGCCTCCTCTGGGCAAATACAAGCTAAAACCGACAGCCCAGGGCAAACCATAGGCCAGCCGTGTTTAATTACGGAGAGATCTTCTTCCACCCAGCAGAGGGTGTCCCCCTGAATCACATGTGGATGCTGGGCCATTGAGATTTGCAAGACTTTGAAATTTTTTTACCCTCTTTCCTCATCCTTTTTTAATTCCCATTTTTTCTGTGCATTTACTGTCCATAGAGTCTTAAAGCAGCAACAGAACTTAAGTCATTGACAAATAAGACAAGCTGGAGAGCCTGCTCCAAATTGGTTTACAGATGGGATATATATTTTTTAAAATAAATAAAATGAGGGACTTTCCTGGTGCTCCAGTGGTTAAGAATCCACCTTGCATTGCAGGGGAGATAGGTTTGATCCCTGGTCATGGAACTAAGATTTCACATCCCACAGAGCAACTGAGCCCGCCTGTCACAACTAGAGAAGCTGTGGGCCTCAAGGAAAGATCCCGTATGATATGACTAAGATCTCTATGCCACAACTAAGACCCAACACTACCAAATAAGTAACTATTTTGTTGAATAATAACAAAATAAAATGAGAATGAAACCAGATATGCACTTCTCACATGTCTCTTTTGGGATTTCCCTAGAAATTAGAGATGAGGATTCATAAGTAATCATTTACTTGCAAGTCCCATGATATATTGGCATCAAGGGACACAGAGAGATAAGGAAGAAGGTGGTCACAGCCTGGTCCATCATCAGACATGTTATCCTGAGGGCAACAGGAGCTTGACCTCTCTGGGGAATTTCTAGAATCACTGTAGATGTGACTGTAGCTCAGCGTCATCCCATTCAAGATGATAGAGAAGGGAGCTAGGGTATTTATACTGGTATAAATATATATCATATATATACACACACACACACACACACACACATATATATATATGGGGTATTTACACCAGTATAAATATTTATAGCTGGTATAAATACCCAAGCGCCCATCAGTCTCTGGCAGACTGCTGCTTCCAAGAGAACTTTAATTTCCTGATCCTTCTGGCCTGTATAGGAGAGAAAAGCAAGCTCTGAGGGCAGAGAAACTCTCCGATAAAGAATTGTAGATGATGGCCATTGGAAACCAAGCCAGTAGGTGCTGAAAGGTGCAGGTCAAGGGATTTGGATAGTGCTGGACTGCCTCTCAGAGAGGACCTTTAACAACACAAGTCATTTTCACTCACATCACTATGTCTGCTGCTGCTGCTGCTAAGTCACTTCAGTCGTGTCCGACTCTGTGCGACCCCATAGACGGCAGCCCACCAGGCTCCCCCCTCCCTGAGCATTTTTCTCACGCCGTCATGCAGGCTTGACATACCTGTGTGGTCTCTCCAAATACAATGTAAGCTCCTTAAGGCAGAAACCCCTCGCACATAGTTTTTCCCTCTGGGCCTGCACAGGGACCAGTATACTGAGTGCAGCTAAGCATTTGGGGAATGTTTGTTGAGAATCCATCTTTCCCCATGCAGTTGTCCTGGGAATATTAACAATACCATTTCAGCCCTTGTGGAGGTTACACTTTGTTCATAGATACCTGGACACTTTATCCATCTCTGTTGGCCCTTGAACAGTTAGATTTTGTTATACAATAAGCAACCTCAAATTTTTAGCAACATGCAACCACAAGGGTTTATTTTGCTCATGACTTTGTGAGTTTTCTGGGACAACTCTGCCTCAGGCTGCAGCAGTGAAGTCAGATCCACTCCACGGGTCTCTCGTCTTCCTCCCTACCATCCCTGCCCCAGGACCAGAAGGCCAGAGGGCATGTCCCTCTCACCAGGTGGCTGAGGTTCAAGAACAACAACCGAAGATGTGAAGCTTCTTAAGGCGTAAGCTCAGAGCTGAGATGTTGTCACTATCAGCCTAGTACCATTGGACAAAGCAAACTACAAGTTCATGCCCAGCATCAAGGGGTAAGTAATAGACTGTCCCCATGGAGGTGGGGGACTGCAAGTCCCTTGACAAAGGATATATATGGAGGGGAGGGGTAAAACACCAAGGTAAGTGTACCTATTAACAATTTGAAGCAGAAACATATCTTTAATAGTTGCTGCTATCATCATTGTTATTGTTATTGTTATTGTTATTTCTATGCCCCTTGGAGCTAGTGTAATGCACCTCCACTGATTTTCTGTCCTGCTTCATTCCCTGTGTTTCTGCATGAGGGATTAATTTTCCTCAGACTGCAGGTGGATTTCTCATGTGCCTGTCCAATCCAAGCACATCTTCCAAGACACAGTGATTAGCCTGGCTCGAAGATGCTCGAAGAATCTACCTATCTTTCTGAGATTGCAGGTTACATTTCTCTGGAGTTGCTGGGGCTATCTTCCTAACTAAAACTGGGAAGCAGAGACAACACAGGAGAGAGAAGAGGGTCAGCATACGGCTGTCAGTTTGAGACCTTGGCTCCTCCATGCCCGCATTGTCCAAATTCCTTGATGGCCCAAGAGTGAGGACACTTCCAAGGTTGGTTCTTCAGCTGCCTGTGTTAAAATCATAACAATAACATTGAGAGTGCTAAGCAGATGAACCCATTCCTCGCCTAAACCCACACTGCAATGCATCTCCTTCTCTCTTACATCACACATCGCAGTCTCTATGTCTCAAATTATTTCCACCCAGATGTGGCAACTATACCTTCAGGAAAGTGCTTTTTGAAATATCAATTTGCCTCTTTGAGTCAAACCTGTAAGAATGATACTGTTATCTCTTTTTGCAAATGAATAATCAGAGATTCAAAAAGTCAAGCCCCCTGGCAAGGGCACGTGCACACACACACACACATACTCACACACATACATGCAGGAAAAGAGGGCTCTGACCCAGACAGTTATTTGGGTTGCCTTGAGCAAATCCACTTATTTTTCTGGGTCTTGGCTTTTCCATCCATAAATTAAGGGACTAGGTTATGAATCTGTAAACAGAAGATGAGCATTTTTAATGAGTAAATTTCAATTGATTTCTTTTTCTTAATATTTATTTATTTGGCTGTATCGGGTCTTTAATCTCTGAGATTTGTTGGGAAAGTCCACCTATAAATGGGTGTTTCTCTCCAGCCAGGCTAAGGGGGTGGAGAACAGGTCCTCTTCACATGATTCATGAAAAGCCCACAGCCAATGACAGCACCGCCCCCAGAAGCCCCTTCTACTGCCCTCTGCCCACTTGCTACAGAGACGCCTGTACATGGGATGGATCTCAAGAAAAAGGCATATTGTACACTCACGTCATAAATTTTACAAAACTGCTTCATGAAAAATAACTTCGGGTCCAGGAACTCTGCAAGAAAAATGTCCAAACTGTCTTCGAATTTAGGAACTTTGAAAAGCTTGCATACCAGCAGGTCAAGACACAGTCCGTACATCTCAGAGCTTCAGTGTGCTGAACTTGGCCAGAAAACCAAATGCCCACTTTCTGGCAAACCACCCTGTATTCATAGGTGCGAGCTCTTAACTGGGCTTTGTCAAGTTGCCATAAACATATGGGCCCAGTTCCTCCAGTTCTCTAATAAATAATAAGTAGTTCAACTTATTAGATGAGTGTTAATATTCCACATCCGGAAAACCAAGAAGTTAAAGAGCAATAAGCACTTTGTAGGAAACTAACCCAAAACCCATCCATCTGAAATAGGCCTGGGCTGGTTAAAGCAGGCGTATGGCTTTTAGTCTGTTTATATTGTATTGTTTTGATTTACATTCAGAAAGTCAAGGCTTGTGTTTCCATCAGCATCTTGAAAGTATAGTAAGTCCTTTGTCTTGGCTTAGGTTCCTTTCCAGAGCAGATCCTGGAGCAAGGCCTTGAATGGGGGTACTGGCTTTAGGAGGTGATCCCAGATAGCGAGGAGGGGAAGCAAGCCACCCAGTGTGCACCAATCAGCTGTTTACCATCATGGGCAGCTGGGGAGTAGTCCTGCCACGGATCCTCAGAACTGCCCCTTGAGCAGACCAGCCCATGTGTCTTCAACACCCAACTCAGTGGTCGAGGAGGGCACCCCAGTGCCTTTCCTGCTGAGCACTTCTGACCTGCTGACTGCTTCTGACCTGCTCAGTTTGAGGGCCAAGCTTGTTCCTCATGTGGCCCAAAAACACTTCAGGAGATGAGATAAAGGAATCCATTCTGTAGGTGCCCTTCAGGGTTGGGGGTGGGGGACGGGTCGGAAGGAGCCAACAGCATCAGCTTCATCCTAAAAATGATGTGTCTATTTAGGTTCATTGGCTTGATTGAGTTGATCTATATTTTTTATTTGTCTATTTCTATTAAACTTTCTGGTTTTCTTTTTCTCTTTGTTGCATGGTGTCACTGTGCCTCATTGGAATTTGATGCCAACCTTCTCCCAGGAATAACAGACACGGTCACACAGATGTGAATTTTTCCTTCAGTCGTAGGATTCTACAGAGACCTGGAATTTCACCTCCTGGCACCCAGAATGAGACTTGCTAACAGAAACTGGCACCAAAAACAAAGTAAGAAAGGATAAAACAGGAAACCTCCCCAGTTACAAAAATCACTTTGCTTCATTTCAGGAAGATCATTGAATTGGACCAAACTAGGGAGCCCCTAGCTTGTGAAGGACAGGGAAGCCTGCTGTGGTGCAGTCCATGGGGTCTAAGAGCTGGACACGACTGAGCAACTGAATGACAACAACAACAGGAAGCCCCAGGCTACCCTCTGTAATGGGACACACAGCAGGAGAACCACCACCTCCCTTTTGGTCTGCAATGCAAAAAGTGTACCTTCTGCTGCCCACACGGCTTCCCATCAGACACACATGTGACCACAATCAGGAAGCCCTCAGGAGACCTTGGTCCCAGACCCATGGGGAGTCAGCTAGGTTGGAGACTTCACATAAAACAGCAGTGACTATCTGAAGAAGGGGGCCAGCCCCAGAGCCCAGGAGAGCACTAACCTTCTGAATGTGTGTTTGGGAGCATCAGACCTGGGACAGTCAGTGACTGGTCAGCCCTTCAAGCGCCAAAGGCACCAGTCCTCATTCTGGAGACCACAAGCGGTCCACCCAGGGAGGAAAACAGCATGGCAGCCCTGTTTTCAAAGGCTGCACAGTTTGACAAGGGAACAAGTGAGGCCATGAACTGTTACAGTACAGAGGAAATCTCCATGAGGGAGAAAAAATTAAGTGGGAGCTCAGAGTGGGAGGGAGAAAGCAAACAGAGGGCTTCCGGGCAGGTAGGGGCTCATGGGTATTTATGAGCTGTGTTTGGGAGGATTGTACCAGAAGCAGGGGGTGGGGAAGACCACTGCAGGCATTTGTAAATGTGAACAGAGACACAGAGAGCTGGAAGTGTGGAGCAGTTTTCGGGAAGCAGACCCAATGCCGGCCTGAGAAGTCACCATGGAATAATAGAAGAAGTTGCAATAGATACATCACTATCTCCTGAATGTTTTAAAAATCTTCATTTATTATGTCTTGAATTATACACCATTCACATCTTTTTATCTCATTTGATAGATTATGTCATATTTTAAATGTACTGAGAGATATGTCCCTACTTTACAGCTGAATACTGACTTTCAAATCCCTTAGAGAGTTTTAATCACATCCCCAATTTATTCCCCCTTCCTCCTTGGGGTCCTTGTGTCAGGCTGGGCCCGGAGACACCTGGAATTAGATGCCTCCTGCACAGCTGGGTGTGGGCAGACAAGTGAGCTCCAGCCCAGAAGATGGCGCATTCAGGAGCTTCTAGAACATTGGCTGGAGGACATCATTTGTCCCTCCCTCTTCCTGGCTGAGAAGCCTAGTGAGCAGAGCCGCTGTTCCAGCCTGGAGAGCCTCTCTCCAGAGCTCCTGCTGCTGGATCTCAGGCCCTCACAGGAGCAGTGTGTGCTGGGGTTCATCACCAGGTCCCCCACCCAGGAAGACCCTGCTGACCCAGGACCAATTCCCTCTGCAGGCAGGATGCATGCTCAGGGGACCACAGGGAACCCATTTGTCTGTGGACATAACAGAAGAATTTGCAGAGAAGTGATTTCTGACCTGAGGGGTAGGTGTGTGCACACTTTGTAAAGACGGTGGAGAAAAGAATCTTTAAAAAGAGTGGAGATATATATATCTATATATATCCATATCCTTACCCCAAGAGGAAAGAGCCATAGGAGACCTGACCACAAAGAGAGACCACTGGGCAGGAAATTGCCAGACCCTGGACCCAGAGTAGGTCTAAAAATCAGTCATGGGCTCTGAGCAAGATGGGCAGGGGCTTTTGGCCCTCAGACCCCCACCTGAGGGGAGGAGGTGCAGCTGGAGGAGGCTACGGCAGGGCTTCTAAAACCTGGAGCCAAGGCAGGGCCCTAAGGCCCCATCTAAGTGCAGTCATGTCCCAGCTGTAAGAACCCTTGAACAGCTTCTCTGTCTCCCTGTTAACCCCAAGACTGTGAGGGCAAAATTGAACTCACAATTACAATCCAAGGACCCAGCCACAGGCCTGCTGCTGCTTCTGCTAAGTCGCTTCAGTCGTGTCCGACTCTGTGTGACCCCATAGATGGCAGCCCACCAGGCTCCCCCGTCCCTGGGATTCTCCAGGCAAGAACACTGGACTGGGTTGCCATTTCCTTCTCTAATGCATGAAAGTGAAAAGTGAAAGTGAAGTCACTCAGTCATGTCCAACTCTTCGAGACCCCATGAACTGCAGCCTACCAGGCTCCTCCATCCATAGGATTTTCCACAGGCCTACTTCATTCTTATTAAACAACTGGGGTTTACTAAGTGCCAGGTACTGATCACTCATGTGTTGGTTCAGTGAGTGCTCCTGCCAAGTTGAAGGTGAAATTTATCAGCCATAGTTTCTTGATAGTCTCAGTCCACTTGGGCAGCTACAACACAATACCAAGGACTGGGTGGCTTAGAAACAATAGAAACATGTATTTCACAGTCCTGGAGGCTGGAAGTTCAAGATCAGAGTGTCAGCATGGTCGGGTGGGGCCTTCCAAATTGCAGACTGGATGGAAGGGAAGGGCTAGTTCTCTGGGGCCTCATTTACAAGGGCACTAATTCCATTCATGAGGGCTCCACCCTCTTGACCCAATCACCTCCCAAAGTCCCCACCTCCTCCTACCATCATCTTAGACATTGGGTTTCAACATAAGAATTTTGGAGGGACACATGCATTCTAGTCATAGCACTGATGAACAGACAGGTTCACAGACACTCAGCTGATGGAATAAGTGGTGATATTCAGGTAGAAATTCATGTTCCCTACACTATAGCCCACATAACACGCTACCTAGAATCACAATCCACGATTAGACTTCACTTACAAAGAGCTGCATTTGTTTTGTTTCAAAATAAAAAGGGACTGAGTTCCAAGTTCCTCTCATCACTAAAACCTTTTAACTTAGTTTTTTGGGTCCTGAAGGTAATGAAAATTAGGCTGAGTGTTGTTGGTTTCTGGCTTCATTTCCCAGAGTCCACACCCCTGCCTTTCCTGGCAGCCTCCGCAGGAGGGCGGGCACCCAGCCACCAACACCTGGAGTTCCAGAGTCAACACGGGGGTGCTCACACATACAGAGGGATGGTTGGCCTTTCCTCCTCAGGAAAACTTGCAGAAACTTCTGCCGGCAAAAATGCATGTTGGACTGAGGGCAGGAACGCACTGCTTGTTCTTAGGGCTGGGGGTAATAAAGCAAAATCACTCAGGGACATCATTTTTAATTAAGTATTTTCAGACAATTAAAACTTTTTAGCCATTAGTAAATGCTCCATGTTAAACACTTTTTCTTTTTGACTGTGCTGGAATATCTTAGTTACTGACCAGGGATCGAACCTACACCCCCCAACTTTGGAAACATGGAGACTTAACCACTGGACCACCAGGGAAATTCCTGTGTAAATCCTTATTTTTACTCCTACCTACAGATGATGGCTGGAATTTCTTTGTCATCTCATACTTAGAAGTGAAGTCACAAGGTGAGAACCTGGAGATCATCTTCAGCCCTTCTGCTCATCTTGTTCTGAGCATCCACACTGTTTAAATTTCAATCAAGCCTAAGTGCAAAATCCCCCCCCAATTTTCTCTGGTTTTAATTTCTATCACCTTAGCCCAGTTGACACTTCAGCTGCTAGAATCAGCTCATCATCCGCGCCTAGGCCACCAATGCTATAGTTTCTTTAAGCAGAGACCTCACTGATCCAAGTCTGTGATGGCTCCAGTCACTTGCACTCTCATGTCTTATTGTGGCCTTTGCGGTCCACAGGACGGGGTCCAGATGGCTTCCCACCCGCAGGCCATCACAGTGCTTGGTCTGCCACACTGCCACGAGCACTCAAGCCCTTGCAGGTCCTCACGCCCATCCTGTCCGTTCACCAACTTTAATGTCCTCTTACGGGTACTGCCCAATTCCTCACCCACCCCACTCATGTCTGTGCAAAGCTTTCTCCTCTTTAGAAGCTCAACTCAAATGTTACCTCTTTTCCGTCCTCTAAGCCTTCCTATGAGATACTTCTTCCTTCCTAGTCCATCACATTTCAGTTCTCCTACCACCTCTTGTTCACCATCACCTCTCTGTTTTCCTTTCTTAACTGTCCGTACTTAGGGATCAGGAGGACTGTTCCCTGCTGGTCTTTGTGTTTTGCACAAGGTCGGTGCTCAATAAACATCTGGATGAATGTATTTAAATAGAGGCTGACTGAAATTCTCACTAATATGTAAATGATCGACAACATTTCTCTTGAGAATGCTGCTAGTTTCAGATACAAAGGGGGAAAGTCCAAGATGTTTGGTTGTCCAAATCAAGTTAAAAATGTTGGAGGGAGCCAAAAAGAAATATTTTCCAACGTCAAAATGCAGCTTGCCTATGGAACTGGTAGCCCTGGGTTGTCCAACGAAAAGACTGATCTTTCCAAACTCTGTTAACTCAGATGAGAGAAGAAAGTTAATTTTCCCTCTCGGAGAGTCTTGCCAAGGTTGTGATTTTAAGGACTTTCTAAGCCTTTTATTTGCAATTCAGTTTAACTGCTTTCTAGGGCCAGAGATTTGCCTGCTGGGTTTCCCAGTCCCCAAAGAGTTTTGAAACACAGAGTTAGTAATAAAAATTAATGTGTCACTCTTTAGAGGCAGAGGAGAGGGTCAGCTGTGTGGAGCCAGCAATGATGGTGTAGCTGAGGAACGGGACTAGTCAGTGATTAACGAGCAGATCTGAGCTGGCAGGACCAGATACAGTGTCGCCTCTGATTCAGTTTTGTTTTTGTAAATGTAGGACTCGTGCAAACAAGACGGGGAGGGATGCTGTGTGCCAGGCATGTGGGAGAAGTGTCTGCACAGCTCAGCTCCACCACCTCCTCGTTGGCTTGGAGGCGCTCCTGGGTCTCTCCCTCGCTAATGTTTTTGCATCGTACAGCGGTTTCGTGTTGTGGATACATGTCCAGTGTTTACTTGGACGAAGACACCTGATTCATTTTTCTCGGAGTCCCTATTCAGTTTGCAACCTACCTCTTCAGAGGCAGAAGGTGTATGAACTCACTTTTCCCACCACCTTGTCTCCAGGGCATCTTTACAGGTTGCGGTTGGAAAACCCAGCACCCTCCCAAGTCTGGACACAGGCACTTGTTATGACTGATGGGCAGCGGCACCCAGAGTTACTGAGGTTCAGCTGGAGCAAGAGGACAGGGGTGGACAGCTGGACGGGGCTCCGGGAATAAAGCCATGATGGTGGTGGAAAGGTTGAGATGCCGAAGCCTGGAGTTACTGGATCTAGGGACAAACATCAGTTACAGAAGGCAAAGTAGATGTTCTCTTCCAGGATATAATTCTCTAGAGGAATTTAAATAATATAATCTTCTTTTTAAATTAATTTTTGTTGAATTATAGTTGCTTTACAATGTTATGAATGTAATCTTCTTGAGCTGAGAAATTACGAAAAGGACCAAGATAAAGGGGGAAATGCCTCAATGATTCGGCTAGGTTTTCTCATTTTCTTTAATGATCTAATATCACCTTTGGAGAAGGAAATGGCCACCCACTCCAATATTCTCTCCTGGAGAATCCCATGGACAGAGGAGCCTGGAGGACTTTAGTCCATGGGGTCACAAAAAGTGACCAGGCATGACTTAGTGGCTAAACAACCGCAATAGACTTGCTGCCATAATAAAAATAATTTAAGTTAACACAAGTTATGACCTTGTATGTAAATCCACAACCTATTAACAAAATGGTTAGGTACTAAAACCATTCTCAGGCTTTCTGAAAATGGAAAATACCAACCAAGCAGGAAGGACTTCTTACATTTCCAACTCTGTGATCTGTGCTGTGACAAATGGAAGACATCCATGACATCATGTTTTGGATTTCTTTTTATGTAGATGAACATTTTCATATTTTTATCATATTTTAAAATGATAATGGGATAGTCTTTGTATAATAACCACCTACTGCTCTATATATGGGATATAACTCATTTCATGCATTGACATTTTTAATTGTGTTTGTATTTTTATATTTTTATTTTTAAGTGCACGAGAGTGTGTGTTCTTGTCCAGAGGAAATGTTCTTACCCATAACATTTTATTCAGCTGTTAATTTATCTAAAGCTTTCAAAATGATTGGATCAGAGGGTCACCTGACCCAAAGGCATTTGTGCATAAATTGACCAAAGACTGATGAGATAATACAGCTCAAAAAGCTCAGACCAATAGAGTTGATAGTAACAACCTCAGCCAATCAGAAAACAAAGACTAAAGAACAGAGAGAATTTTGGCTGCCCGGCAAAGCACCCAGAATGTACTGACATAAAATCACCATTTTATTAAGTTCATGGAGTCTATGCACCTCAAGTTTGGAAAAGATACAGTAATAAAGTGGCTTTTTTTCTGTTCTATGGTGCCTGGCTCCTTAGCTAAGAAGACACAAAGGCTGAGAGTGCCTTAACATCTGGGAGAATAATATTTATCATTGTAGTTCAGCCACTAAGTCATGTCCAGCTCTCTGTGATCCCATGGATCCCAGGAGCACGCCTGGCTCCTCTGTCCTCCACAGAATCTCCCAGTGTATTCATGTCCATTGAGTCAGTGATGCTATCTCACCATCGCTTCCTCTGCCGCCTCCTTCTCCTTTTGCCTTCAATCTTTCCCAGCATCAGGGGCTTTTCCAATGAGTTAGCTTCTTTGCATCAAGTGGCCAAAGTATTGGAACTTTAGCTTCAGCATGGAAGTATCTTAACATCTGACTTCCTTTTAGGGCTTCAGTTGGAGCTGCCAACCAAGGCAGCGACATGGGTGGTCTGTTTGTGTGGCTAACTTGAGCTTCCTTACAACATGGCAGCTGGGTTTCCTGAATGACTGCTCTAAGAAAATAAGACACAAATGCATGACATTGTTATGGTCTCCTCTCAAAGTCACATAGCATTACTTCTCTACTTTGTTGGACAAGGAAGACACAGAGGTCTGCCCATTTTCAAGGGGGAAGGACACAGACCCCATCTCTTAATGAGATGAGTATCAAGGGCAAGGTATAAGAGCCTGTGGGATGGGAGAGACTGTTTTTAAAAAATCACAATATGCAAAAAAAAAAAAAGAATGGAAAGATAAATATTAGATATTTCAGGGTGGTTGTTTCTAGCCTTAGCAGCATATTTCTTCTTTATCTATTTTGCCAATTTTTTTGTGCACTCCATGCCACTTGGGGCATTTCAGTTCCCCGACCAGGAATTGAACCTGGGCCACTGCAGTGAAAGTGCCACAGCCTAACTACTGGACCTCCAAGGAACTTTTTATAATAAATACTTACTGATTCTGTGATGAGAAATAGCTATTTTTCATTTTTAAAAGATCCCATATACTAAAAGTGGCAAAAGAGGAAGTTAACAAAGAATAAAACTCTAAATGACAAGGTTATGCTTGCTCTAAATCTTAGTTCTTTCAAATATAAGTAAATATATGATGCTGTATCTTAGAGTTTAAAAAAAAAATCTTACTCTAATTCAAGGATTTGGGTGCATGTAGCTTATTTGGGTGGAGGAGGCAATGGCACCCGACTCCAGTACTCTTGCCTGGAAAATCCATGGATGGAGGAGCCTGATGGACTACAGTCCATGGGGTCACTAAAGTCAGACACTACTGAGCGACTTCACTTTCACTTTTCACTTTCATGCATTGGAGAAGGAAATGGCAACCCACTCTGGTGTTCTTTCCTGGAGAATCCCAGGGACGGGGGAGCCTGGTGGGCTGCCATCTATGGGGTCACACAGAGTCTGACACAACTGAAGCAACTTAGCAGTAGAAGCAGCTTATTTGGGACATGATCCTATGAAGCACTGCTGGGTGGAGGTGGGTTAGGGGAGGGAAATAGAGAAGAGACAAATCAAAAAGATAAAGTAAATAATTAAGATAATCTTTAAAAATGGAAAATAAGGATGTGGCAAGAATAATGTTTGGATTGGAATGTGCCTGATGGTTTTCATTTCTTACATGGTCTTAGCTGATGCTGGTACAGATTGCTGCATATCTTACTTTTCCTAGCATAGAACTTCTTTTTCCTAGAAATAATTTACCTACGACATCACAGAAGGACAAATGCTGCATGGTCCCACTCATGCCAAATCTAGCATAGTCAAACAAATGGACTTCCCTAGAGGTTCCTTTAGGAGAAGTCATTGAATCAGCTAGATGCTAATATATTTGTGCCACTTAATTCATTTAGATTAGACAATCTTAGTAGAGAGATTTAATCATTCCTTGTATTTGTTCCCTTGGCCAAAATTTGAGGAAATTTTCAGATATGTATGAATACAAAGAGGAAGAAAGTTCAAAGCACAGGCCAGTCTTCAGTGATACCAACCTGTCACATTTCTTTGGTGAGAACCTGTATTGTATGTTTTCAGCCCAGTGGGATCCACCTACCAGCCATGACCTTGGCTGACAGCCATTAAGTAAAGTCCCTTCTACAAAATGGGACACTTTTTAGTGACTATCTTCCTGGGAAACTTTCTCAAATCCATGGAATATTCTGATTATCTTTGAACCCAATAAAAACTTTCACTTAGGTAACTTATTACTTGTGATATTCTGAGACTTTGTGGCCATTGTAAGTAGGTGTTGCTGTTCAGTTGCTCAGTCATGTCTGACTCTTTGCCATCTCATGGACTGCAGCATGTCAGGCTTCCCTGTCCTTCACTATCTGCCACAGTTTACTCAAACTCATGTCCATTGAGTTGATGATGCCATCCAATCATCTCATGCTGTGTCACCAGCTTCTCCTCAATCTTTCCCATCATCAGGATGTTTTCCAATGAGTCAGCTGTTGACTTCAGGTAGCCAAAGAATTGGAGTTTCAGCTTCAGTATCAGTCCTTCCAATGAGTATTCAGGGCTGATTTCCTTTAGGAAAGGGCAATCAGTTCCAGGACATAAAAGCATTCAAAATGGAAATAATAGTCACAGAACACAGAAACTGGCCAGTCTAAAAAGGAAAGAATGTTCAGTTCTTGTACATAGAATACCTGCTTCTCTTGGCCATTCTTCTTGACTGGTTGGGAGAAAACAGAACTCAAGAACAGCTATACTCAGCTAACCTGATCACAGGTAGCCACATGCACACAGACCTCACCAGGACTTCACTTGTCATGGAAAAATTTAGCCTCCAACTCCACCTATGAGCTTTAGATATGCCAACAGCCCCCCTGAGCACGAAACCTGAGGCTCCAATTTGAGGATACAAAACCCATACGATCATCATTATTATCAACATTAGCCACATGGTCCAGACCTGAGCCATCCAATTGGATAACTACTAGCCATGTGTGGCTCTTTAAATTATTTAAAATTAAATAAAATTTAAACTGTGTATCCTTGGTAGCACTAGTCACATTTCAAGTGCCCCAGGAGTATGCAGAGCTGAAAGCTGCTCTGCTGAACAATCCAGAACATGGCATATTTCTAGCATTGCAGAAATTTGTATTGGACATGCTGGTCTACGTGTCGCCTGTGTGCAGGCACTTTCCATGTGTTACAACGCTTAATTCTCACAAGAAACCTGGAAACAAGGGTTTATTGGCTCTACATTCTAGATGCAGAAATTGAGCTTCAGAGGCAGCCAATATCACCTCAAGATCTTCCAGACATCTCTCCTGAGCGCATGTCCATCCCTCTCGGATGGGCCTGCACTGACAGCATGTCTCGGCGCCAAAGCCGACTTTCCCCCACATGGAAGGCTGGGAAAGAAATTAAGGTCTGAAACCCTCCCCTGCTCAGACTGCCAAAAGTACTGGCTTGAAGTAGAAGTCCATTTTCAGCTTCACTGTTGTTGGAGGAAAAGCAAGGCAGTGTGGGGACATCATCATTTGTTTCTCCAGTAAGTCATCCGTTTTCAACATTCCCACCAGAAATGCTCTGGTTTCTGTTTGTTTTAATATGTGAGGTTGATCTGTTCAAGCCCCAAACATGCTTTTCCATATGCTTCTCTTTCCCTGTTTTTATATTTCCTTTCAGTACAAGTGCTAAATCTGTGCCATATTTTTATTAGTTTTACACTGATGTTGTTGACATTTTTGAGAGCTATTTGATGTCTGAGAAATTCACGAACATTTTCCTTGCTCTTTTGAAACATTAAAAAAAATAAAGCTAAAGCAATAAGAAGAGACCCATGTTTGTATGCAGATCAACCACTCTTACCCAAAGGCATTTCAACTGGGTCTGATCGGTTATTTATTAACCTGCTATTAATCCCTGAAGGAAAATATTTTCTGTGACATTCTCCCTGACAGCCGCTCCCACTCCTCAGAGTTTGTGGGAAAGAGAAATTAGAGGCAGTAAGGTAATCAAGCTTATCCTACAGTCAGGTCTGTGCTCTCCTGCCTGAGCCGGCTGCATCCGCATCACAAATTCTCACTTGCCATGTGATGCAGGCGGGTCACATGAGCTACAGCTGAGCTGGTCTCAATGATTTGTGAGTCTTTGTATTTGCACACATGTGGCCATGAGGGACCTCTCTGGCCAGGCCAGCAGTTTTCCCCCACATCTGTTGGTTAATCGGAAATCCAAATGTATGAGACAGCACTGGGGACCAGAGCTGAGATGCGGGACTCCTCAGGCTGGAAACAAAGAGTATGTGACACTGATTGCAGCTCAAGTTTCTCTTCACACAAGTGAAATTTACCATGTATCTTTCGAATAAAACCCGTGGCTCTGACCAAGCACGGTCCAGCGGGCAACAGGAGCCAAGTAAAGCAGTTCAGTCCTGTTGGAAATCATGGCCAACTGCAATGTTTCCTTCTCTGTCTGCTTCTAGTCCCTCTCCTCTGTGTTTCTGACTGTCCCTTGCCTTCCCCACCTCTTCTCTTTCTTCCTAGCTCCTGCTTTCCCATGGCTCCAGTTCCCAGAAGGAACCTCTGCATCAGATGCTGGGTGGGCGGACAACCTCTGAAGCATCTACCTAGGTTCCCTTGGCAACTCCTTTACCTGCCATCCAATTGCCATTCTCCAGTCATAGCCAGACCGTTCTCTTGGACTCACTTAAAATGCACAAATACTGTCCCCTAAAGAAGGATGGGTTAAAATTAATTAAAGCTCCTTAAACTTTTTTTTAATATGTATTTTATTTATTTCACTGTTCCGGGTCTTAGCAACACATGGGCTCTTAGATCTCCATCAAGGCATGTGGGATCTTTCACTTGCAGCCTTCCAACTCTTAGTTGCAGCATTCAGGATCTAGTTCCCTGACCAGGGATCAAATCCAGGCATAGGGAGCTCCCCTGCATTGGGATTGCAGAGTCTTAGCCACTGGATCACCAGGGAAGTTCTCCTAAACTTTTATATGGAATATTTTCCTGGGGAGACAGACTGCTAAGACGAGTAAAGGGCCAGAAAAGGCAAGAAGGCTGAAGTAAACCCAGCCTACCTCCAATTTTGGCCCAGGGTTTGCTGGTGGCAATCCTTCCATGTGGTTTGCTCCTACAACTGAGAATTCCATCACACTGACTCTTGCCAGGATCCTTAAGGCCTCAAGGAAAATACAAGGTCCTGACAAAGAAGAGAAGGCATGAAAACAGAGTGGTGAATCCTAGCATCTTGTTATGGGGCCAAAAAGATGCACATGAACTGTTGCTATTCCAGGAAAGAGAGAAGAAAGAAAAACAAAACCTGTTGGCGGTGACTTCCGATGGCCTTCTGTGTGTGCAGGGCTGATGATCTGCTGTGTCTCCCATCTAGCCATATGGCCATTTGCAGTCCAAGTCCCTGGCCAGGCTATACTTGTTGCTAAGGATCTTGAGCATCACTTCTGGCTCAGATATATTTAAAATATCATTTTGTTTGGCTTTAATGACCACTCTATACACCGGTATAGCCCTTGGAAGGCTCCAGGCTGCTGAGAAGAGAAAAGACAGCTGAAGTTCAAGTAAGTGGAAAAGGAGACAGGCAGCTCCTGTGACTGGAGGGCTCCAGTGATAATTAATAGTGCTTTCCGAAAGCCCCTGCTCTGCTCCTCTCTCTTGGGCATCCAGCATCCACCTTAAGCCAGGTTCTCCTCAGGGCCCAGACATCTGGACTCATGCTTCCTGGCTCTATCTAGCAGGGGAGAGACATGGGATTGCTTCCAGAAGCTCACTCAGAAAAGCAAAGGGAACTTCGCAGAAGCTCACAGCAAAGCTTGCCTTGCAAATCACCAGGCTGGACCCCATCAACTGTCTCCTCCTGGACTATGTTGGGGAAGGGCTATGAGATAACCTGTAGGACAGCCAGGCTCACTCAGACCTGGAGAGGATGCAAGCTCCAAGGCAAGGGGTGGTGAGTGCATGGGCAAATGGTGGAATTCTGCCAACCAGAACAAGGAGGGGGGTCCTGTTGACAAGGACCAGCAAGTCCATTGCCCTGTGCATCTCCATCATGCCCACTTCCTGGGGTCGGGCTAATGTCACTTCCTCTGGATCACACGCATCATCTCCTGGACCAGGGACACTCAGAGTGCAGTCCTCCAGCCAGTGCCGTGTGCAGGCTGCCTGCCCTGTGTCTGCAGGAGAGAGCCCAGAAACAAGAAGGAAGCGTTTAACCACTTTACAGAGTAATTTCATGCCTGTGAAATCTAACAGTAACCAAATTGGGGCTTGTATTTTGCATGTCTTTTTTATTTCATTTTTCTAGTAAGTTACTTCATTGTCCTTTCCAAAGTATTGTTCCATGATGGATGTTTTTAATGTATCAGCTGGTCCTCCTCCATGGCTTCCTGTGTCCCCTCTACAGAAAGTGCAGCTTTAGAGGGAGGCCCCGAGATCAGAAACCGACCCCCCACTCAATGCCTGAACCCAGTTGGCTCTCAGTGTATGTTGAATGAATAAATGAACAAGCAGCAAAGTCCATAGAACAAGCAGCAAAGTCCACGTTTTTAAATTCCAGTCCTAAGCTGCCTCAATTGTGCCCCTAGGAGGCTGAGAAGATGAACAGCAACTATGTAACGTGGTGGGCGACCTGATCTGTGGACAGAGCCGAGGTTGTCTAGGAGGGTGTGACTCTCTGCTGGGTGGGAGGTTATGAACATGAGGGGCTGATGACTTTGGATGCCCTGGGAAGCCCAGCCTCTGGACAAGCTCTTACCCTCGCACCCAGCTCCCTGTGGATGCAACACAGCTGCTGGTTTGGGGGAGGGGAGGCTGGGGAGGACTTGGGTGGAAGAGAGTGGAAATTGTGTGGGAATTCTGTTTTCTGGTCAGAATGAATCGTGTTGCTCCAGAACTCAGATAGCCAGACAGACCTCTTTAAAAGTCACATTTGCGTTAGTGAAGTCTGTGCAGTGGGGGAAGGGAGAAAGGTTGTCACTGCTCTGTTGAGAATTTTGAAAATAGCCTTTATTAAGTCTGAGAGTAGATGCTCCCGAATCCACGTGGACCTCAGAGCTAGCTCATTCATAGCATCACCCCTATTTTACACCAAGGGACCAACAGAGTTATTGATAGAAAACCCAGTGATGCATTGTCCTTCTACTTACAAAGTACTATGTTTAAATACATCTCACATCCTGGCAGGTCATGAAGTGGGCACCACCCTCCCTCCTGTCATCCATTGTTCCCTCAGCCAGGCCAGGGTCTGCTGGCCAAGGGACAAACCACCACTTTCTTTTCCTTTTTTAAAAAATTTATATTGGAGTATAGTTGATTTCCAATGTTGTGTTAGTTTCAGGTGTGCAATGAAGTGATTCGCTTATACATATACCTGTAGTCACTCTATTTTTGGATTCTTTTCCCATATAGGCTTTGGATTCTTTTCCCATTGCAGAGTATTGAGTAGAGTTCACTGTGCTGTATAATAGGTTCTTATTAGCTATCTATTTTGTATATAGTCGTGTGTATATATCAATCCCAATCTTCCAATTTTTCTCTGCCCGCTTCCCTCTTGGTAACCATAAGTTTGTTTTCTACAGCTGTGACTCTATTTCTGTTTTGTAAATAAGTTCATTTGTGCTATTATTTTAAGATTCCACTTGTAAGCAATATCACATTCAACAAAATACTAGCAAAGCAAATCCAACGACACATTAAATGTGTCATGATGATACATCATGATGATACGCCATGATACGGTAGGACATACCCTGGGATGTAAGGGTTTTTCAATAAATGCAAATCCACTGGTGGGATACACCACATTAACCAACTGAAGAATAAAAGCCATATGATCATCTCAACAGATACAGAAAAAGCTTTCAACAAAATTCAACACCCATTTATGATAAAAACTCTCCAGAAAGTGGGCACAGAGGGAACCTACCTCAACATAACAAAGGCCATATATGACAAATCCACGGCTAAAATCATACTCAATGGGAAATGCTTAAAAGTATTTTCTATAACATCAGGAATAAGACAAGGATATTCACTCTCACCACTTTTATTCAACATAGTTTTGGAAGTTCTACCCACAGCAATCAGAGAAGAAAAAGAAATAAAAGGGATCCAATGGGAAAAAAATATTAATAAGCAATCACTCTTTGCAGATGATATGGTACATACACAGAAAATCCTAAGGATTCCACCAGAAAACTACCAGAGTTCATCAGTGAATTTGGTAAAGTAGCAGTATACAAACAGATACACAGAAATCTCTTGCATTCCTATACACTAACAATGAAAAATCACAATGAGAAATTAAAGAAACAACCCTTTCTACCATGGCATCAAAAAGAATAAAATAACAGGAATAAACCTAAGAAAGCAAAAGACCTGTATCAGAAAACTACTATGTGCTAACAAAAGAAATCTTTCCTTTCAAAGGGAAACGGTAATGCCACTGACTGCTGGAGAATCCTCACTGATTAGAAAAGAAAACTTTTCCCTCTCTCGTCTTTCAAAAGCCAAGGGAAGCTTACATGAGGTGAGCGAGGGGAAAATAGGAATTTCAGCACACTCTGCTCCGGAAACCCTCTTCAGATTCTTTCATCTATTTGCCCTTAAACAACAGAGGAAAACAATGCATTTACATGAGTAAACAGCCGCTTTCATTTCAAATAGGGGTTTAATCTGTTTACTTAAAGGATTTAAAGCAAATAATTCAAAAAGCCTTCCAAGATGCCAGCCATCATTTTTTCCCTTTTAAGAAAAGACTGGAAAACTTTTGGAGTACGCATGAAAATTAGTTTACAGATTATTAAAGGGCAAACTTTGCAGGATGTGAATATTTAATACAGTAGCAGGCTGGATCCCTTCCCACTAAGTGGACAGGGCTCAGTTCCCCAAAATCCTAGCTTCTCCCCTACACACATTCACAGCACAAAACACACACAACACACATAGACAACACATACACCACACATACACACACTACACAGTTCACATAACAGAAAAAAAAAACACAAACACAACATACATATACACACACCACACATACACACACACACATCATACACAACACACACACACTTTGGCATCATACCCTAGGTGCTAAACAGACTATAATAACTCCTGGGTTTTAGCATTTCTTTTCACTTTGATGTAAATTACATTTATGTATCCAGAGAAGGGACCTAGGTTCGATCCCTAGGTCGGGAAGATCCCCTGGAGGAGGGCATGGCAACCCACTCCAGTATTCTTGCCTGGAGAATCTCGTGGACAGAGGAGCCTGGCAGGCTACAGGGGTCACAAAGTGTAGGACAAGACTGAGTGACTTAGCACAGCACAGCCTCCAGAGGATACAGAAACTACTTTCAGTGACAGGAGCCTCTCCTATGAGTAGCGTTGGTGTCCAGAATGAGCAGCACGTGGAGAAGTATTATCATCTCTTCTAGTTACTTGCTTAATTGAGTGTTCAAGAGAAACACACAAGAGGATCCTTTTTCAGATCCATATTATACCAATTACCTTTTTATCTTTTCAAAATATGGTTTTGATGAGTAGACCTGACCTTCTCTGAATCTATAGAAATCTTTAATATACTGCAAAGGGAAGTAGGAAGGCTGGCTTTCCAATTGCCTGTAAATAGGGCTCCTATCTCTGTGCACCCATGTGGTGCTGTACACAACCCAGAGCCTGCCGCCAAGGAGAGAGGACCGGCATCTGAGTTGATGTACCCATGCTGGGCCCCAGTACCCATGCTGTGAGGAAGCCCAGGCACTGGGAGGTGTTCTGGCCACAGCCCTGCCGACTCCAGGCACCAGCTGGCATCCCCAGCAGAAACCTACGTGAGTGAGCTTTCAGACGGTATCAGGTCCAGCCTCCAAAGTGCTTCAGCGGATCCAACATCATCTGCCTTGGAACATGATGGGTTAAAGGAAGAATTTTGCCATTCAAGGCAAATCACCAACCAATTAGGGATTAGGTGTTCCCTCCTTAGAACAGAAAGCAAAAGACAAGGGGATTGTAACAGGCGGGGCGGGCGCTTATGTGGAGAGGTCACCCCAGATTGAGGTGACCAGCCATGTCCTCTCATGACAGGCAGCAAAGGTGGGTCTGCAGAGAGACTCAGGGAGCCGGAGCAGACACAGAGGGGAAAGAGGTGCCTCGTGGCTGCAGAGAAAGAAGCAGAGAGCTGAGATCAGAGACATAGGAATAGATCAGGAGCAGCTGTAGGAGCTACTGAAATTTTTCTAGTTCCTACAGCCCGTTCCTGCCTGGCTCTGCAGTTCCCCTTTTCTCTGAGCGGTCACTGTGTCCCTTCAATAAACTCCATTTGATATTCGAGCACACATGCTTCATGATCTGCTCCTTAACAACCAAGGGTCTGTGGCAGGAACACTGCGGTAGAGTCAGCGCTTATCCGGGGGCCAGGAACGGTAGGATCTGGACAAGTACTTCTGGACTAGCTGACTCAAGTACACAATATCGATGGCCATTCGATTGACCAGTCTGCTGGCTTCTTCAGGCTTCTAGAAACAAGGGCTTTGTCCTTGGTGGTTTTAGCTTCTTACTTTGTTAGTAACACTGTCCCGTTTGTGTACTCAGACGACAAAGTCAAATGTTACATGGTGAAAGGAGGAAGCATTTGATCCTAATTTATAGAGATGCATCTGGTAGGAGACAGACCAATCCAGCTCCCTAGCTATTTTTAGTGCTCCCTCATATCAGTGAAATTTTCTTTTGAACCAACTTGCCAAATATTTGGCTTTCCAGTACTGTGTATAAAAAACACATTGGCAACACCTCCAAAGCTAAGGAAATATGGATCCTGTTCAAGAAAATTTGCTCAGGTGTGATGGCTTCTTTCAGACAGGTGAATTCTTCTGACCCTTGCAGAAGCTGAAGAAATATCTATAAAGTGCCCAGTGCCATGCAGTGCTCAGTCACTCAAGTGTCCAACTCTTTGCAGCCCCATGGAATAAAACCCTTCAGGTTCCTCTGTCCATGTGATTCTCCAGGCAAGATTACTGGAGCAGGTTGCCATTTCCTACTCCAGGGGATCTTACTGACCCGGGATCAAACTCGGGTCTCTTCTGTCTTCTGCATTGGCAGGCAGGTTCTTTACCCCTAGTGCCACCTGGGAAGCCCATGAAGTGCCCAAGGAAAAGTGGAAATCAAAGGCAGAGACATCTTTACAGGTTTGGGCTCTAACATGAAGTAAACTCCAATATATTCCCCAGATTAATTTACATTCCACTGTGATTCATATAAAACAGGCAGAAAATCTCAAGTGAACAGGAATTTGTGGACTTAGCTGCTTTCTGAGTTCAACAGATGAAAAACCTCTCTTCTTTCAACTGAGCCCTGGATCTTCGTCCTCTCTGGACGATACCACCTCTCTCATGCCAAGGGGCTCTCAGAAGGAGGAGGTGTCAGCTCCCGTGGATGGGATGGATACTCAGCTCACCCCTCATTCCAAGAGAAATCCCAACATTGAAAGCTTTTTTCTTCAATCTAAGTTCAGGTGATGACAACAATAAAGCAGTACTGACAAAACGGCGCATACAGTGCCTTCTTCCTTGATTTGTGCTGCTCGCAGCCTGTCCACAGTGATGCTGCGGCTGGGAAAGCCTGGGCCACCCTCCTGCCTGGTCCCCCCATGGACATCACCCCAACAGGTACACCCTCCTGGATCTATCACGATAGCAGGACACACCTCAGCAACAACCACCAGAGAAGGTTGAAAAGACAAGGCTTCTTCTCACAGATCCTGGGGGTACATGGCAGGTCTGGGACCACATAGTGAGATCATGGGGACAGGGAGGGGTGGGGAGAGAAAGAACAGACCTGGGGTCCTGCCTTTATGGAGGAGAAGGGTGGGGTGCAGAGGGTTTCACAGGTATACGCCACTCGTGAATTTAAAACATAAGAGCAGGAATTGAAGCACAGGAAGAGAAATAAGTGTCCTTCAAGTGGTCCCTTATCTGCGTCACCCAGGCTTACTGAAAAGGGGGCTTCCTGGTTGGGGCAGCCCATCTCCTTATCCAGCTGTGTAGCTGGCGATGTGGTTATGGAGACGGATGTCTCTGAAGGAGATTCCTCAGCAACAAACAGCCTAATGACAGGCACTGAAGCTAAGATCAGAAAAGCTCACTGACAGGCACTTAGACTTTATCCCAGCCAGGCACTGACGGCTTTCATGTCATCATCACAAAATCTATATTAAAAACTGTAGGAAACATCCCCTTTCACGGAGCAACACAAACAGAATCTCTCAGTCTAGGAAATGGAAGGAGAGGGCTGAGCAGCTTCAAGTCCTTCAGCTTAATTTTAAGGGGAAGCTTCCACTGATCCCTCAGCTTCTTAATAACCAGCTCCCTTGCTGCCCCTCGTCCCTCATCCCACAGACATTCGCTGGGACAACGTCAGCTGAGAATCCGCCACATCCAAGTCTTGGCTTTGGTGCCAATAACTCAGAAGGGCCATTGCAAGAAGCCAGACTGTTCTGCCAACATGTGCTCCCAAAGTCCTCTCACGTGGGCCTGACCTGGAACCTTCTGGTAAGAGAGAAGACTCTTCTGGAGTTCAGGCCAGCTTGGTTAAACAGTTTCAAGGGCCACAGTGATCGGCTCCAGGGCAAATCCTTGGACAAAGTGGTCCCAGCTGCATCCTTCTGGAACCAGCTGGAGTCCACTCACAGTAAGGACCCAGCCCTGAAATCTATTCCTGGGCAGAACCCACTTCTTACCCTAGAGACCGCTGACCTCTGGTGACCCCTCAGCTGCATAAAGGACCCACCTTCACTGGCTTCTCTAGGTCCTTTGCCATCCTCCAGCTTGGCCTGCCCTTGACCTTATGTTTGAGCCTAACTCACATGAGGTCTTAGACAAATCTGTAAACTGAACGAGAAAAATGCTGGGGTTGGTGGGAAGCAGTGGACACGGTGGAGTAGAGGCAAATATCCATGACTTGAGACCTCACATGTGGCAAGAATGCAGATGACCTCGCCAGCGTGCAGATATCACCTCCAGGCTCACACCGGGGGCACTGCATTCGACACAAGGTTCTGCAGCCTTTACAGCTCAAACAGCCCCAGGTCCGGAGATGTTTTCTAGATCAAGCAATTCTGCGTCCCAGAGAGTCAGCAGCAGTGGCCTTTTCCCTGCTCCCTAATGGAGTATTCTCTGCAGGCTTGCTTCCACCTATAATGTTCTCCACCTTCAAACAGCTGGTTTTGAAAACTGCAGCCAAGGCAGTTTTTCTCACCACTTAAAGTCTCCCCCTTGCTCTGTTCTCTCCTCTTCCCTCACTTTGCTGCCTGTGAAGCATCAAACTCAGTCACGGGTGGGCATACTTGTGAAGAGAGCAGGGGGACCTCAGCTTCCAGGAACCCCCACCTTATGGTGTCCAGCCCTCCCTTTGTCCTTTTTAAAACCCTTTCTGGACTTGAGTGGAAGTAGAGGCAGAGAAGGGTGCTGAGGCCAGGCTTCTCTCTCCTGGAGACTTTGAGGCTCCCCCAGAGCCCACCCCTCCTTCCCCCCATCATCCTGGTCTCTTCCTCAATCTCATCGTTAGGGGATTTCCTAAGGTGTGTTCCCAAATCCATATGTGGAACCCCCTAACCCCAAGAACTGCAGAATGTGACTGTATTTGGAGACGGGCCTTTAAATAAAAATAATTAAGGTTGAATGAGGTCAGATGGGAGGCCCTAATCCCATGTGAACTGGTGTCATAAGAAAAGGAGATTAGGACACAGATATGGAGCGACGACCATGTGGAGACACAGAGAAGAGAAGCTGTCTGCAAACCAAGGAGAGAGGCTTCAGGAGAAACTAGCCCTGCCAACATCTTAATCTTGGACCTCCAGCCTCCAGAACGGGGAGGGAATCAGTTTCCGTTGTTTAAACTACCTGGTCTGTGATATTTTGTTACTGCAGCCAGAGCAAACTCATACCCTCGTAACTCTGACCTTGGGCCCCTGAAGAGGAGAAGATGGGGTCTCCCAGGAAACCAGCCTATTACAAGGCTGATAAACAGTCCTCAGAGCCCTTTCATGGCTTAAAACAAGATGGAAATACCAAGTTAAAAACAGGGGCTTCTGCGACATTCTGCAAGCACCAGCCCCTCGCTCTTCCTGCTGATTTGTTCTGCTCAGATCAGGAGAGGATGCCCAGCCTCTACATGAGAAGCCATTTACCCCAGAGAGAGTGGCAGGATCCAGGTGGTCACTGAGATTCCAACTTGGCCACACCCATCAGTCCCAAACAGATGAGGACGAGTAGCAAAGCAGCTTTTCGTTGGGAATATTCCAACAACTTCAAGAGAAATTTGAAGAATAGGTCAAATTATTCACATGCCTGTCCTTCCAAAACACATCTCACTCCTACCTTCCTACAGACCGCCACCTACCTCTCCTCCCCCACATTCAGAAGGTACCTGGGAGCCTCTTGAATGCACGTGTGTGTTTCGCCCCAGTCCCTTTTCTCGGTAACTAATTCCATATGTCCGTTGCCCTCTGTGAGAAGGAGCTGTGTCTGAGTTTCTCTGTTTACTCTGAGTTTCCTAATTTCATGAACAATTTCCTAACAATGAGGTCAATTAGACCATGGGATCCTGTCCAAGGAGAATGGCAGAGTCCCCGTCAGGGGTCCAGCCCAGCTTTGCCCAGACAAAGCGCTGGGGGACTCGCTACAGAACAGGCAGTGGGGGCTGCCTGAACCGGCCGGCTGCATGATCTAATTCTGCAGATATTTTTCCATCACTCCGTTCTATGATGTTCAGTGGATTCTCAAAATGACTCTTTTGCCATCTTCAACAAAAGCAAAGTAAGCTGCTGCTTTTTCGGTCATGAGACCCTTCCAAAGAAACAGGTCACAGCTGATTAATTAGGTGTACTTTAACAATTACTGTGAGTCTTTCATTATTAGAGCGATAGCTGGCAAAGGCTTACTTCATGCTTCAAACTGATGGATTTCAGGAAAAAGGCAACATGAAGAATAAACCAATACAATTTTAATGGATCAGATGCCCACTTACCAAAAACCACAATTCTCAGATCCACGTTTTTATTAAAGCAGACTTTCATTTGGTGCGATGGATTTGACTAAACCCAGCATTTTTCTAAACCAAAGAAATCTTATGACTGGCAATAAATTTTCTCCAAGAGATCATTTTCCAATCAGTTCCATTACAGCAAACTTATGCCATTACGCTTACCTCCAAAATATACAATTACATATATTAGCGTATACCAATGAATTTTTAATTTTTTGCCTGTTAGTTCAAACCACATGAAATATTTCTGCAACCGGATATTTTTATTGAGACCAAAGCATACACATTCCAAACAATGCATTTCTATTCAGATTCCTCTGAAGGCTAATCAAAAAAGTTTGTATTATCTGTTATCAATATGTTATTATTCAAACCATCTTTTTACTTGATTCTGCTCACTCTTTAATCCATTTGGCCAACTTCTGTCATACCTTGCCTGTTTTTCCACCACGATCTTAGAATATAGCTTATTGATATTGTCGTTATTTTGTAGACTGTAAAACGTATGCGTCTCAGAATTTTGGAACTGGCGGGATTTAGGAAGAATTTCACTTATAAAGACCACAAGTTCAGGGTTTTGTTTTATTTTTCTCTGATGGTATTTCTTTCAAGGCTAATGGTCTAACAATACCTGGTGAGCTTTTTAGAGCAAAAAGCAATTTAACTGTCATGAAATGAAGCATACAAAGAGCTTAGTTAGAGATCATCCTTTGGACCAGCTCTTAGAATTCTCTCAATTTACTCTTAAACAGCAACTCTTTAAAACTAGTCCTTGGAAGTAACCTTTCTTGGTTGCATTTTTCTTCTACCTCCTGCCCAAGATAGAAGTCTCATTCTCAAACTCTGTGGGCCTGGATAAAATCAAGTCTTTCAAAATGTCTTCCCAGTTATGGCCATCATCCCTCACCCCACCTACCCACCCACACACACACACACAGGCATGAGTGTGCCTGAGCACACATGCACACGGGTTCTAAGCCAACAGCTTGATCAAGTTGACTCTTACCCTGACACCTCCAATTTCAAAAGCTTCCTTGTACTTGTTATACTTTTGCCATACCTCAGAAAGCTAAGTCATGTCTGACTCTTTGCGACCCTACGGACTCTAGCCCGCCAGGCTCCTCTGTCTATGGGATTTCCCAGGCAAGAATACCGAAGTGGGTTCCCATTTCTTTCTCCAGGGGATCTTCCTGATCCAAGGATTGAACCCAGGTCTCCTGCTTGGCAGGAGGATGCTTTACCACTGAGCCACCAGGGACGCCATAACTTTTGCCATACTGAGGGCAATACCTCAAAAACTCTGCTTTGAGCTCCTAACTTGCTCCTTCTTGGCCTGAGGCTGGAATGTAGGTCCCAACATTCCTGGTTACAGTCATCCCATAATCCCAGCCCTCATGCTTGGGTTCCAACCCAGAAGCAAGCCCAGGCACTAGCCTCTCACTTTCCAGCAGGTGCAGTCTCTTCCCAGAATGCACCTGTCTCCCAGAGCTCCCCTCCCCATTACCCCCAGCCCCAGTCACCAGCTTCAGGCCCCAATCAGAACAGAAACACCTAGACCAGCCATCTTGGTTTTCTGGTCTCTAGGGCTTTTTTCTGTTTCTTCTCTTCTAAATTGTTTACAGCTACTTGTCAAAATGTGTAAGACTCCATTGCAGACATCTTCTTATTCTGCACTATTCCCTGACCTCTCTGATCTGTGTCTCCTACAGCTGCAGAGTCCTGAGGGCTCAAGTCATCTGGTCCACTACAACCACTGGTCAGCTGGCCCAGGCCC
Source organism: Bubalus bubalis (assembly GCF_019923935.1). Classification (NCBI taxonomy): domain Eukaryota; kingdom Metazoa; phylum Chordata; class Mammalia; order Artiodactyla; family Bovidae; genus Bubalus; species Bubalus bubalis. The sequence goes on from NC_059170.1 coordinate 42,929,188, forward strand.
AGACTCAGCCCCAGCACCCCTTTCCACTTGACAGCCCTTAGCTGTCCATCTCTGTGGCATTCAAACCACCACCCACTCACATCTGACATACACACCCTCTGCATGGCCCCAAAATATCTGAGCTGGTATTTTGCAATGTGCCATTCTCCAAGACCACACTTTCAGACATGAGATCTCTCCCTTAGGGCAAGAGAATCTGTGGCTACTAGAAAAATCACCTCAAATTACATCAATAGGGATTTTAGAGGGAAGAAGGTTTTCATTACGTGGCAGATACAAATCTCCATGCATAAACTCAGAAAGACTAGAAATACCTTTCCTTTATTTCATTTCAATCAAGAAAGACAGCTACCCCAAGCCTGGATGCCACTATAAAGAACCAGGAACTGGTCAGTTAGTTAGTTCAGTCACTCAGTCGTGTCCGACTCTGCAACCCCATGAATTGCAGCACGCCAGGCCTCCCTGTCCATCACCAACTCCCAGAGTTCACTCAGACTCATGTCCATCGAGTCGGTGATGCCATCCAGGCATCTCATCCTCTGTCGTCCCCTTTTCCTCCTGCCTCCAATCCCTCCCAGCATCAGAGTCTTTTCCAATGAGTCAACTCTTCACATGAGGTGGCCCAAGTACTGGAGTTTCAGCTTTAGCATCATTCCTTCCAAAGAACACCCAGGACTGATCTCCTTTAGAATGGACTGGTTGGATCTCCTTGCAGTCCATGGTAACAGGTATCATTTTGAGCCTCTAAGTTCATGACAATATGTCATGCAACAATAAAAGACTCATCAAGGTCTTAATTCTCATCAAAGGATAAATGGTAAAATAAAAAAGATTTTTTATAAAAAATAAAAAAGCTATCCTTTCTCCTACATCATCATATTCTAAACAAATAAAAAAGGCAGTGTTGTAAAAAAAAAAAATCCAATCTTAATTGAGTTTAGCTTTCTCTAGAGACTTCACCACGAATATTCACTTTTCATTTAATAGAGTCCTTTGGTCTTTGGAAGAACATGTATTTTGACCAAAGTAATACAGAAATAAAAGTCAACATTCTGCCATATTTGCTTGCTTTTCTAACTTGTAAAGTGAAGGGTCAAATTTGTATAAAGCTGCCTGATATCACCCAGAGTAAGAAAATAGTTTAAAAGGCCAACCCATAGGAATCATTCTGCTGTTTCTGTAGGACCCTCCCTCATCAGGCATCCCAGTTCAGAACTGTATGGCTTTAAATGTATAAATACCTGTTGAAATGACATTCCGGTCTACCTGGAAGGGGACACTCAAACCACAACCTGCGTTCCATCTGATGTTCTACTGGAGGCTGAATGAGAGAGCTCTGTGACCCATCCACTTTGGCGAAGAGCAGAGAAAACAGAAGAGAAATACCCTGGCCTTAAATGTGTGTGCTTTGAAGAACTGTTCACCCAGAAAGGCTGCTGGGGTAGAGATGACAGCTCCAACAACGTGAGTCAGCTGCCCATTTCCAGATGATCACTTTCAGTCCATGTTTCCACCAGCTGCCGATTGGTAGGTAGTTTTGAGCTACCCTGAAAGGCATCTCCGCACCCCCACCAAGGTCGAGAAATATGCGCTGGTTTTCCTAGGATCTGTATGTCACACAGATGGGAAGCAATACTGAAAATGTATCTATAAAGAATGGCTTCCATGCATCTGGAGCCAAATCTAAAGGCTAAGGTTTGGTTCTGTGATATGAGATGAGGCAGCGCAATAAACCAACATGGGTAGTAAATTCAGTATACTTATTGATATTTATGGGAACATAAGGGTGTCTTAAAATAGTGAATGTCTCATTTCACTTCGGGTTGCATGAGAAAAGGAAGGAGAGAGAGAGAGAGAGAGATGGAAATTTAGAAACAGGAAGAGAAAGGGGAAGAGCTCTGTTTCTGGGGACATCTCCTGGACCAGGTGGGGTCCCCTGTAAGCTCGGTCTCCCTGCCATGCTGTGCTCCCCACCTCTGTCCTTGTCCCATTTTATTTTTCATGTTTGCAAGATTGTCCCTTCAAACCCCGATACGTTGTAAGGTGTGTGAGAGTGAGAGGTTGGATTTGCATCTCTATGGGTCTAGGAGGAAAGCAGGAGCTTCACCTGGCTTGGGTCTTCCCAAAACTCAGACCCTGGGGCAAAGGTATGAATGCAAGCAGTTTGTTTAGGAGGTGATCCCGGGAGCTGGAGGTAGGGAAAGGGAAGGGATGCAGGGAAGGGAAGGCAGTCAAAACAGGGTAAGGGAGAGACCAAGCTATGACTGTCAGAAACTGGGGCTCAATCCCCTGGGAGCTCAGGCAGAACACCCCTCCTGCCTCCTGAGGGGTGAGGAAGTGGGGTGCTCATCCCTACCTCCCTCCATCATTAGTCCCAGGCCCCTCCCACAGGGTACCCCTCCCAGCATGTCCAGCCCACCCTGCCGCCAGGACAGAGCCCAGAAGTACAAGCTCTAGTACAGAAGGATGCTCGCTGGCTGAGGGAATATGGACCAGGCTCCAACAGGCTCGATGGACATTTGTTGAAAGAATACACACAAGAATGTGGAAAATCCTTTTTATATTCCAATTCTCTTTATAATGTTATGGTCTGTTATGTTATGTAGGTTGATTTGATATTTTTTCTTCATCTTCTTAATGAGACATCATAAAGTATAAAGGGCCTTCAATTAGATACCCAGTTCAAAGCTATTAATCTGTATAAACGGCAATGAACACCCACCTGGGTCAACACATTGAACATTCCCATCACCCAGAAAGGCTCTCACTCCCTCCTTTTTAATCAATGCCAACATCCACCCAGGAATAACCACCATTCTGACATCTATCATCAGAGATGACTTTTGCCTATTCTTGAACTTTCTGTAAAGGGATTTATTCAACACATTCTCCTTAGTATCTGTGTTGTTGTGAGTACCAATTATTTGGGGGCAGGGTGTGCATCATGGCTGTGCAGTGTTCAGGCAACTCCAGCTTGGAATGAAAATTGAATAAATGAGCCAATCCCTGAGTCACATCTAACCCTGTCCCCCATGTTTCTCGTCCCCAGCTCCTGAAAGTCCTGCCACAAGGAACCCTCCCTCCTACTTCCCCACAGCTCGCGACCAGGGGACTGTCCTCCTGGGCAAAGGAGAGTTCCACCAGCCACCAAGTGGAAGGGGCATCCACCCTGTGACCTCTCTGGCATCTCTTGCCTTCAAGCCACAGGCTTCCATTCAGCTTCTGAAGTTAGCCTCCCGGCCCCTGGAGCCATGTGCCCCACCACAGGGCACTCTGTTTTGAAGTCTAAGATCAGTGGCATGGGTGTGACAGGGGACACTGCCATAGAAACATCGATGTGTGGAAAATCTGTCTCCTTTAGAGAAACTATTGAATGTTGGTGGGCACAGGGAAGCAAGAGGCTGGAAGAGAGAGCCCTGAGCTGGTGAGGATGGGGGAGGAAGGAGCACCGTGGACCACTCTGAACCCCCAGCACCTGTCTCGACACACTTCAGAAACTTCAGACCCCTTGTCATGAGCAAATGGTGCTAGAATGGGTTGATAACCAGAGTAAAGAGCAAAGACTCATGGGCAAGGAAACAATAAAATGTAAGGTGTCCTGACTATAGGCTTTAACCCTACAAGTCTCTTGAACAGACTTCCTCTGGCCTCCTCCCCACCGACCTCTGCCAGCTAGGGCTAAAGCTCCTTTAATTAGCTGACAGGGCACTTGTCAGCGGAGGGATCAGGGGAGTGATGGCTTTGTGGAGGCCAGCACCAGGCCAGCCTGATCCCGATCTTTGCACAGACCACATGTTCCAGCATCGTGGAGACGGACGATGATCATCTGGTCTGAGTCACTTCACGTTTTATTGCTTCCTTATGATGATTATTCAATTCGTTGTACTTGAGAATATTAATGTTTTCTATTTTGTATGTATATTTTAATTCTTGGCTTTCATCTCTCTATTTGGGTTTGTTTTAAAAGTGCAGTTTAAAAAAATTAAATCAACCCAAAATTCGCCGGACCTTTTAAATGTGGTCCCCACCACATTTTTTGAAGTTGTGATTTTAAGGCTGAGAAATTTTTTCTGGGGAATGAGAGTTCATCTTGAAAGGGAACAAGGTGAGGCTCCAGATGGCAATCCTCCAGGCAGGGGGCGGTGGGGCTGAGCCTGTGTTCAGATGTGGCATCCCAGCCTTTACTGCAGAAATGAGCTGCTCCCGGTTAACCCCTTCCATGAACAGGCATCAGCTCGCTTCCATTGACACAGTCACTGCAGCCTGGCATGGACTGGGACTGCTCATGTTATCACCACTTGACCAGGCACAATACTAAAGCTGAGAGAGGTTAGGAGACTTGCTTGAAGTCACACAATGGGAAAAAAAAAAAAAAAACAAAGGCAGGAAGGAGATGCCTCACCAGGTCTTGAATCGAGAGCTTCCAATTCAGAGTTTGGTAATACATTCATTACTACCAGTCTCCTTGCTTTGAGAACGTGAGTCCAGGGGAGTATTATTACAGTCTAAATCTCTAAATACAGGATATATGGGCAAGTTTCCAAGATGTAAGCCAATAACATGCAGTTTCCCCAGCAGTAATTGAGTTTGCAGTAACCTCTGATACTAGATATACGGACAAAGATCTGCTTCCATCACCTCCTGCACTTAATCTGCCTTATGGTCAGTTACTCCGGAACACTTCTTTAATGCTAACGGGTTGCCCTTTTCCTTCTGATGGGAAGTCCCACTGTAATCTTCTCCCCAACACCAAGGCTCCTCAGCAGCACTTATCACCTGGCAAGTTGTTAGGGAAGCAGATTCCTGGGTCCCCTTCCAGTGCTAGGGAAATCAGAATTCCTGGGGATTCTGTCCAGGCATCTGTATTCTAGCCAGCTCCCCAGGTGACCCTGATGTTTGCTAAATTTTGAAATAATACTTTATGCTAAGGAGATATTTTTTCCACATGTGGAAAGACATGTCCCCTCCATGTGGAGGGCTCCTTGCAGTTTGACACAAGCTTCCCAAGCAATCAGGAGCTAAGATACGGCCATATTGGGATTCCCAGGCTGGATTAATATGGATGGAATAAAAATGCAGAAATGGTATCAGGAATAATGAAAAGCATACAGCTTAAAATAATCACTGGAATACTTGGGATTCTTAATAGAAATTATAGGGGGAAAAGAACATTTGAAAAACTAACTTACCAGGAAAAGAATATTAAATTCTGGGGAAACATTGCAGAGAACTGAGATTTTTCGATGACGCCAACTAACCTTAATTAATACTCAAAAGGACCACCCGTTGCACTCACCCCACCCACCCCCACCTTTCCCTTAAGAGTTTATTAGCACTTTCCCATCTATGCTCTCAGGATTTCTTCCTCCTTTCTGATAAAAATCTTTTGATGGACACAAACTATCAGCTACCGTATTGTGATAAAATGCCATGTCCTTGTTTTTTTTCAAATTGAGCTGTAGTCGCTTTACAATGTTGTACTAGTTTCTGCCATACAATGCAGTGAATCAGCTCCACATGTACATATATCCCCTTCCTCTTGGGCCTTCCTCCTTCTGCCATCTCATCCATCTCGGTCACCACAGGGCACCAAACTGAGCTCCTTGTGCTATATAGCAGCCCTCCTCGAGCTCTCTGGTTTACACATGCTGTGCACATACATCAATCCCAATATCCCGATTAATCCCACCCCCTGCCCCTACCCCGTGCCTACATGTCTGTTCTCTATGTTTTTGAGTCTATTCCAGCCCTGCAAATAGGTTCATCTGTACCACTTTTCTAGAGTCCACATATATGTATTAATATATGATATTTGTTTTTCTCTAACTTCCTTCACTCTGGACGACAGACTCTGCTGCTGCTGCTGCTAAGTCACTTCAGTCATGTCCGACTCTGTGCGACCCCATAGATGGCAGCCCACCAGGCTCCCCCATCCCTGGGATTCTCCAGGCAAGAACACTGGAGTGGGTTGCCATTTCCTTCTCTAATGCATGAAAGTGAAAAGTAAAAGTGAAGTCGCTCAGTCATGTCCGACCCTCAGCGACCCCATGGACTACACAGCCTACCAGGCTCCTCCATCCATGGGATTTTCCAGGCAGGAGTACTGGAGTGGGGTATGACAGACTCTAGGTCCATCCATGTCTCTAGAAATGACCCAATATCATTCCTTTGTATGGAGTTTCCTTAAAAAGCTAAAAATAGGACTACCATATTACCCAGCAATCCCACTACTGGGCATACACTCTGAGAAAACCATAATTTAAAAAAACACAGACAGTATCTTTTGTTAATACTCATGTTTCATTTAAAAATGTTAACGCTGTATGTGTAAGACAGAACATCCATGATTCCTGTTTTTTATGTGACTAATCTTAATACTCACACAGCTATATTTATAATTCTGCCAATTTCTAGATTAAAGTACACAATCTAATTGCTTGTTTTAACATTGGGGCTGATTTTGGAAACAGATGAAATGGAATTAATAAGAGGAAATTTCTCTGGGTGTTCTGGAGTCGGCTGTATTCCACTTTCTCACTCTGATACTTCTCAAAACCATCTAGAAATAAAAAGCCTGAATGTATCTTAGAGTTGGCAGCCCTGTTCTTGGTTTGGCTCCATCATCAGGAATGGAGTAAAGAACATTTGTGCTGCAAACTGATTTCCCCAGACCCTGAACCCAAAGTGGGTAGAAAAATTCTAATCATCAATTAACTCTAAAACACCAGTCTTGGATGCGGGAGAGCTGGTGGCTGGTTCTGACTCTGCTGCTCATGAGCTAACCATCTGTATCTTGTTCTCATCTGGAAAAAGGGAATAATGTAGGCTCTAAATACCTTGTGAGTTTCTTGTGAAACTCAAATAATTTTTTTAAATGACATGCTGTTGTTATTCAGTCCCTAAGCCGTGTCCAACTCGTTGTGACCCCGTGGACTGCAGCATGCCAGGCTTCCCTGCCCTTCACTGTCTCCCAGAGTTTGCTCATCAAATTCATGTCCACTGAGCCAGTGATGCTATCTAGCCATATTACCCTCTGCTGTCCCCTTCTCCTTTTGCCTTCAGTCTTTCCCAGCATCAGGGTCTTTTCCAAGGCTGCTCTTCCTGTCAGGTGGCCAAAGTATTGGAGCTTTACAGACATAATGTATATGGAAGCTTCACAGATTACGAAAGTAATTCCCTGATTTCTGCAGGTGTTACCACTATATTATTGTTGTTATTATTATTACTACTACTACTTAATCCAGGCGCCTGTCTCTGGAAGATATCTTTCTAGATATGAACTCACTTTTTTAGTCTGAGGCTTGAGTTCAGTGCCTGGCGTCTATGATCTGTTCTTTATCAAGGATTCTCTGGTTCTGACCATCGAGGGAAACCGAGGAGGAAGGCTGTGGAAGATGCTGCCACCATGCCCTGAGTGTGCAGCCTGATTCTGACTAAAAGCCCACGGGACCCTCCTCCAAGGGCTTTCTCTGGCCATCAGAGTTCCAGGGTAGACCAGGCATTTGGGGACTTAATGCCCCAGAAGCAGCCCCACCTGATGACAGACGGAAATTGGAAGATAAATACCCCATCACCTTGGCCCCTCAGTTGGGAAAAATCTGAGGTATGTCCTACACAGTCTCCCAAAGGGTCCACCATGGGACTGAGCCCCAGGTGCCCCCAGTAGTCACCCATTCATCACTGGACTGGCCCCTCTCTGTCCTGCCTGTCCCCTGTTCACTGTCCCCCTCCCAGTGATCCTCAACTCATGGAAGCGGACAGTGGTTTGAAAACATTGGTGAAAGTGAGACACCAGTCTGAACAGCAAGACTGATGCCCCCGGAGCAGAGGGACTGATCTCAGCCCCTGACTCCTTTCCTGAGCTGAGGACACAGTTCCGTGGGAACCCGCCCTACCCTCTCCCTCGCTGTCGGCTCTCCCACATCACCTCTCTCACTGCAGCCTCGCTGTCGTCTAAGTCCCTTCCAAGAGAAAACAAAATTCATAAGCGTCTGTCACCACAGTCTCTAGCGATGAGAACTGAAAGGTGTGGCTTCTTTGAAAGAAAAATGACAAGACAGTGAATGGTGCCCCGCCCCCAGGTGTTGGCAGATGAGAGCCTGATTCATTCAGGGACACAGAAGGGAAAGCCTGTCTGCCTGGTCAGTGCTTTTTCTAATAAGTTGCAATTGTTGTTGATGCTTTCAGAGTATGGTGCTCTGCAAGAGAATCGGTCTCCTTCCAGCCCAGGTTTAGGTGGAGACCCTGGCGACCCAAGCAAACACCATGACAATGGAATCCCCTGATGTCGGGCAGCCAGCCTTTCATCTGTCCCCGGGAGTGACAAGGAGGCCTGGCTTCCTTCAGCAGTGGGGGTTGGGGAGTGGGAGCTGGGATCAGGGGGTTGTTTGCAGAACTGATTTAGGAAACTGATACCCTCCAAAGTGCCCCTTCATTCTAGGTCACTGCAGCCGCTGCAGGTAAAAGGATCTCTGTGATGCGGCTGGCCCCACTATTGTCTGCGCCAGCCCATGCTGAATGGGGGTAACTTAACCCCTGGAGAGATAACCAACTGTTGTGTGTGCGCTCACATTCACAGCTGGCAATTCCCATGAAGCGCCAAGGTGGTTTTCCGCGACTTTTGTTTTACTGCCACTCTGGCAGCAGAATGGGAGGTAGTCCTGGACCACAGAGGCGAGGCTGGAGAAGAACAAGTCCAGCCCCCTCTCCCAACCCAGCCCCACCCCAATGTCCTTGTCCTAGCTCCACCAAGGATACCCCCGTGAAGAAGCCACATAGAGGCCACGCTCACGTCTCCCAGATGTCTTTATTCTGTTGTGAATTTGACTTTAAATTATCAACATATTTTCTTGAAAGAAAAATATACTGGAAACCCCCAAAAAGAGAGAAAAGGCATTTTGAGGCTGTGATATATTTTGTGACTTCTGTTTTGGAATGGGAAAGCCCATGAAATGACCAACGTCTGACCGATGTTCTGCCTAGGACTTTGAGGGTCTCAGGCATCCACCCCACACCATCCCCACACCCTCCATCACCAGCCAGCTAGATTCATCCACCCCACCACCAGCAGCCAGCCCCTAAGCCCAAAAAAATAAAGCTCTCCTGCTCTTAGCCTGGACATTCTCAGGCTGATTTTAGCCCAGATTCCTCTTTATTGATAGAATCTCATTTATTTTTCTTCTGAAATAGGGACATAGAAGAATGCAAGAGTTATTCATAATCTCACCATCCAGATAACACTTGTTGAAAATTAAAACCCTTTTAAAATTTAAAAAAGAATGGATAATATGCCATACATATAGTGAAACAATTCAAATAATAATGAAGGTAAAAATAACTTTATAGAAAATCAACATTCACCCCAAAGGTAACCACTGCTAACATTGCCTGGAGTTTCCTTCCAAAGTAGAAAAAGAACTGCATATAGCAACAAAATGTATGTAGCCCTTTATATGACTTATACAAAAAAAAAAAAAAAGAATATAATATCCACACTGTTTTCCATCTTATCCTTTTCTTATCTTTGTTGATGGCAGGAGGAGAAGGGGGTGACAGAGGATGAAATAGTTGGATGGCATCACCGATTCAATGGACATGAGTTTGAGCAATATCCAGGAGATAGAGAAGGACAGAGAAGCCTGGCATGCTGCAGTCCACGGGTATTTGCAAAGAGTCAAACACAACTTAGTGACTGAAGAACAACAATGCAAGGAAAATCATAGTAGGCAGAATGTAACCACCTGAGCTGGAACTCGCCCTGAGGGTCTGTTTGCCCAGCAAAAGGAAATTAAACCTGTGTTTGGGGAAAATGGTTCAGTTTTAGTCAACATTTCCCAAGATAATCTTTCCATCAGCAGCAAGCTATTGTATCCAGGCACGAGAAAGAACCCTAAAAAGTTAAGGATAAAAGGGATAAATCCAAAGACACTGGTTAATTCAGCCCCTCATTCTACAAATGAGAGATGAACTGACCCCTGAAGCGACAAAGTCAGTTAGCAAACAATCCAAGGTCAGCTGAAAAGTCTCAGCACCCAAACTAGTGTTTATTGCATCACCCTGTGTGTGCTCAGTCACTCAGTTGTGTCCGACTCTTTGCTACTCCATGGGGTGTCGCCCACCAGGCTCCTCTGTCCATGGAGTTCTCCAGGCAAGAATACTGGAGTGGCGTGCCATTTCCTTCTCCAGGGGGTCTCCCAAGCCAGCGATCGAACCTGCATCACTTGCATCTCCTGCATTGGCAGGCAGATTCTTTACCACTACAGCCGCCTGGGAAGCCCTATTCCATCGCATCACAATGGTTTATTTGAACAGAGTCCTGGAATACTCATTAGAACTCAAAAAAGCAAGACATATGTGAATAGGGAATAACTGAGAGTTTTAAAACTAGCTCCTATTAGTGATGTCATGTAAATATTTAAGGACCTCAGAGATTAGGATTTTTTGTTCTTCTTGGAGGGGAGTGATTTAATCTCCTCTGTATCCTAGGGGTCCTCCCCTGAGGAGGATGCTAAATGATGGGGTTCCAGGCCTCCATCCTTCCCTGCCCCCCAACTTTGACCTCAGCAATGTTGCTTCTGCAACATTTTATATGCTAAATGGTTGTACATAAAATATATTGACATAAGGTTCTACTGCTAAAACAAAAAATGCTAATATCACTGTTTTTGGCACAAAAGCCTAATGCTACATAATTTTTAAAAATTTATTTGGGGTGATCCAAGAAATACAGCAGATGACAAAGTAGATTGAGCTTGGAGAGAATGGTTTCCCCCCTACACCATTTTTTCATCACCATAATGACCTAGCACATCCAAAAAGTCATTTCTTGGGCATCCACATGATATATTTAGATCCAGCCAATAAGGAGAGAGATGCCAGAAAAACTTACAAGGTTTTCATATGAATGTACCAATCTTATCCCCACAGTGTCATTGGCACATGCAACTGTTAAAAGTATGCAATTTTTTTTGGTAATAATTTCTTAAAGTTGGACAAAAAAGAATATGGGAAAGTTCTTGAGATTCATTGCACAGCAATGTGACTGTACTTAACATTGTTGAACTGTACAGATGTGGCAATTAAATGTTTGGCAATTAAGTTCATCAAGAAAATTTTAAATGAGAAGTGTGCCCTTCTTCAGTCCTTCATCTGTCAGAAGGAATGCAGTGGTGATGGCTGATGCTCCAGCAGCCATCGTAGACCATGCAGTGGAAGCCACATGCTGAAGACGGTGGAGCATCAAGATTCCATGTAGAGGAACCTAGTCTCTGATGTCAAGGGCACCATGCCAACTCTACACAGGCTGCTTCTGGTTCTCTTTCATGTAATAGAAAAATAAATTTCTATTAAGTATTATTTAAAAAAAAAAAAAAGATTGCCAAAGGAGGTATTTGCATCACATGTGTCAGACATATCATGAAAATGAAGTTGTAGTCCCAAATCATTTTTATCTTATTTATTTTACTAGAATGTCCTAACTGGGTTATGATAGAGAGCAATGTTTCTCAAAGTGTGGTCCCATGACCAACATCACAGCATCACTTGGGACTTGTTAGCAATGCCCCCAGGTCTTAGGACTTAGACCTGCTTGGGGACGGGCCTGGGGAGCTCTCTTTTAGCCATCCATCAGGGAATTCTGTGTTGCAGGAGCAAAGCAGAATCATTCATCTAGAGGTAACATGAAGTAGGCTGTTTGTACAGTGTTATGGCTAAGGGCTGGGGTCTGCAGTCAAGCTCTGAGTTTGAATCTCTTCTCTACCACTTAGTAGCTCTGCAGCCCAGAAAAGAAGCTTCACCTTCTCAAGCCTCAAATTTCCCAACCATAAGATGGAGAAGAATGACCAACACCTCTGTCCTAAGGTTCTGGAGAAGATGGAATAGTATAACTTGTGTAAAGCTCTGAATTGCTAAGTGTTAACTGCTAAATGCAAGGTCAATAAATGTATCTTGTTAGTGTTTCATGCTCTGTGAGGCCTCAGGGCCCAGTCGCAAACAAGCATGATAACCAGGTTGAAGAACAAGAGGGGAATGTCAGGAATTTCTTTGAAAAAAAGGAATGAACAGAACTGAAATTGTGCTGAACCCACTTGCCAAGAAAAAACAACAAATTAGGGAAACAATAACAACAGTATTACTAATGATAGCATTTGCCAAATTCTTACCATGGGCCATATGCTGCTCTGACCACTTCACACCTTGAACACATTAAATCTTCCTAAGGTCCCAGATAGCACTGTGATAAAGAACCCATCTGCCAATGCAGGAGATGTAAAAGATGTGGGTTTGACACCTGGGCTGGGAAGATCCCCTGGAGTAGGAAGTAGCCAGCCACTCCAGTATTCTTGCCTGGAAAATTCCCTGGACAGGGGAGCCTGACAGGTTATAGTCCACAAAGCTTCAAAGAGTTGGACATGACTGAACACACTTTTAAGGTCCCTCTGAGGCATGTGGGTTTGTTTTACAGATGAGGAGACAGGCACAGAGAAGTTAAGCAATGAGCCCAAGATCACACAGTCAGAGAGAAGTAAAGCTAGATTCCATCACAGAAATTTGGCTCTAAAGACCATGTTCTTGAGACTTCCCTGGTGGTCTAGTGGCTAAGACTCTGCCCTTCCAATGCAAGGCATAGGTTCAATCCCTGGTCAGGGAACTAAGATCCCACATGCCCCATGGCATGGCTAAAAGATAAAAAGTAAAATAAAGCCCAGGTTCTTAACCTTGGTCCCTGTCAGATCAAATCAGATCAGTCGCTCAGTCATGTCCGACTCTTTGCGACCCCATGAATCGCAGCACGCCAGGCCTCCCTGTCCATCACCAACTCCCGGAGTTCACTGAGACTCACGTCCATCGAGTCAGTGATGCCATCCAGCCATCTCATCCTCTGTCGTCCCCTTCTCCTCTTGCCCCCAATCCCTCCCAGCATCAGAGTCTTTTCCAATGAGTCATCTCTTCGCATGAGGTGGCCCAAAGTACTGGAGTTTCAGCTTTAGCATCATTCCTTCCAAAGAAATCCCAGGGCTGATCTCCTTATTCCTAGGTATATTTCTGTTCCTGCTCAGGTGTAGAATAAATAGAATGGCGGCCTCTAACCCAGGTTAGAATGAAGGGAAATTTCAGTTTGTCGGTTTGTATTGAGCACTTACCATACGTGAGTGTCTTAGTTTTGGAGCCTCCTAGAATCATCTTGGAGACCAGGACTTAAGAGTAGCTTGGGGAGGATGCGGCTGTTCAGGGAGCATCTATAGGGAAAGAGGAAGTAAATACAGAGATGGGGAAAGTGAAAGAAAGTGAAAGTCAGTAACAAGTTAACACAGTTAAATCTAACTCCTGGGAGATATTGAATGAGGGCTGATCCTGCGGGTATTCATTCCTTCAACACGTCCAACTGCCTGACAGCAGCCCAAAAGCAGAGCGGGCTTTTGAGATTCTTTAAACGCTCTAAGCTAAATTTACATCTTTGTTAAAGGAACCTTATCCAGGGCAGTAGTTTCACTCTGGAATCCTCAAGGCTCCTTAAAACAGAGATATCCGGCCGCAGTCCCAGAGTTTGGGACTGAATAGATCCAGGTAGGATCTGCTCATTTGCATTTCTAACAAATTTCTGAGGAGGATGCTGTTGGCTGGAACACACTGGTTGGTCCCACCCGGAGGGACTGCCATGGGCTCCTGAGGACTTTGCTACATCCTGTGTGTCTTTGTGTGTGTGTGACAGGAATATTTTCAAAAGAAACGATCAATCACTCACAGGCACACTTTGATGCTGGAATTTCTAACTACATCACAGAAAGGAACATGTCTCTGCCCTCCACCAGCTGATCTCAGTCAGGCACACAGTGGTAGGGGGACCCATCTTTTCCTGCGGCCCCAAGAAATACAATAAGTCCTTCGGTTCTCATAGATATCTCTTACAGAACCTGAAATCATTCAATGTCTAAGTAAAACAGTATGCTTGAGTTTCGAAACTGATTGTTGTTTGTTTTCCTTCTTAAAGGAGAAGTCGTAATCTGCTTGTTCGCTTGCAAAGAGTCATCAAGAGCTCATTCCAGCTTTCGGTGATCCTGAAAGCCCCATGGGTCTGAGAAACCAGCCCCTCAGCCCACAGCTTAAGCACACTCTGCGCTAAGATTACAGAGGACCCACATAAAACAATAATCTATATTTTGATGAGACTGGAAATTATATAAAAAAAAACTTATGGTTTGCTGAATATTATGCAGAGAAATCATCTTAAATTACCAATTTCCAAAATCAACAAGGTATCACTTTACTAATCCAAAAAGGCCCATCAAGTTTTCGTAACTTAATAAGTCACTGAGAACTGGTGTGGTGAGTTGACTTTCCTGGCTCAGGGATGGGATTTGGTTCGTGACACATCATTTCTCAACCTTGTCTACTGTTTGACTTTGGATCTCAGCCAATAACAGCCAGGGTTAAGAAACTGTTATTCCTAAATATAAGGTCACAATATGAAACATTTTATTTCATCATATGAACTTTTCAAAACAATTGCTCTAGAAATGAAACCAAATAGAGTTCTATTGCCTCGGTATTACTTTTCTGCATTACTATAAAAAAGTAAAATCCACAAATTACCATTGATTTGATAAAATTATTATTGAACATCTAATACCAGCAATAAATATACTCAAAAAAATAGAGAAATTTTTCCCCTCAATCATCAAACTCTCTCCCAGGTTTATTTGAAGGCCACCTAAGACTATCGACAGTTAAGAGCACTAAATGATTTTTTTTTCCTTTGAATAGGTGGGCTTTATTTAGCAACTCGGAGAGGGCAATGGCAACCCACTCCAGTACTCTTGCCTGGAAAATCCCATGGACGGAGGAGCCTGGTAGGCTGCAGTCCATGGGGTGGCTAAGAGTCGGGCATGTTACTGTAATATTTATGACTTCACTTCACATTGTTATTAGAACTATTGTGGACATTATCCTATCTGTTAAAGATTAATTATTGCAGATTTGAAGAGAAATTCATCATTCTTAAGGGAAAGCTGTGCTGTTTTTTAATTCCTAAATTCTTACTTTAAAAGGTAGAAAAATCACAGTTTGCTAGTTTGATTAATTTGATTTAACTCGCTGTTCTTTAAAGCCAAATGTAAGTTTTTTGTTTTTGTTTTTGTTTTTTTCCAAATTAAAGTTTTGGATCTATGTTAAACCAGCACTGTAACTTTATGAAACTACCCATATAGGCAAGAAATTTCCTTTTTGTGAAATATGCTTCACATTCCTATACATTATTGTATCTGATTTTCCTAAGATGCCTCTAAAAATTAAAAACACTCCTCTTCTGAGAAAAGTTGATTGTCCCAATGTCCTTGCTTATTTAGAGATAAATAGATTCTGTTTGAAAAATAATAAATCTGAGTAGCTATGTAAACAGAAGAAATTCATGGTCATCCTACCTACTCATCTGATGCAAATTGCTAGAACTAATAATGTAATAAACAAAAATTATTTACACTCAACAATGTTGCCTGCATAATGTTACCCCATACCAGTGTTCATTTAGTGTCCTTCAGTGCTACTTTTTTTTGAACCTGGTATTTGCTATGTGTCAAGTTACTCTGGGACTTCCTATAGGACAATGAAAGCTAAGCATGAAAGAACAAGAAAAATCCTTCTTAGATGGAAGCTTTGCAGTTTGACAGGCATACATTCATGGTGGTTTCTTAAGAGGTAACTTTGCTTCCAAGTAATCCTTCTGTATAAATATCACTAAGGAAATTGCTATAGATACTTGCTATGTGTCTGAATAGAGCAATTTAGTCTTTAAAAACCTTGAAAAACTCTGTGATGGCCAGGAGCTTCCCATTCCCTACTCTGCGAAACAAAAGTGAATAGTGCTATGTGGAAAATTAGACCTAGAACCTACTTCGATCTGAAATCACAGAGCAAATCAGGAATACAAATCGATGCATTCAAAACGTGATTATCTTTTAAAAACTGAACATACACTTACTATGGAAACCAGAAACCCCCTCCTGAGTGTTTGCCCAAGTGAAATGAAAACTTATGTGTGAAGCCCTATACCAAGGTCACAGGACAAAAGTCTCTGGAACTGACCAAGCCCCATAGCAACTGTTGCCACAAGTCTCCAGATCCAAACTGGCCAATTCCCTGACCCCTGGTTATTAGCTAAAATAACCATTTATTAACACCCTATAGCATCCTAACCAGTCACCTAATGCCATCCTTCCAATAGGAATTTATTTTCTCTGTCTTGAGACTATAACAATTGGCTACTTGTCTGCGAAAGAGGTCTGCTCTCTCTTGAGTCAGTCCGCTATTCTAAGTGTCTCCCACTCCAATAAATTCTATTTTCCTCTCAATCTGCCCCACTTCTGGAAATTCTTTTCCAACCTGTCCACAGACCACGACACTATGTTCTCACAAAAATCTATGAGCCAAAGGCTGTAGCAGCTTTATTCGTAATTGCCCCAAACTGGAAACAATCCAAATGCCCTTCAAGAGATACACGGATAAGCTGTGTGGTCCATGGATACCACAGGATGCTATTCAGTAGTAAAAGAAAATGAACCAATTATGCTCTGAACAGCATGACCAGCGACAGCAACTTCTGGTGAGTGAAAGAAGTCAGACTAAAAAGACTGCGTATTGTATGATTCCATTTAGCTTTCTACTTTGCATTTTAGAAGAAGTTAAAGTACCATCAACAGTGGCCAGGGGTTGGAATAGAGGGAAGCACTGTCTACCAAGGGGAGGTGAGGGAATGTTAGAGCATGGCAGGATTATTCTATATGTAGATCGTGATGGTTACATGCTTATGCATTTGTCAAAACTCACAAAACTACACACTAAAAGGGTGACTGTTAAGTATATGCAACTTATACTTAAAATTTTTCAGGCTTTATTTTTTTTTTTTTTAGAGCAGTTTTAGGTTCATAGGAAAATTGACAGGAAGGTAAGGAGATTTTCCATACATCCCTACACAACCTTCTCCACTACCATCTCCCCCATCAACAGCATCTCCCACCAGAGGGTACATTTGCTACAATTAAGGAACCTACGCTGACACATCATTATTGCCCGAAGTCCATAGTTTATGTTAGGGCTGAACGTTCTATGGGTTCAAACAAATGTATTTACAATGACATGTATCCATCATTATAGTATCATACAGAGTAGTTTCACTGCCATAAGAATCCTATGTGCTCTGATTACATTTTTAAATTATTGTTCTTCAATAAAAAAAAATTTTTTTTTTCTTATTCCAGAAAGCCCCTGTCTGCCTTTTGGCTCCTCCTTAACCTTGGGGAATATTGAAAATCAGAGAATTTTTCAGATTTTTCATTTAGTCACTCCTCTCGTTCTAGAACTTTTACAGAACCCACTCTAGACATTTATTAGTAATGGACCTACTACTCCTCTGCAATGCGTCTAAAAGTATGTCCAGGCTTGCTCAGCATCTCCAACAAAAGAGCTGACCTCTCCTCAAAACTCGAAGAATGACCCAGAACTTCCCTTGGCTTGCGCATCCCACCCTTGGGCAAGAGAATTTAGGAGCCTGATTTGTTTCACTGTGCCTAGAACCCCTGTGTTATTCCATGCATGGCTATTCAGCTGAAAACCTCTTCAACTTATCCTGCTGAGTGCCAGAATCTACTCATGAGACTTTGCACGGTCTTTCATCCACGACTTTCATCATTACAGGGTCATCCAGCCATGTTCCATGTATTTTACGAAAGTATCTTCGTATCTTTGAAGTTGTCTTCAAATTATTTCTTGATCTACTAATACAATGTAGGTTCTTATCCTGGCTTTATTCCTTCTAGAGAAGTGATTTAGGCAAGATAGTGAACCTCTTCACATCTCAGTCTAATCATACTAAAGTATGGATAAATACATTTCCCACTTCATAAGACTGTCAAGAAATTTTGTTATTCATTTAATTTTGGTGAGCTGCACCACAAGGCATGCAGGATCTTAGTTCCCCAATCAGGGGTTGAACCCACGCCCCCTGCATTGGAATCACAGTCATAACCACTGTGCCACCAGGGAGGTCCCAAGAATGTTATGAGATTTAAATGATAAAATCCATACGGCATGCTTAGAACAGAGCCTGATGTGTAGCAGTGATTCAGTGAGATGCCCCTGATCTTTTACAAAAGGGAGTGAGGCCAATTTAGATGGACTTGCTTGTAACGCCTCTTGTTGACTGCTTGAATTTGCAAACTTCCTAAGAGCCCAATGACCAAAAATCAGTCCATTGACCTTTTTCATTCTTCCATCACCTCTTTTGTTAGCCATGATCCCTCAAAAGTGGTCCAAACCTGTGGGTTTGTTTTCATGAGTCCTTGGTTCCAGGATGCAGTTTGCCTGATTTCAGGGAATGAACCACATCAGGGGGTTGACAATTTGGACTCCACTCATCTCTGACTACATTCGTTCCACAATTTCCTGCCAAAGTCATGAGCAAACACACACAATAATGGTTTGGAAACATAATGAAAAGAAAATATTCTTTCTGAATGGAGCAGATGTATGAAAATACAGTGAAGCCCTCTGTGCTATTAGAACTAATGTTCCTTGAAAAAGTAGGTTAGCATATAAAATAATCTTTCTAAAACTATATATACATATATACTTCCCTGATGGTTCAGAAGATTAAAAAAAAAATCCACCTGCAATTCAGGAGACATTGGAAACTTAGATTCAATCCCTGGGTCAGGAAGATCTCCTGGAGGAGGGCATGGCAACCCACTTCTGTATTCTTTCCTGGAGAATCCCAAGGACAGAGGAGCCTGGCGGGCTACAGTCCAAAGGGTCACAAAGAGTCAGCCACAACTGAGCAACTAATCACAAGCATGTGTGTGTGTGTGTGTGTGTGTGTGCGCACAGGCACTAAAAAAAAAGAAAAAAAAGAGGGCCAACGCATGTTCCTGAGAATGCATCAGCTGATTAGAGTTGCAAATTTTCTTTTGTCCATAAACCATACCCGCAATGCATTGTCTAGTTAACTTTTTATTTTCTTAAGTGCAATAAGAAATTGGAGACACTCGTTAAATTATCAGAGTGCAAAAAAGTTGACAGACTTTTGTGATTTTCCCAAACTTGGGGTGTTATCTTGCACACCTCTAAATCAACAATTTCTAAGTGACTTGACTTCATAAATTCTTTTTTAAAGTGTGAAATGTGCTTTTCTGTCATTTTCACACAAGTTTCACTGGTTTTCACACTAATTAGTCAAAGTATACAAGTACAATAAGTACAAAAAGCCTAAAGAGATTAAGAAAGAGACCCACGGACTCCTGACAAGTACAGAACTTAACTGAAGGAGGTAGAACTGTCAAAAGCTCTAGAAGCGTGTTGTCTAGTGTGGCAGCCACTGGCTCATGGGCGTGCACATGTCAGTTGTGCGTGTGTTATAGTCACTCAGTTGTGTCTGACTCTTTGCAACCCCACGGACTGTAGCCCACCAAGCTCCTCTGTCCATGGGGATTCTCCAGGAAAGAACACTGGAGTGGGTTGCCATTTCCTTACTCCTCTGTGACTGGTTTCAAACTGCCAACACATTGTCACTCAACCACAGTTGGAAAGAGACATGCCCAGTCAGCTTTGGTGAACTAGTTCAAGCAAGTATAAATAGGTTTGACCTGGCTCCAGCAGACCACAGGATCTAAGTAACGGTCATCAGTGGACATTGTTTTGTAAAAAGTGACAAAGAACTTTATGCTGAAGTATCTGGCTGACAACACCTGACAAGCACTATAAATCTCAACTTCTGCAGAAAGGCCCAGTATGCGACACAGCCTTGTGAGACCCAGACCTTCCCTGTCCACTCCTCATGCCCACCCAACCCCAACCATTAATCTAATCAAGCTTCCAGCTCTACCTCCCAGGTTATAGGAAATATCAAGAATAAAGAAAGAAGTTACACATCACCCCAAGGAACCAAGCAGCCAAACCCAGGAAGTAGGACCTTCTCCAGCTCAAATGCCCCAGTGTGTCTAACAATCATCAGGCAGGGGAAAAGGGACAAGAGAAAAGAAAAAGAAGAGAAAAACAGAAAAAGAGATGTTAAAGAATAAAAGACACTTATAACCAGATATACTGCAATATGTGATTCAAAGAAACCAATTGAGTAGCAATCTGGTAAATTTTAACATGAAAGGATATTAGATGATACTAAAAATTATTGTTAACTTTGTAGGCTTAATACTGGTGTGATGTTCTATTTTTTAGAACCCCTTATCAGATAAAGATGTATTTATGCTGAAGTATTTATAGGTGATATTCTATAATATGTATGATTTGCTTTAATATACTCCAATAAAAATAAAATATGGATGAGGAAGAAAGATAAAACAGGCAGTCAAATGGTCTGAGCCATTTAAAGCTAAGTCATAGCTTCATGTGGATTCAGTATACTATTTAAGTTTTTCATTGGAAGGACTGATGCTGAAGCTGAAGTTCCAATATCTGGCCACCTGATGTAAAGAGCCAACTCCTTAGAAAAGACCCTGATTAGGGGAAAGATTGAAGGTGGGAGGAGAAGGGGACAACTAAGGATGAGATGGTTGGATGGCATCACTAACTCAATGGACATGAGTTTGAGCAAACTCTGGGAGTTGATGAAGGACAGGGAAGCCTGGCATGCTGCAGTCCATGGGGTTGCAAAGAGCTGGACACGACTGAACAATAATCTAATTTTGCATATGTTTTCAAAACTATTAAAAAATAATATAACTTTCTATTAAACATTCTAAAGATAAAATAAAAGATGTTTTCAGATCAAGAAGTAAGTTGGCATTCTCTGTATCATGAGTTTGATTATGGGGGTGGTAATTATCTTCTGTATTTTGGGAAATTTCTAAAATGAAATTATTACTCTTAAGTCAGGCACTTCCAAGTACACTTAATTTTTTAAATCCAAGGAAGAAAATCAGGTTAGTAGATAAGATCTTTATGGCAAATATCTCTTCTGACTAAAAATAAATTAATGATATTAATATGACAACAAAAGTAAAGTTATATAAAGCTTCTCAATTTTTCTTAAATATGCCATCATGTGATGAGGAAATACATGTCATTTCTGTTCCTAATTTTCTAAAACACTGCAAAAATACAATGATCCAAAAGTCACTATTTATTAGGACTTCCCTGGTGGCCTAGTGGTTAAAAAGCCACCTGCCAATGCAGGAAATACAGATTCGATCCCTGGTCCAGGAAGATTCCACACGTGCAGAGCAGCTAAGCCCGTGTACCACAACTAATGAGCCAGCACTCTTGAGCCCTCAAGCCACAACTACTGAACACCCAAGGCAGCCAAAAAAAGTCACTATTTATTAATAGTTTCCTACTGTTTCCAAAACCAGCATGGTTCCCACTGAGAGCTGTAGGCAAGGCCACCAGGTCAAAAGACCAGAACCCACCCCCCTTTTCTGTTCTCCAGCAGATTTGTGTCCTGTCCGCAAATTTTCTCTTTCCTTCCGCATCTTCCCCTGCTCCCTCCAGTAGTTCTCCTTCTATTCTCAATTTGACTTTATGAAACCACTGGACTGGTTGGAAGAACAGGTTCAAACCCCAGCATGGCTGCTGAGAAAACTCTGGGCCATAGCACACTGAGTGCATACAGTTCCTACAGGTTCTCTTGCCAACATTTGCTGAGCTACAGAAATCCTGCTGGTGAGTGCTTTGCGTTCTGATGGGACTGAAGGTACAAATTTTAAATGTTGAAGAATTAGGTAAGATTATACCATGAATGAATGCATAAATATATGGACACGAGGGAACCATTTGGAAATTTACAAATCATGTAAATTATGTCACACGTGAATTATAAATTATGAAATGGTTTCCTGTTAGCTGAAGATTTAACATTGCTCCCAGAAAAACTTACCTTGCTCCGTAGGAATGATTTCCTCCCTGCAGACGCTGGCTAATGACTTAGATCATTTGCTACCCACCTGCATAGTCCAGGTGTCTATTTGTGCATCACTAATGATTCTGGAAGTATTGCTTATGCCCAGCAACAAATATAGGATGAATTAAACATCAGTAACTGGTTTTGTGGAGTAGCTAAGAAAAATTGAAACTTAAAAAACGTGCCAAGGCAAACTTATTTTCATAAACGAATGCAGAACACTGTTACGTTTGAAGTGGTGAAAACAGCACAGAATAAATTAAAATAACGCTCATAAATCAGGTGAGCTGGTTCCAGATTCGATGATGGTGGTTAGTAAGCAGAAACTGCATTTGGTTTCATTACCTACCCGTCACAATGAAGTCTGGGAGGTGGGCATGAATCTTCACCTGCCAACAGGTGTGCAAGAAGCATGTATTTTGTACCCAGGGGGCAAGAAAAAGTCTGACTTCCTTGATGGAACAGGAAAAGGCACACAGACACAAATTAATATCTCAGTAAATTATCCTTCTATATTTGTCCTCCCAAGTTTAAAGTAATTTTTCGACACCTTTCACAGGTTTGTACCTGCCAGACTCAGCTTTATATCCCACGACTGAAGAGAGGCAGGGCTGCTGTAATCATGCGCCATCTCTATGCAAGGAGTGAAGATTTTAGTGTTTTGTGTGATAAAACTTTACATAACACTCAAGGATCTGTTTAATAAGCATGTGTGAGCACCTCCTGCTTGTGGACCATGCTCGGTACTAGGTAAAACTGGTGAGTAATAAACTACACTAACAAAAGCCATCACCTTGCATAGGTCTCCATAATTTTACAGAGAATTTTTATTTAGATATATGTACATGTTTACCATTTTATTTTATTTTTTCCTTTTTTAATTTATTTATTTTTTAATTGAAGGATAATTGTTTTACAGAATTTTGTTGTTTTCTGTCAAACCTCAACCTGAATCAGCCATAGGTATACATGTATCCGCTCCCTTTTGAGCCTTCCTCCCATCTCCCTCCCCAACCCACCCCTCTGCTGCTGCTGCTGCTGCTGCTGCTGCTAAGTCGCTTCAGTCATGTCCGACTCTGTGCAACCCCATAGATGGCAGCCACCAAGCTCCCCCATCCCTGGGATTCTCCAGGCAAGAACCCTGGAGTGTGTTGCCATTTCCTTCTCCAATGAATGAAAGTGAAAAGTGAAAGTGAAGTTGGTAAGCCGTGTCCGACTCTTAGCGACCCCATGGACTGCAGCCTACCAGGCTCCTCCATCCATGGGATTTTCCAGGCAAGAGTACTGGAGTCGGGGTGCTATTGCCTTCTCCACCCACCCCTCTAGGTTGATACAAAGCCCCTGTTTGAGTTTCCTGTGCCATACAGCAAATTCCCATTGACTATCTATTTTACATATGGTAATGTAAGTTTCTATGTTACTCTTTCCATACATCTCACCCTTTCCTCCTCTCTTCCCATGTCCAAAAATCTATTCTCTATGTCTGTTTCTCCATTGCTGCCCTGTAAATAAACTCTTCAGTACCATTTTTCTAGATTCCGTATATATATATATATATATATATATATATGCATTAGAATATGATATTCATCTTTCTCTTTCTGACATACTTCACTCTATATAATAGGTTCTAGGTTCATCCACCTCATTAGAACTGACTCAAATGCATTCTTTTTATGGCTTAGTAATATTCCATCATGTATATGCACCACAACTTCTTCATCCATTCATCTTTTGATGGACATCTAGGCTGCTTCCACATTCTAGCTATTGTAAATAGTGCTGCAATGAACAATGGGATACATGTGTCTTTTTCAATTTTGGTTTCCTCAGGGTATATGCCTAGGAGTGGGATTGCTGGGTCATATGGTGGTTTTATTTCTAGCTTTTAAGGAATCTCCATACCGTCTTCCAAAGTGGCTGTATCATATTTTATTATGTATTTCCACATATTAAATTACCTTGAAATTATTTCTTCTTGAATAGTATGGTTTACTGCACACTGTCTTTAATAGGATGATTGGGGGCCATAGAGATAGCAATTTCTTGTCCATTGTTTTACAAAAGAAAAATTACATAAAATTATTTACATAAAAAAATAAACTAGTGAGTGAAACAAACCTATTCCTGCCCTAACCAAAGGAGCCAATGGCTTTGTGGGCAACAGATCAGAGGACAAATATTTAAGTTCAAATTGTGCTAAGTGCTTGGTGACAATAAGGGACCAGGGGGCCATGATAGAGAAAAAACAAGGTGGAAAGATACTTTGGAAGCAGTGTTCAGAGAAGCCACCCCTCAAGGTGGAGACATTTGGGTGGAGAATGAGAAGGAGCAGCTGAGTCAAGCATGCAGGGAACAGCAGTCAAGC
This sequence comes from Bubalus bubalis, assembly GCF_019923935.1. Taxonomy (NCBI): domain Eukaryota; kingdom Metazoa; phylum Chordata; class Mammalia; order Artiodactyla; family Bovidae; genus Bubalus; species Bubalus bubalis. The sequence continues at coordinate 42,953,457 of NC_059170.1, forward strand.
CAGGGAAACAGCATATGAGCTGGTGAACTGCACAGGAGATGGACATGCTCAAGAGGCTGAAAGAAGCCTGTGCAGCTGGAAAGTAACAAAGCAGAGGGATGGAGGGAGGCTGCAGGGGCAGACAGACTCTGTCACCCACCTCCTGGCTCTAGGGTGAGATTGGGATTCTACTGTAGGGGAACAAGCAGTCACTGATACATCCCAAACAGAGTGACATGATCTGATCTGTGCTTTTAGAAGCCCACTCTGGTTGATCAGGTCCATGATAGATTGAACAGGGGCAGGACATCAGCAGGGAGCCCAGGCTGGAGGCAGTAAACCAGTCAAGGGACTGGCAGCCTGGCCTGGAGAGCTGGGGCAGCTACGGAAAGTGGAAGGCAGCTCTGAGAAGAAGCAACAGGATGACAGGCCTTGTCCATTGACTAGAGGTGGAGATGATGGAGAGAGGGATGAATCAGGACTTGTTTTTTATTCAAACTTTACGAATCCCCATGTCCTCTGTGGCCAAAACCTGGAAGCAACTTCGTTGCCCATCAATATGAGAATGTCTATGTCTGTATTTTATATGCACTAGGAAAATAGCATATTAATGCAATAGAATAGTACTCAATGAGAAAAAATAATGAACTTCTGGTCAGCTCAACACGAATGGGTCTCCAAACCATTCCACTGAACCAAAGAAGCCAGGTACAGAGAACACATGTCAGAGCCTCCATGTCGATGAAGTTCTAGAATAGGCAAAACTAGGCTATGGTGCAGAAGTCACAAAGTGGTTGCTCCCTGGGCGAGGATGGAAGGGAGGTCCCTAGGAGGATGGGGACATTCTGTAGCTTGTTAGACTTGGAGGCTACATGGGTATCTGCCTTTGTCATGCTGATGGAAATGTGCACGTACATGCATATTGCATCATGTGTGAATGACACCTTGATTAAAAGAGATTATTCTGAAAACAAACGAATGCTTATTGGGTTTTTGTATTTCTCTTACTTGGTAATTTAATATCAATAATTAAAATAATAAATGTAGGGAAAAAGCTTTGTCCTTTTATACCCCAGGCCTCACTTGTTTCTGTAAGGCGTTCAAGGCCAGTTCTGTAGTCTAAATTTTACAAAATTCAGAGATGGTAAGCAAGCCACTCAGGACACTAGGACCTGCTCACACATGATCCCAGATATCAAGATACATCCCTTCAAAGTGGCAGGTGTTGGAGGTGGGGGCCCTAAGTGTCCATAGAGAAAGTGACCTTGAGGTGAAGAAGGTGGGGGTGATCTTTCAGGCCTCAAGCCCAAGGCATTCTAATGTATGTCAATTGCTCAATCAAGTCCAGCTCTTTGTGACCCCATGGACTGTAGCCTGCCAGGCTCCTCTGTCCATGGGATTCCCCAGGCCAGAATACTGGAGCGGACAGCCATTCCTTTCTCCAGGGGATCTTTCCGACCCAGGGATTGAACCCAGGTTTTCTGCACTGCAGGCAGATTCTTTAAAGTCTGAGCCACCAGGGAAGCCCAGGCATTCTGGGGTGGCATCCTTTCCCTTTCCTTCCTGCCCTTTCCCTGATGGTGAAGGATTGGAGTGGGTAATTCTGTGGAGCAGGGCTGGGGGTGGGGAGTAGTGGACCACAAGGGCCTGGGCTTTCAGGAAGGTGAAGCTGCCAAAGTAAGGAATCTTGTTAATCAATCTAAGTTCGTTTGCCACTGAGGTCAAACAAATGGAAATCTCCGAGTTTGGAGCAGAGAAAGCTTTTTTGCCGGGCCATGCAGGCAAACAAGGTGGCTCATACCCTGAAAAGAAGCCCTGAACTCCCTGAAGTGTTTTGGCAAAGCATTTTAAGGGCCAAAAGAGAGGGGGGATGCTGCGGGGTCTGTGATGAGCTCATGCACAGTTCTCTGATTGGCTGGTGTTAAGTTAGCCGGTAGGTGTCACAGGAGTGTCACAGTCCTTAGGCTCCAGGAGGCCTGGGGCTGTGTGTTCATGGTATCAAGTAGTTAACATCTTCCACTGGGTGAGGGGTTTTCACATCTGCAAGACAGCTCAGGAAATTTGCATCCAATACTGTTATCTGGATACCTCAGAGAGGAGCTCAAGCAGAGGATGTGGGGGGAGGCCCTGTAGGCCCCATAGGGTCCTGCTCCACTGTGTGTGCAATGCACGATGACCAACAACCTGACTGTCTCACACCTGAGCTATAGGTTCCCTCCCTGCCCCTCCCAAATCACTTCCCAAATCAGTGCTGACATCACGTGCTGGTCCCTGAGTCTGCCCCTAGGGACCCCCAACTTAAACAGCCTCATACTGTCCAAGCTCATTACATTTCCAAAGACAATCTTTTCTCTGTCCTAAACACAGTGTGGCTCACAATTCAGTAAAACCATAGAGAGCAGAGGAAAGGAAAAACAAGAGTGGGGCCATTCCGTGAAGTGAAGGGTAACACCCGTTACCTGCATAAATGCCCAGGTGGTGGATCACAGCCCGGAGCTCAGCATCAGAGGAGACAAATGCTACTGTGAGATTCCCGGTCACCAGAAAAAAGGCAAAAAAATGAGCGGCTCTGGAGAAAAACAGGTTTTTCTGCCAGGAACTCCTACCAGGAGTTTCTCCTGCTGAGCCCCGTAAAAGGGAGGCTGTGTGGACAGAACCCAGGTGTTGGCCAGAATGCAGGGCTGGCCAGCTGTTTTCACCACAGCCCTCAGTCACCCAGGCCGAATGCCACAGGGTCTCCCGGGTCCCCACCACCCAGAGCCGGGGCATCTCACTGCGTGACTGTCTGATAGAGGCCCAGCTGGCAGCAGATGGTAGGTTCCACAAGTGGTGGTTTTCAAACTGGATTCCTTCTGGCCACCTGGGAAGGACATGGTGTGACTGATACTTAGAATATTTTTTTGCCAACAGCTCAGCCGAGATCTGTTTGTATTGAGAAATGGAATATTCCTGCCATATCAGTAAACAAGGATATCCCAGTTATCACAGATTCCAGCTCTCCATATGTGAATTTCTAAGCCCTGAGAGCACCCAGGAAGCCATCCAGCAGCCATCAGGCTTCAGCCACTCCCTACAGTGAGCACTGAGGAGCTCCGGATGTGAAAAAACCAAGATCCTGGCCCCAGATAACTGAGATACATATGAAAGGAACAATTTCAGTGAGCCCAGACTCTTGCATCTTCCCATACAAAGAAAAGCACTAAATTTCTTAACTTGAGGTATCTGGTTTTCTTTAATTCACAAAAATATTTTTGATGTTCAGACTACCTGCCCTTTGTTGCAAAACTTCTATATTAACCTGGCTACTCTCTGCCCCCCAAATCCTCCTTGGAGCAATTCTCTCAGGGCTACTTGAGATTTTGCCTCCCTCACTTAAGTCCTAAAAATTTCTGCTGAATAAACGTAACTCTCAACTTTTAGGTTGTTATTATTTATTTATTTATTTAAGTTGACAGTATGCTAGAGGTCGGAGGAGCCTGGTAGGCTGCAATCCATGGGGTCGTGAAGAGTGGGACACGACTGAGCGACTTCACTTTTCACTTTCATGCATTGGAGAAGGAAATGGCAACCCACTCCAATGTTCTTGCCTGGAGAATCCCAGGGTTGGGGGAGCCTGGTAGGCTGCCGTCTATGGGGTTGCACAGAGTTGGACATGACTGAAGTGACTTAGCAGCATGCTAGAGGTATGACATCATGTCCCCTTGGAAGAAAGTGGTAGTCATTCAGTCATGTTGGACTCTTTGCAACCCCATGGACTGTAGACCACCAGGCTTGTCTGTCCATGGGATTTCCCAGGCAAGAATACTAGAGTGAGTTGCCATTTCCTTCTCCAGGGGATCTTGCCCACGCAGGCATCAAACCTGGGTCTCCTACATTGCAGGCAGATTCTTTACCAATTCTCCTGGCAAACCACTTCAGTATTCTTGCCTGGAGAATTCCAAGGACAGAAGAGCCTGGCAATCTCCAGTCCTTAGGATCACAAAGAGTCGGACATGACTGAGCCACTAACACTTTCACTTGGAAGAAAGGATTGTGTCAATCAGAAAAGCATGACCATGACCAATATGCTGAAGGCCTCCCTGTCTTCTCAGCCTCACTTTGGGTAGATGAGACAGCACAGTTTGAGATGCGTGGAGAACGCTCCTCAGAACACAGAGACCCAGCCCTGGCCCTTCCCCTGTGCCGTGTTGGTCTTGGCTTCACCCTAGGACCTGCTGGAGAGGCCAGTCTGTCCAGAACCTGGACACGACTGTTTCCAACACACAGTGAGATTCCTGGATTCATCCTGGGGTTTCCCAGAAACACTCTCTGTAGATGATTCCCTCCAAGAAGTCCCCAGCACTCCCAAGAACTGGAGACACACTTTACAAGAAGCCATGAAGCCAGCAGCCCATCTTCTCCAGGCAAGAATACTGGAGTGGGTTGTCACACTGGGTCACAGCCCAGGTGGGACCCTCCAGGCACCTGTGTCCCCTAGGGTCTGAACTTCTCCTCCCTGTACTCACGCATCACTTCTCTTTTCCTCCCAAATCCCTAAACCCTCTGAATCTTCCATCTAAGGCACACACCTCCTTTTATCCACAGCCCTTCACCCAGGGTGTCCCCTCATCCTTGGTAACCTGGCTCTTGCTTACAGGTGAACTTTCCCTGGAGCCCTGAGTGGTGGGGGCCATGTTCCCAGGAGCCTCATTTATCAGTCAGGAGGTAAGACCAGGTACTTCTTTGGTCGAGCATCTCGAGCATCTTGATTGAGAGCACCTTGATAGAGCATCTCGATCAAGCCCTGATTCCTCCCCCTTTGCCCCCAAACTGTTCCTTCTGGACTCCCCTCTCCCCAGTTGAAGACCCTCGCTGTGCCTCATTGAACCAACTGCGGCAGTTTCTATCGCAGCTGAAGGCTTCCCGCCCTTTCTTGAGAATGTACTCCTGCTAGCAGAGCACTTGACTATGCAGGACAGGTGCGGGTGGTAGACATCCCGCAGCAACACAGCCAGGGACACGTGAGTGCCAGGGACCTCGGCCCTCTGGAAGCCCAGGCAGGAACCCCAGAGCAGTCTACTCGTTAGTGGATCCTTCACTTCTCTCCCGACTCCTCCTTGTGCCGCCAGAGACCTTCCCCAAGTGAGCCACCTGCACCCAGCTCTAGGACGCAGGGTCTGCTTCTAGTGCATGCGTGCTTAGTCGCTCAGTCGTGTCTGACTCTTTGTAACCCTATGGACTGGGCCCACCAGGCTCCTCTGTCCATGGGGTTCTCCAGGCAAGAATACTGGAGTGGGTTGCCATGCCCTCCTCCAGCGGATCTTCCCAACTCAGCAGTCAAACCCAGGCCTCCCACATTGCAGGCAGATTCTTTATCATCTGAGCCACCAAGAAAGCCCAGGGAATCCCCTAAAATGGATGAGGCACCTCCCACCCTTCACCCAGTCCTATACTGGTCCTCCTGCTGCCCCACCCAGGCCCCTCCATAAACTACTTCCTACCAAGCCCTCTGTCCCTCCTTCTGCCCATTGCTGGAGTCCCCTTGGTGACACCACATCTCTGGTGCCACAAGCCCTACCTGCCAACTTCATATCCTGGGCTGCTCACCTCCAGGGGCTGCCCTCTCCATCCTCCTTTGGGCACGCTTTTCCCACTTCCCTGGGATCTCGTCCTCCCTAGAATCCCTGGAGTTCACCTTCACACTTACACTCTCCCAGATGCCTTTCCCTCTCCATTTCCTCCCTGGGCTTCACCTGCTTGGCTTTTCTTCCTCCTTGTTGAGATTTCACCATCCTCAACCCCAGTTTCCCTGGTGGCTCAGATGGTAAAGAATCCGCCTGCAATGCAGGAGGCCTGGGTTCGATCCCTGGGTCAGGAAGATCCCCTGTAGGAGGGCATGGCAACCCACTCCAGTATTCCTGCCTGGAGAATCCCATGGACAGAGGAGCCAGGTGGGCTATAGTCCATGGGGCCACAGAGAGTCAGACACGATGAGTGACTAAGCACAGCACAGCCCCAGCAGCCCTTCCTCCCCAGCCCCTATGACCTCACAGCCCAACTGCCCAGACCAGTTCCCTTCCATTGTGGATGCTCAGCCACCCACCAACTCACCTCCCACCAGCCAGACCCAAACCCAGGCTGCCTCCTGCTGACAAAGTCACACCACCCAGCAGGCCAGGACCACTATGAATTCACGGCATCCAGCCTCAACCTGGCCCTCAATGTTGCCCACAGATCCCTTTACATTTCTCTACAATAGCTGGCTGGTTCAGAAGTTCTACTCTCCACTCGATCACAGGACACCACTGCCTACCTCTCCTCAAGAGAAGGTAACAATTCCTTCAGAGAAAAACAGCCTTTGGAAGCAAGCCTGCCAGCTTCCTGCACAGCCCTCCTGCAGCCCTCCCTTCTGGGTGTTTCATAGGGTCTACTGAGCACCTGTTGGGAACCAGGCATGTCCAGCTCCTCCTTCAGGCCAGGTCTGCCCCCTTTCTGCCCCAGCACTGACCACTGGACACCTCCACCTACATAGTCCACAGCACCTCCAACTCAACAGACACAAAAGGAATTGATTATCTTTCCCACAGTCAAAACCGGAAACAGGAGTGACCTTTGACCTCACTCCTCCCCCTCCCCACCCACCTACCAACACCTGCTGATCACAATTCCAGAAGAATCTTGAACCATCTTCAATCTCAATCTCCCAACTTGACCCTCTCCAATCCATCAGGACCTGTGGAATGACCTTACAAAAACAAAGGAATCTTATCTGGTCACAGGTGAAGCTAGAAGAAAGGCTCGGAGTGTCAGCCCTGGGTGGGGAGTGGGATTTTCCTGAAGCAGAAAAAGAGGTGAAGGGGGGAGGAAGCATTCTGATCACCACCACCACCCCAAATTCTAAGCCATAAAGTGTAATTTTGCCTGAAGACCTTCCAAGCAGTCTCTATGCACTGCCCACCATCATCATAGAACCTTGTGAGTATTTTGCTACTAGGCATTCTGATAGCATTCGTTACACGGTCAGAGATGCAGCTAGGGTGTCGTGGAGTGAAGCACATGTATTTAAATTAAGGCAAACCGGTTCAGATCTTGTTTATGCACTTTGTGGAGCCTGATTCTCCAGCTTAAGGGAAATGATCCCTCCTAGCATCGGATGACATCGGATGAGAGAATCCAGGGGCAATGCTTCACAGAGGACTTGGCATGGACTGTAAACAGTCAGTAAACATCGTTTCCCTCCCTCCTCCTCCTGCAAGGCTGTTAAAGCAATGTAGATTGTATTTATAACTGACGTGGCTGTTCTCCTGCCTGTTTTCTTATGGTTTTATTCACTCACAAGATCCTTCAGTAAAACCAAGGACAATAAGCAAAGCTGTTCCCATTTTAAAGGGGTATGTAGTATATGTGTATATACATATATGATCGTATGAATATACATCTGGCTCCTTGATATTTTTGAATGTCCAGATGTGACACATATTCCTCCTCTCCACACATACACATAAAAAATTTAACACAGTGATGTTCCAGTATCACAAAAGGAACATATGACCATGTGGATCCAGGAAGTCAAAGGATTTCCTGCAGCAGTGTGTGATATTATAGACACCCTCCTCCCAAACAGTGTACGTGCAGGCTGAAGATAACACACTGTTATACTGACTTGACAAATGAAGTGGCAAGAGCTTAGACCAGCAGGAGTGTTGATGGTATTTGTAATTCAACAAGAGAGTCTGCCTTTGTGAAGGGTCCTAATTTTTCTCCCGTTTCCCCGCCAAGACAAGCAGGAGTTTATTGATATTCCTCCCAGCAATCTTGATTCCAGCATGAGCTTCATCCAGCCCAGCATTTCACATGATGTACTCTGCATATAAGTTAAATAAGCAATTCATATTCCTATGAATATGAATTGTATATGTGAATATAAATATACCTATATATATGAATTCATATGAATATATATCTATAATATGTATAACATATTATAGGTCATATGCCATGAGTATCTGAAGAATATATATGCAATATCTACATAGATAAAGAGGTTTGGTGTTTGACATATATGTGTTTGTGTGTGTGTGTGTGTGTGTACATACATGCTTAGTCATTTCAGTCTTGTCCAACTCTTTGGATCCTGTGGACTGTGGCCCACAAGTTCCTCTGTCCATGGGATTCTCCAGACAAGAATACTGGAGTGGGTTGCCATGTCCTCCTCCAGGGGATCTTCCCAACCCAAGGATGGAACGCAAGTCTCCGGCATCTCCTGCATTGCAAGTGGATTCTTTACCCATTGAGCCATCTGGGAAGACCACGTGTGTGTGTGTGTGTGTGTGTGTGTGTGTTTCCTTCTGGGCAAGTATTTCTCTCTTTTAGACGAACTGAGCTGATACATGATCAAGCAGAACAGGGATTTCTAATTAAATCGATTAAGGAGGAGCACTCAAAATAAGCTTGTCTATCTTCTCCATCTCTCTTGGTTCCTCTGGCCTCCTAATACGGGGGGCGTCCCATGTGTTTGCAATGAGGAGCTGAAGTGCAGCAGGGAGGAGCTGGGGACAGGGAGGAGACTGACTGGAGGAGGGGCTCAGGGCCACAACAAGAGATCAAGGTCATTTTTGTGGGGGGTCTGGGGGTCACTGCAGTCTTGGAAGCCAAGGACTGGCAGGCAACAAGATGCGCATCCATACAGAGAACTAGCTCATGTCGGAGAGCACCCTGAAGTGCAAAGACCAATCAGAAAACTTGCATTTATGTCAGGAAAGTCAAGATCCAAATCAGACATGCGATGGTGGGAATGAACTAAACTGTGATGGAGCCATGGCAGAGGTGGGACCCCAGGAAGCTGATCAGATATGAAGGGAAGGAGGAGTGAGAAGGAGAGGGAAAAGAGGAGAGGAGCCCATCCTGAAATGGAGACTGACTGGGGAAATTGGTGTGGGGAAGAATGAGGGAAGAATAACATCCCTGGCTTCCAGATCGACAGCCCCTGTGATTCAGGATATCCACCCCCTAGGCAAGTTCCCGGGAGAATCCCCACAAGGTCCAGAGAGAGATGTGCATGTGGACGTCTGTAAGAGGGGTAGGCTGTGCAGCTCGGAGGGTCTCACCCAGGAGATGGAAACCTCAGTGGTGGAGGCTCAGTGGTCATGAGCACAGCAAGGAAGTTAAAGCAACAAACAGCACAGCAGTAGGGGCCACAGGATAGATCTTAAAGCCACAGTGCACAGCGGAAAGGAGCAAGGAGCATGGTAACCTCATAAAGCACTTTCATGTAAAACAAAAACACACATCAGGAGGTTTAACAGGAAGACACAGATAAAAGGATAAACGCAAACATCTGAGGATGCTGCCTGACCCAGGCGGGAGCGGGGAGGAGGGCAGCAGCGAGTTTGGGGCGGGGGCGGGCGGGGGTGGCCGGCGAAGGTTGACAGTGGGCGAGGGGGGGGGGGGGGGGATGGGCAGGGGTTGGAAGTTGAAAAGAAGTGTGAACAGGAGAGAAAAAGAGTAAATCCAGGGAAAACGGTGGGCAGCCCTCTTCCCCAACATGGACCTCCCACCCTACTCCTGCCTGGGCATCAGTTACGGTGCGTGCGTGCACCCAACAAAACTCATTTTTACGGAGTAGACCAGTAATGTTTTTAAAGGATGTTTTTCTAGGTGATTTTCTTGTTGCTTCTATTTCCTTGCAGCTTCGCTCCTGATAAGCCCAACGTCCAACAGTCATTTAACTTTGTTATGTTCATGTTCAGGCCTGGCAAGAGGCCAGACATCATTGAATATCTGAAAAGCATTCCTTTTTTCTAACCTCAAAAAAAAAAAAAAGTTACAAAAAAGAAAAAAAAACAAAAAACAAAAACCCTGAAAGACTGCCCAAGACTGAACCAATCTGATAGAATTATGTCTGTGCTTACAGGCCTCTCACTGTCCCTTAGGAGAGACCAGCTCCCCATGAATACGTCTAGACTCTGCTTCAGCTTCCACCCTGGACTGGAACCAAAAGCACCACCAGGTTTATTCCAAGAGAACCGAGTCATACTCAAGGGGATGCGGAAAAAGCCCGACAGGGAGGCTCGGGAAGGTTGAGTCTACACTTGTGGTTTTGGTTTTGTTTTGTTTTTATTTAATTTTTGATTGGCCCAGCCACATGGCTTTCGAGATCTCAGTTCCCTGACCAGGCATTGAACCCAACCCACAGAAGTGAAAGTCTAGAATCCTAACCACCAGGTCACTGGGCAACTTTAATTCTTGAACTTCACATACTTTTAGTCCAAAGATTCTTGGCAGATTGCCCTCAAATGACAGTGAAGAGCAACTCTATCTAGTCCCAGGTACCCCACCCAGGGCAGACCCGTGTTACCCATGCAACCCAGTTTTTACACATCCTTTCAATGAATGCCCAAAGACATCACGCAGTGTCTTCAGGATCAGTTCACTCATAAAGTGCTGGGCTACCTAGTACTCCACTATCAGCAATGAGGTAAAGTCCCCAAGCAGAGCCATGATTTCAGAGGGAGTTTATATCCTTTTATTAGAGGACCTGACTATTCTCAGCATCTCCAGCGATTCAAAAGCTTCCTTCAGATCTTATTTTCACTCTGATATCCCCATCTCCAGCTTCCCTAGTAGCTCAGTGGTAAAGAATCTGTCTGCCAATGCAGGAGAAGTCGGTTCAGTCCCTGGATCAGGAAGATCCCCTGGAGAAGGAAATGACAACCCACTCCAGTGTTCTTGCCAGGGCATAGAAACCTGTTGGGCTATAGGCCCTGGGGTCACAAAGACTTAGCGACTGAACAGCAACCAGGGATACATTAGCCTGGGTTCTGCTGCATACTGTGGAGTAACAGACAATCCCCAAATCCCATTGCTTACAAGAGCAAACAGTTAATTCCACACTGTGTAGACACAGCCCACGCCATTGCTGCTCTCATTTTGTTGGCAAAGGCAGTTTCTCAAGGGAACAAAGTCAGACAATGGAGTGGCATGTCCCCTCTGCCCACTCTATAAGGAAGTACCTTTGGTCTCCAGGCCAAGAGCATGGATGGAAGCCCCCATTACAAAGAGGTAAAGGAGAATCCTGAACGATAACCCAATCTGCCACAGGGATGTTGAAACATGTTGAATTTACTCTGGGCTTGCTCTTGAGGACCTTATCCTCTGCATCCTTCTCTACAAGCACCACAGGAGAGGTTTCTCTTGGATCTCAGATCCCAGATAGATATACTTCTGGCAAATGCTTATTTTCATCTTATAGACACGCTGCACAGGCTGCTGGGAATTTTCAGCCCACTTGTAGCAACTATGCATGATGCTGGCCTACTTCTCAGTGTTTCTCCCTTTATTCTGCTGTCAGCCTAATTTATCACTTTCTTGTCATGCAGTTTCACCTCTGAATTCTTATTGTAGGCCATTTTCTTTTTTTTTTTTTCTTTCTGGTGAATTTATAGTCATTTATGCATCCAACAAATACATTTTTAAAATTTCTTTCTGTGATGAAGTAATACAAATAGCATATTTAGGAAATTTCAACAGTACAAATGGCACACAGAGCATAAGTGAGTTTCTCTCCTATCATCTCCACCAGTCCAATCCCCACTCCTCCACCCCAAGAAGTAGCCACTGAAACCTGTTCTAATTGTGTACATGGGAGTCATCTGTTGGAAGAATCCCAATGAAATTTCTGGGACAAGAAAACCCATGCATTTTAAATTTGGAAAATACTACCCAAATGTTTTCCCCAAATGCTGTTACTAGTTTGCACCTGGCTAGCAGTATATGGGATATCTGTTTATATAGGTATATACCAGATATATAGCCACTGTGTATTATCACCAGTCACTGTATATTATCACAGACCACCCTCAACCTATTTTCAAAGTTTTGACTTCTACCCAATCAAGTGAAAATCATTTGTATTTTTTTTTCTGTTCATATGTTTTGGGAACACATTTCTTATTGATTTATGAGAGCTCTTTGTATAGCAAAGGAATTAACTTAGCAAGATAGCATATTATTTTTGCAGCTTCAAAGCATTTTTGAAATGAAATGAATGGATAGATACATGCTTAGATAAGTAAAATAAATAGATAATGACCACTTAAAGCACATACTGGGGAAAGCACAGGCTAGTCCTTGAGTTCTAGCAAGAAATTTTTATTTTCTCACTCTTCTGTCTCCTTTCTTCCTCTTCACTTTGAAGTCATACATTTTGGTGCTTTGTTCTCTCCCACACAAGACGGGGGCTTCTGCGGTGGCTCAGTGGTAAAAAATTCACCTAATGCAGGAGACATGGGTTTGATCCCTGGGTAGGAAAGATCCCCTATAGAAGGAAATGGAAACTCATTCCAGTATTCTTGCCTGGGAAATCCCATGGACAAGAGTCAGGCGGGTTACAGCCCATGGGGTCTTAAGTTGGACAGGACTTAGCAACTAAACCACCACCACCAGGCTAGACAGAGCTCCGCATTCAGTAAGTGAAAATGGGATTAATGAACTCTCTATGGGAGAGGCAACTTCTTCAACACGTGTTTTGCAATGTGTACATTCCTGAACATTTGTCAAATATCCAGGATAAAATTTGCATTTTTATTCATCAAAACCCAGGTACACAGACCCCATAGTAAGCCAAACAGTATGTTTCTAAGTAGTATGTGTATTCAATCAGTTTCTACTTTGCCAGCAAGATCAGCCTCAATATGCCAGTAGGAGAAAGGAGAAAATTTTCTGAATGTGGGCATGCAAATGCCAAACACATCTGCCTGCTGTCCTGGCTCCAGTTACATCCAAGTGTCCGTGTGGTCATGGCCAATTCACTTGAAAGCCACTGTGTTTCCAACCTCACATTAGTAAGAAAACAATGTTCCCAGTCCTTCCCCAGTTTGAATTTGGAGCAGTTTTGTTGTTCCTATTGTTGTATAAATAAGAAAGTCTCTTGCTCTGACTTGCTTTTAGACCACAGCTGTTCTGAGGTTAGTTCTCCCAGCCCCAGTTTGCTTTTGTGCCAGTTCAGAAATCTTCAGACCTCCTCTGTTCTTCCAAAAATTTAATCATCTTTGGTGCCTTAAAGTGAAACAACTATTTTCAGAAGTGAAAAAGAGGACTTTTGCAATTTTTCTGTTATTTTTAACTATCTACAAATAAGTTATGGCTGTTTAAAACAAACTGAAACATCTACTACTGCAAATACTTGAGCAAATTATGAATGGACTATTGTTTTTCAGTCACTCAGTTGTGTCTGACTCTGCAACCCAATGGACTGCAGCACGCCAGGCCTCCCTGTCCTTCACTATCTCCAGAGTTTGCTCAAACTCATGTCCATTGAGACAGCGATACCCTCCAACCATCTTATCCTCTGTCATCCCCTTCTCCTCCCTCCTTCAGTCTCTCCCAGCATCAGGGTCTTTTCCAGTGAGTCAGCTGTTTGCATCAGGTGGCCAAAGTATCGGAGCTTCAGCTTCAGCATCAGTCCTTCCAATGAGTATTCAGGGTTGATTTCCTTTAAGACTGACTGGATCGAACCCAGGTCTCCTGTATTGCTGGCAAATTCTTTACTGTCTGAGCCACCAGGGAAACCAGGAATTGCCTATTAACAGTATTAAACTCCACACACTGCCTTCAATGCAGGAAATGCAGAAGACACAGGTGACACGGGTTCAATCCCTGGGTTGGGAAGATCCAATGGAGAAGGAAATGGCAACCCACTCCAGTGTTCTTGCCTGGGAAATCCTATGGACAGAGGAACCTGGCGGGCTACAGTCCACGGGGGCTACAGTCCACAGGGCCGCAAAGAGTCAGACATGACTTAGCGACTAAACAACAGCAACAGCAAACCTTGCCCGAGAAAAAAAATCAGATTGGCATTGTAGAATAGCCATAGCTAAGGTTAAAGGGTCTTGCCGAGTACATCAAGAGGTTTTCTGATCATTTTAATGAATGTAATAGCCTACTTTTTTGCTTCTAGACCAGTAAGACATTCTTTTAGTAGAATTCAAGTTGTCAAATCACATTTCACCCTATCCAGAGCTCAGTCAATGTGAAGGGAGGATTGTATGCATCCTCTGGCCCATCCTTAAGTGGACACAGGAGTGGATAGGTCCCTCTTCTGTCAGGGGCAACATCTAGGTGGAACCTGGCTACAAAAGCAATGTGTCATACTTTTCGTTTAATTTTTTATTGACTAAAAAAGGTGAAATTTCAGTTTCCACTTTTAAATCTTTAAAGCACAGCAGAAAAACAATATAGAAGCATCTAAATTGCTTCAGACAGCTAGTAAACAATAAAAGCAAAATTACTTTTTACTCTTTGTGATCCTGAAAAATTGGTTAAGTCATTTTTGCAATGTTCTCTGTACTTTGAAAATCAAATACAATCTTTCATGAAATTTTACATATATATATACACACACATATATTTCATAAAATTAATTTAGAAAATTGAATTCACTTCATGAAACCATACAAATATATATATTAAAATAATTGAATATATGCATATAGTATGTGTACATATTCAAAGGCAAACTCTCCTATGTATACAACTATCTACTGGCAACAGAAAAACAACAATCTTTTTCCCTTAACTAAACTTTAAAACTAGACTTCACCTGTCAGAATTTTAAAGACACATGTAATAAGTCACAAAAAGCCATGAATGCTGGTTGGTTTTAGAACTAATTTATTAACACTAGGTCAAACTAAAAAATGGGTTATTGCGGGTAAGAAAGATGTATCTATCATCACTAACACTCTGGGCATGGATCATTAGAATTTTAAAGTTAAAAGGGGTTTCAGGAATCATCCTGAACAACCTTTTCCTGATGGTGAAACAGTCTATATTTGAAAATTCCATGTTTAAAAAAAAAAAAGAACTTAATGTTCAACCCTTAAGAGCTTACATTCAGAAAGAAGACCTGGGACTGCAGTTACCACAGCCGTGGCGCAAGGGTCAGAGAACACGTGACATTTGTTTTCTCACCTACTGGTGTCCAAAGGCCCCATTTTAACGTACTCACACCCAGGGCAAGACCCTCGAGCCACAAAAGAAGACCCAAGCAAGAATGGCCCTAGAGCCTCGCCCTCCTCTCTGGCCCGCACCCCTCCACCAGTTTCCTCTGCCGCTTCTCCTGTTAACTGCTGCCCATCTGACCCCAAAGTATCTTTATGCATCCTTTTGATGTCTGATCCTGGCCAAGCCCCTGGGAACCTGGGACCTAGCCACGGTGCAGATTCTGGTGTCACCACACACCACCCCCTGCTTGCTGTTTCAGCTCATCAGGTGCTCAAGCTTGAACCTGGGGCTCTACCTGGCTGTCTGTCCCTCCTCCCTCAACAAACCCTGCCACACACACACACATCCTCATTCAACCTGCCAGTCTTGTCCCCTCTAAAATATTCCTAGTTCCATCTTCTCCATCCTCACTGCCTGGGAAGAATTCTTCAGAGCTACTCAAATGTAATCATTATCTCACAGACCTAGAAAACAAACTTAAGGTTATCAAAGGGAAGTGAGGATGGATAAACTAAGACTTTGGGATTAATAGCCATACACTACTATATATAAAATAGATAAACAACAAATTCCTACTGTATAGAACAGGGAGCTATATTCTATATCGTGTCATAACCTATAATGAAAAAGGATCTGAAAAATAGGCTTCCCTAATGGCTCAATATTTCTGCTTTATTGACTATGCCAAATGCTTTGACTGTGTGGATCACAATAAACTGTGGAAAATTCTGGAAGAGATGGGAATACCAGACCACCTGACCTGCCTCTTGAGAAACCTATATGCAGATCAGGAAGCAACAGTTAGAACTGGACATGGAACAACAGACTGGTTCCAAATAGGAAAAGGAGTACGTCAAGGCTGTACATTGTCACCCTGCTTATTTAACTTCTATGCAGAGTATATCATGAGAAACACTGGGCTGGAAGAAGCACAAACTGGAATCAAGATTGCTGGGAGAAATATCAATAACCTCAGATATGTAGATGACACCACCCTTATGGCAGAAAGTGAAGAGGAACTAAAAAGCCTCTTGCTGAAAGTGAAAGTGGAGAGTGAAAAAGTTGGCTTAAAGCTCAACATTCAGAAAACTAAAATCATGGCATCTTGTCCCATCACTTCATGGGAAATAAATGGGGAAACAGTGGAAACAGTGTCAGACTTTATTTTGGGAGGCTCCAAAATCACTGCAGATGGTGACTGCAGCCATGAAATTAAAAGATGCTTACTCCTTGGAAGGAAAGTTATCACCAACCTAGATAGCATATTGAAAAGCAGAGACATTACTTTGCCAACAAAGGTCCATCTAGTCAAGGTTATGGTTTTTCCAGTGGTCATGTATGGATGTGAGAGTTGGAATGTGAAGAAAGCTGAGTGCCAAAGAATTGATGCTTTTGAACTGTGGTCTTGGAGAAGACTCTTGAGAGTCCCTTGGACTGCAAGAAGATCCAACCAGTCCATTCTAAAGGAGATCAGCCCTGGGATTTCTTTGGAAGGAATGATGCTAAAGCTGAAACTCCAGTACTTTGGCCACCTCATGTGAAGAGTTGACTCATTGGAAAAGACTCTGATACTGGGAGGGATTGGGGGCAGGAGGAGAAGGGGATGACAGAGGATGAGATGGCTGGATGGCATTACTGACTCGATGGACGTGAGGTTGAGTGAACTCCAGGAGTTGGTGATGGACAGGGAGGCCTGGCATGCTGCGATTCATGGGGTCACAAAGAGTCTGACACGACTGAGTGACTGAACTGAACTGAACTGAACTGAATGGCTCAGTGGGTAAAGAATCCGCCTGCAGTGCAGAAGACATAGGTGATGAGAGTTCAATCCCTGGGTGGGGAAGATCCTCTGGAGGAGGAAATGGCAACCCACTCCAGTATTCTTGCCTGGGAAATTCCACAGACAGAGGAGCCTGGCAGGTCATAGTCCATAGGGTCCCAAGAGTCAGACGTGACTTGGCGATGAAACAACAACAAATACACATGTGTATATATATATGCATGTATAACTGAATCACTTCAATGTATACTTGAAATTAACACATCACTATAAATCAATTATATTTCAAGAAAAATGTCTTTTAATGTGATTATTATCATTTTTCTAAACTCTCGAGGAATCCAAGAGCAATCTCCTCTCACTGCCAGCCTCTATTTTTAAGGTATATTACAACTCCCGAATTATCACCTAGGAAAACTCAGTGTGTTCTGTTTTCTTATAATCAACAAAATATGGTAGATTCACGTGACACATAGACTCCTAGTGCGTTGTTTATTCCCTGGGATGAGGGTGGCACACAGAGCAGTAGGATTTCCGAATTCTCGAGACTGTACCCCAGGCTGCTGGAGGGCCAGCACAACCTGTGCTGTGGGCCCCTGGGCTGGATGCTGCAATGCCACTGGAGTGGCCAGGGAAGCAAGATTTACCTTGAGCCTTCTGTGCTGAAACTGAGCAGTGACCCCGTGTAGGGAGCTATATCCCTGCTCTCAACCCTTGCTCCTTCCCACCCTGGCTTTGTAAGAGAAATTTATCTCCTCACCTAATGGGTGTCAGGCTTTGCCAAGATGTGCAGAGGTGACAGTGTGCCCATTCAGAATCCAGGTCTTCGAAGACATCACACCTTTCCTCATCACATTCTTGAACATCCTCAACCACAAGAAGACTACGCTCTGGGTCATCACTGGTTCCCTGATGGGAGGCAGATGAAGCCTGAACCCACCCACAGCTTGAAGCCAATCTCCTCTCACTGATCTGCAGTCCCACATTTCAGGAGAAAGGTATCATTTCTGCTTTATGTAGCTGAAATGTCAATACAGTGTATTGCAGAACATCATGCAGCTGGTATCTGACTCATCACCCTGCCAGAAGCTGGGAGTGACATGAATTTGCACTGTCTGTGATGCAGGGACCCTCTGCCTTCAGCTCCACCAGCAACCTTGTCAATTGACTTGACTTGATGCTCCCTGTGAATGGCAGGATTTCATGGGATCGCTGCCAGCCTTTGGTCCATATCTCTCATGTCTAAGAACCTTCTAGTGAGGAGACAAGAGATGGACAAACCTATAAATGAGTGTGGGAAAAAGGAGAGTGGTCCTTGGTTACTATCCTTTCTTGGCCAAGAGGTCTGAATGTTTCTCCACGATGGCCCCTGTACCTCCAGGACTGGGACTCAAGTGCGTTCCTCTTCCCCTCCAACAAGACTTCATGGGAAATAAAGACATCAGACTTCATACAGTGTCTTTATAGCTCTGTGTGAAACCCAAGTCATCCTAACAGCTTTTGGATAAACTGTCCCACTGATTGGATGTCAATTTAGATTATCTGGGCCAGAGACAAGTCTGGAAATGGGCCTGCTGGCTCCTGAGCTTCCACTCTATCATGGGCTCAAGCGTGGTTTCTGAAAAGCTCTCTCTCTTCTCAGGCTCACCATGAAAGCCTCTTTGGTCAGAGCTGGAGGCACAAGTAAAGCTTTTGAGAGTTGGCTGCACCTCTTGGTGTATTGTTTCTTGGGGTGGGGGTGGGGGGTGGATCACACATGATTTAAAAAATTGCTTGCAGGCAGTTTTCTGGCAGAGCATGGTCAAGGCCAGTGGAGAGAAGAGTTTTAGAAAAGACCATCTTTGGAGCTCGAAGGGTTTTGGCAAGACCATGTCCCAGCAGGAGCCCCATCGCTTCCGGGAAATGTTTGGAGAACACACAATGTCTTTGGCTTCCACAGATGTTTATGTAGTGCTGACTTCAGATATAAATATCTCCCACTTTTTTAAACCATCCTATGTCATTTTGGAACATGCTTATTGCCATTTTCAATCTTCTTGCAGCTTTTAAAGTGAAAAAAAGAAGAAATGAAGACTTTGCAGACACTAAAATGAGAATAGAGAATATTTCTTGAACATCCATTAGGTACCGAGCACTTGTGTTTTTATATCTCGTGGAGTCCACACCAAAAAAAGAAAAAGAAAATCAAGGAAGTAGACAGGAATATCAGCTCCATTTTCCCAGTAAGAAAAGTGAGCTTGGGAAAGTTCAACAGCTGGATCAGGTGTTGGGATGCTAAGTTCCCCGTCCATCTAACATCAGGATTGGTTCCCTTAGCTGTGGCATTGAGATGCATGCATGTCATGAATTGTGGAGTGCTCGGAGAAGGCAATGGTAACCCACTCCAGTACTCTTGCCTGGAAAATCCAATGAACGGAGGAGACTTGTAGGCTGCAGTCCATGGGGTCTCTAGGAGTCGAACATGACTGAGCAACTTCACTTTCGCTTTTCACTTTGATGCATTGGAGAAGGAAATGGCAACCCAGTCCAGTGTTCTTGCCTGGAGAATCCCAGGGACGGGGGAGCCTGGTGGGCTGCCGTCTCTGGGGTCGCACAGAGTCGGACACAACTAAAGTGACTTAGCAAAAGCAGCAGCAGCCTGTAACACCAGAGAAGGCAATGGCATCCCACTCCAGTACTCTTGCCTGGAAAATCCCATAGATGGAGGAGCCTGGTGGGCTACAGTACATGGGGTCGCTAAGAGTCAGACACGACTGAGCGACTTCACTTTTCACTTTCATGCATTGGAGAAGGAAATGGCAACCCACTCCAGTGTTCTTGCCTTGAGAATCCCAGGGATGGGGGAGCCTGGTGGGCTGCCATCTATGGGGGTCCACGGAATCAGACATGACTGATGTGGCTTAGCAGCAGCAGCAGCAGCCTGTAACACTCATCTCTCACAAGATGGGTAAGAAGAAACCAGCTCAGGACAGACCGCCATCTGCAAGTGGTGATGACCCAGATCCCAGCATCAATTAACTGATAAATCCATTAATTAATCCATTAATCAACAAGGAACTAAGTAACTAAGTAACTTCTGTGTGAAAGATGCTGGCGCCTTGTAGACACATTCCTGTGCCCAGCCTGGAGCAAACTTACATGCAACAGTAAGAATTTATAAATAGATCTACATTTGACATTGTGAAGTTTTTTAAGTTTTCTTATCCGTTAGAAGAATATGGCAAAATATTTACAGATGAAAAGATTAGCTTCAAAATAGTCCAGATTAAAGAGTGATTAAGCTGGGTGATGACTCTATGAGGACTCGTACTATTCTCTCTGTTTTAACATATGCTTTAATACTTACACAAGAAAACTTTTTATAAAAGTCTTACAGTAGGTCTAATGGTTTTAGAAATGAGTTGAATTAAGGAAAGGCAGTTAGTATATTAAAGATAAAGCTAATTTAAATGGACAATTAAAAATAGATGCATTCAGAAACTGGTTTCTATGATAAACTGAAGACAGTGTCTGAAGTGAAGTGAAGTTGCTCAGTCATGTCCAACTCTTTGTGACCCCGTGGACTGTAGCCCACCAGGCTCCTCTGTCTGTGGGATTCTCCAGGCATACTGGAGTGGGTTGCCATTTCCTTCTGCAGGGGATCTTCCCAATCCAGGGATTGAACCCAGGTCTCCTGCATTGTAGGCAGATGCTTTAACCTCTGAGCCACCAGGGAAGCCCCCTGAAGACAGTGTCTAGTTTCATATAATTTTGATGACAGAATCGTAATACGACTTTCCCATAATTCTAAGAAAATCAAATGGCGTCGGGATCTGCAGCAAGAAGCTTCTGTTCAGCCACCAAGAAAAGTAATCTAAGACCCCAGACTCTCCTCATAGTAGGATGACATGGTAATTCCCAAAAGAAGAATATTCAGGTCCAATTTCAGCCCAGAAATAGACAGCTGTGGGACCACCCAGGGCTGGCATGTATCTCCCAAAGGGAGATTCTAGGTGGCATCAAGAGAAGGGACATAGAAAGGAGAGCTTAGAATTTTCTTTTCTTTCAAGATTTTTTTTATGGGGTCCTTTTTAAAAAACCTTTATTGAATTCATTATAATACTGCTTCTGTTTTATGTTTTGGTTTTTGGCTGCAAGATATGTGGGATCTTAACTCCCCAACCAAGGATTGAACCCACACCCCCTGCATTGGAAGATGAAGTTTTAAACACTAGACTGCCTGAGAAGTCCCAGGATTTTCTCATAAATATGTGAATGCAAGTTCATGTTTGAAATACTGAGGCACGGAGAAGCAAAACATCATCTGGTTAGAAGAATAAGATAAATAGCAAAAACTCCAACAGATAAGCCAAAGCCAGATCAGACACATAAACAGTGCAGAGGAAACACTCCCCATTTGTTGAGAATGAGAAGAAGACATCAATTATCTCCAACCACTGACCCCAGAGAAGACATCACACAAAAAGGAGCAGTAAAGAGAAGTCTTGACAAAGGCTTCCCTGGTGGCTCAGACAGTAAAGAATCTGCCTGCAATGCAGGAGACCTGGGTTCCGTCCTTGGGTTGGGAAGATCCCGTGGAGGAGGGCATGGCAACCCACTCCAGTATTCTTGCCTTGAGAATCCCAGTGGACAGAGGAGGCTGGCAGGCTACAGTCCGTGGGGTTGCAAAGAGTAGGACACAACTGAGCAACTAAGCACATGATCAATGGAAATGCAGAAGGGGGAGCTTTCCAGGCTCAGGGAGCTGCATATATAAAGTTCAGAAGCATCAGAGTACAGTGCTGCTGCAGCTGCTAAGTCGCTTCAGTCGTGTCTGACCCTGTGCGACCCCATAGACGGCAGCCCACCAGGCTCCCCCATCCCTGGGATTCTCCAGGCAAGAACACTGGAATGAGTTGCCATTTCCTTCTCTAGAGCATGAAAGTGAAAACTGAAAGTGAAGTCGCCCAGTCGTGTCCGACTCTTAGCCACCCCATGGACTGCAGCCTACCCGGCTCCTTCATCCATGGGATTTTCCAGGCAAGAGTACTGGAGTGGGGTGCCATTGCCTTCTCTGTCAGAGTACAGTGACCACTCACAAAATAAAGACTGGCTGATAAGCGTGTACAGAAAAGGGACCCCTCCTACACTGTTGGCAGGAATGTAATTTGGTACAGCCACTATGGAGAACAGTATGGAGATTTCATCAAAAGAAAAACTAATGATAGAGTTACCATGTGGTCCAACAGTCCACTCCTGGGCATACATCTAGACAAAGCTGTAATTCAAAAAGATACATGCACCCCAATGTTCATAGCAGCACTATATGCAACAGCCAAGACGTGGAAGCAACCCAAGTGCCCATCAACAGATGAATGGATAAAGAAGGTGTGGTACATATATACAATGGAATATTACTCAGTCTTAAGAAAGAATGAAATACTGCCATTTGCAGCAACATGGATGGACCTGAAGAATATTACACTTAGTGAAAGAAGTCAAAGACAAATACTATATCACTTATATGTGAAATCTAAAAAATAATACAAAGGGGTGTATATAAAAAATAGAAACAGACTCACAGACATAGAAAACAAACTTATGGTTACCAGAGGTGGGAGGGAAGAGGAGAAAGACAAATTAGGGGTATAGGATTAACAGATACAAGCTACCATACGTAAAATAGATAAGCAACAAGGATATACTGTATAGCATGGGGGATTATACTCATTATCTTGTAATAACTTACAATGGTATATAATCTGCAAAAATACTGAATCACTGTTCTGTATACCTGAAACTAACACAATATAATAAATCAACTATACCTCAATTTTAAAATTGCCTAATAAGAAAGAAAGAAGGAAAAAAAGAGAGATGAGGGGAGGAGGAGCAGGAGGGAATAAGGAAGGAAGATAGATAGATATAGATAGAGAGATAATCAGTGTGTTAGGTCAAGGATGTGTGAAGCAAGCTGATTGGACATCCAGAAGTTGGTACTCGATTCTGCAGGCAGTAGGGAGCCACTACAATGACCTGTGTTTCGGGAGGGCAGAGCTGGTGGCTCTCTGAGATTAAGTGGGAAGGGAGAGATGTTCCTGGAAGCACGTGGCCTAAATGGGTGAGGGGGTGCAGTCAAGGTCCAAAGGGGAGAGGACTGAAGGACTGGCTGCAATGAGACGGGTCCAGCAGGGAAGGACTGCTGACAGGGCAGGACACGGCGCTAATCCTCAGGCGTGCTCAGTATCCTTCTCCTGTGTGTGTCTTCCTGGTGGGGAGGCAGCTGATTTCAGGGGCTCTGCAGAATCTCCTGGTTCTAACCTCACCCACTCTCATACCAAGGTCTGCCATGGCCAAAACTGGACGCTCAGTTGAGGAACTCTAGGACCAACCTTTAAAATAGATCTCTCCCCTTCCATCAGGAGTGAGTTATGTCTCCTACTCTCTTGAGTTGCCAATGTTCCTGATTCTCTATTTTTCCTTATTAAAGGAAGCCTATTCTATAGCTTGAGCAGGATGAGTAGGGTGCAGGGAAAATCACAAGACTCCCCCATAAATCCAACTTCATCCAACAATATGAAAGACAGACTGAGGGGACTTCCCTGCTGGTCCTGTGGTTAACACTCCATGTTTCCCGTGCAGGGGGCACAGGTTTGATCCCTGGTCGGGGAGCTAAGAACCCACATGCCTTGAGATGTAGCCCAAAAAAGAAAGATGGACTGAGAATTTTATGGTTTCATCCCCTTCTTAGTATGAAGCCCTGGTTAAATGTGTTGGACATGTGGGTGTCCAACTGCAGCAGTGGAGATCAATGAGGGCTTGGGCTAGCAGGACAGTGCAGAGATGCCCCCAATTCCCAACCAAGGAGGAACTAGGAAGGATCAACCCTCAGAGAAATCTCATACACAAATTCTGTCCTGTCCACACCCGCAACCGCCATCCCATGGAGGCCTGGATCCAAGACTCCTGTGGTCTGCATCTGGTTGAGAGCTTGGGGCAGGAACCCTGGGGGAGGGGTGGGGGCGGGGAGGGGGAATCTGCTCCTTGGTAGCCTGTTTGGAGAACTTTATTTGGCCAGAAAACAGAAGCAAGCAGGGGTGAATGGGGTAAGGATAAAGCAGGGGTGAGGTTGAAGCATGCTGTGAACTTGGCAAAGGAACCCTGTGAATTCTGAGATGAGAGCTGCAAGAGACAGATGGTGAGCTGATGTGCCACCAGAATCTTTCCAATGAGTGGCAGCAAAACCTGCACTGGAAAACCTGGCATTTCCAAGTGACTTCAAATGACTTGATTGTTTGAAAAATAATTGATAGTTTCTAAACAGTCACAGGAAATGGACAATTTAAACAGAACCCACATGTAGCTTTGGTTTCACATTTGTACTGCCCAAATCAGTAGGATAGCTTTTGTCTAACTCACTGCATACCTGGCCCCGTACATGTGGCAGGGTTAGCAGCAGTATTTAGGTAGCTGAGATGATAAAGTAGTCATTTTAAAAATCCCTTCAGTCTTCACGTGATACCAGGAAAGTGAGTTATCATTTTCTCACTTCTCAATTCCATTCTCTATGAAAGGTGTTTCCCAGGTGCCAGGCACACCTCAGCCCTTTTCTCATTCACCATAGGCTGTGATAGGAAAGAGACAAGAAATACTGCTTTGCATTTAGGATTGGATGTGTTTATGCTGAGATTGTAGCATTAATAGGAACAAAAAATACAGTTTAAAATAAAAAGTACAATTAAAAAAAAAATCAGACTAGTTAACTCCATTTTGTGTGTCACTTCAGGAAAAGACTTCCCAGCTCCAACTTGTGGGGAGATGTCAGCTAGACGTGGGGTCTGCTCTTTTACCGCATCTGTTTCCCATAAACCGACGTGTCAGGAGTACTCTCATCACCGCACAGGAGAAAATTCAGTTTGATTTCTACTTTTCTACACCATGTGGACTACAGTGGAATTCTAGAAATCTGGTTATAATTTAATCCGGTGTAGATTACATTGAGATGAGACCTGATGGTTCTTTAGTAACAGTCCTCAATAAATTGATGCGTATACCGATAGCTGGTGTACCAGCCAGAGAACCAACAGCCTACGACAAAACTCTGAAATCACATCATGTGGATTTTCCCTGTGGGAGACGAGAGATTTTTGAGCCACGCCAGAGTGGTGGGTCCAGGCCACTATTGCTGTCAACCTATCACTTCTGAGCCAGGTAAATCCGATGTCTCCTGATCCCTGCGTCTCTGGAAGAGGACCCAGTACCCGGATCTGCCTTGAACATCTTCATCCGCTGTGATGGGAGGGGCCTCTGCTCACCCAGCTCCCAAAGCCCTTCTTTCCCTCAGACTTTGCTGTTGTAGGTGATAAGGGAGGTTAAGAGCAGCCTCCTTCAGCATCCCATCAACTTTCCTGCTTCTTCCCTCTCCCTGTCCTTGGTGTTTAGTGCCAGTTACACACACTCACATAATCATATACACACATTCATACACTCACTCACATTCACATACACACACTCACACAATCACATACACACCGCACTCATAAACTCACTCTCACACTCACCTTCACACACTCACATATACATGCATACACTCTCACAATAACACATACATACACATACAAACACACACACACATGCACACACCAGCAAGTTGACAGACTGTGTCCCAGTGGGACATGAACATTTAAGCCTCTGAGACCTGGCCCTCTTCTGTGCCCCTGGTTGCTCTCCTTGCCCCTCTTCTCCACTTTCTGCTCTTCCTTCCCCTTAAAAAAAAACCTGTGCAAACACCAAACGGTCCCCACTGCCTGGACTGCAGTCAGGTGTTTCTACACACCATGAACACTCACCATGAACATCTCCTCATGAACATCTCCTCCATCCACCCACGTGCATCCACCCACAATCTGAGCTGGGCTTTAGACACTATATTCTACACATACAGTTCAACATCACTGGAGATCCATTAAAATAACAGAAATAAATATATAATCTAAAACAGATATAAAATATGCAAATTACATAAATACATAAATTCTAAACCCACAGAGAGAAGGAAATATAATAAGAAAAATAAATCTTGAAACTTTACTCCATCTAATCAGTGGCAATAAAGGAGGAAAAGAAGCATAGAAAATTGGGCCAGAGAGAAATTCAAAAGTAGGATGAGAATAGGCGAATTTTTCAAACATATCAGTAATGACAATATACAACAATGATGTATCATCCATCAAGTGGAACTGGTGAGATTGAAATAAAACAAAAAACAGAGTCCAGCTCTATACTGTTCACAAGCCACACACTTAAGCTAAGGACATGAAAAGGCTGAAAGAAGGATAGAAAAATAAGTGCCAAGCAAATATCAATTACAAACAAGCTGAATAAATTATGTTAAAATCAGACAAGATGAATTTAAACACAAAAATACAGTAATGTCCACATCTTCAAAAAGCTATGACAATTCTAAACTTGAAGACACCTAATAAAGTAGCCTCAAAATATACAAATCAAAACTTGATAAAACCAAAATGTGACATTGACTTATTAGAAAATTTCAAACTGCTGCTCTCAATTACAGATACGGTCCACAGAACAAAATAAACCATTAAAGACTTAGCAATTAAACAATTGCTGTTGGAGATGTTATACAGTCAATATGGTGACCCTGTGAAAGTGAAAGTGGCTCAGTCGTGTCCGAGTCTTTGCGACCTTAGGGACTATACAGTCCATGCAATTATCCAGGCCAGAATACTGGAGTGGGTAGCCGTTCCCTTCTCTAGGGGATCTTCCCAGTCCAGGGATCGAACTCAGGTCTCCTGCATTGCTAGTGGATTCTTACCAGCTGAGCCACCAGGAAAGCCCATGGTGACCTTATTGGTATAAAATTAGAATAAGGAGGAGAATGAAAAAAGAAAAAGAGAGGTAAGCAAATAAAAAATAAAAAGAATTCCTTGAAAATGTATAGCATTTATCCAAATAGCTACTGCAAAATCAAATTATAAATGATACAGTCTTTCCTAATAAGCTATGAAATATTTGATATCAAAGTGTATGGGATAAAGGACTAAGGTATACTCAGAGGGAAATGTATAGAACTGTTGCATTTATATAACAAGGAGAAAGACTGAAGATAAATTATCTAAACCTTTAACTCAAGAAGCTAAAAAAATCAAAATACACCTACACGTAGTAGATGAAAGGAATGAATAAAGATAAAAGTTACTGAAACAGTAAGCTGAACAAGGTAGAATTAATCTATTAAGCCAAAAGCTGCTTATGTGAAAATCAATAAAATAGGCAGTCTTGGAAAATCTAATCAAGAAATTGGAAGTGAAGAAACAAATAATTAAGCTTAGGAATAAGAAAAATCTACAATTGTAAAAGAGACATTTCGGTTATTAAGACTGACTTAAGAAAAAGTTTAAAAGTTAAAAAGTAGATGACAAACCTTGGAAGAAATCACAAATGCAGTCAAAGATTTATTTTAAATGGAAAAAAAAAGAAAGACAAGGCCCAGACAGATTTTATGGGTGAAGTTCTACAGAACATAAAAGAAACATACCTTTCAGACCTCCCTGGCAGTCCAGTGGTTAAAACTTCACTTCTAATGCAGGGAGTGCCAGTTCGATTCCTAGTCAGGGAACTAAGATCCCACATACCTTATGGCCAAAAAGCCAAAAACATAGAACAGGAGCAATATTTTAACAAATTCAATAAAGACTTTAAAAATGGTCCATTAAAAAATCATGTTAAAAACTATAATAAAAATTAAATTTAAAAAGTTTAAAAAAAGAAACAGATCCTACAGTACAGGAGATGTTCATGAAGACAGAAAAAAATGAAAAGGGACCTGATTTACCTTACTAATATAAGCAATGTTAGCCAATTCAGGAGAAGACAACTCCAGAAAATAAAATAATATACTCTTCTCTTCTGTGAATACGCTAAGTCACCTTAACTGTGTCTGACACTTTGTGACTCTATGGACCGTAGCCTGCCGGCCACCTCTGTCCATGGGATTCTCCAGGTAAGAGTACTGGAGTGGATTGCCATGCCCTCATCTAGGGGATCTTCCCGACCAAGAGATTGAACCTGAGTCTCTTATGTCTCTTGCATTGGCAGGTGAGTTCTTTACCACTAGCGCCACCTGGGAAGCCCAAATACACAGGTAAAAATATTAATTTAATAATCTAACATTGAATTCAACAGTATGCATTTTAAAGTAATATACTGTATCCTAATAAGGACTCTATTAAGATTCAAGATCAATGCAAAATTACAAGATTTTATGTTAATAAATTGTATTAATAAATTTATTAGAAAAACAATATGATAATCTCAATAGAAGTCAAAAATGATTTGATAAAATTCAAAAGGAATTTTCATTTAAAAAAATTTAGCAAATTAGACATCAAAGAAAACATCCTAACTGCCATTCCCTAGCCATTGCCAACAAGCATTCTGCTTAATGATAACACATTCAGAGGACAAGACTGACCTCTCCCATCCTAACCACTCAATATCCTGTTGGAAGTACTTGCCAGCACAAAAAATATTTTTAAAAAGACGCTAGCAAACAATAGAAAATCTATTATTTTCTATGTATGGTATGATTATATTGAAAATTCAAAATTAATTAGCCATTTTGTGCATATAAGTGAGAGTCAAGAAGAGTGACTGAACATGAAGATCAACATGCACAAATCATTTAGGCTCCACTTACCAGCCAAACAAATAAACAGAAAAAGAGAAAAATAAGAGAAAATAGAGTAAAGAATTCAATCCATAATGGCAACACCAACTAGCAAATGTCTAGAAATAGAAATAAACAAGAAAATTCAAATCCTAGGTGAAGAAAACAATAAAATTTTCATAAAAGGAAGACCTGAATAAATAGA
Organism: Bubalus bubalis; assembly: GCF_019923935.1. Lineage (NCBI taxonomy): Eukaryota > Metazoa > Chordata > Mammalia > Artiodactyla > Bovidae > Bubalus > Bubalus bubalis. Next base: position 42,982,074 of record NC_059170.1, read on the forward strand.
GAAATAGGCTGAGGTCTGACAAAGACAGATTTACTATGAAGCTAATAAGTTTTAAGCCACTTAGAGATAAAGCTCCAGATCTCAATGGAAGTTCCCATCCAACAAGTCATTCAGGGATTTAAGTCCCTTCCATCCTGTAGCCTACCCTAGGAATTAGGGGCTTCCTTGGTGGTTCAGATGGTAAAGAATCTGCCTGCAATGCAGGAGACCTAGGTTCTATCCCTGGGTCAGGAAGATCCCTTGGAGAAAGGAATGGCTTACCCACTTCACTGTTCTTGTCTGGAGAATTCCATGGACAGAGGAGCCTGGCAGGTTACAGTCCATGGGGTCACAAATTTGCTTATTGCTGCATACCAGATTACTTCCAAATTTAGTGGCTAAACACAACAATAAATATTATCAGTTTCCATGGGGAAGAAATTTGAAAGCAGCCTAGCTGGGTGGTTCTACTCCAAGTCTCTTATGAGGTTGCATTTAAAATGCCAGCCAGGGCTACATCAACTGAAGTCTGGACCACATATAAGCTCCATCACATGACTGAGGGTTTGTGCTGGGAGTCCACAGGGGTCTCAGCTCTCCACTACATGGACTCTCCATAGAACTGCTTGGTGTCTTCATGACACGGCAATTGGCTCCCATCAGAGGGAATGATCCAAGAAGGGCAAGACCAAAGCTTCATGGCTCTTATGACCTGGCCTCGGAAGTTCCATTGCCACTTCCGTAATACCCTACTGTGATACACACCCAATGTGTAGAGAAGGCGTGAACCCCAGGAGATAAGATCAATGGAGGTCATCACAGAATTTGGCCACTACACTCTCCTCTTCAAAACATGGCATCCAATGTCACTACAGAAATGGAAAAAGAGCCCAGAGGATTGCCTGGCAGGTCTTAGGGGCCAGACCTGGAAGCGACCAGGATTGTTCCTGCTCACACTCCTTGGCACATGACCCCACCTAATCCTAAAGGAGACTGGGACATGAACCCTGGCTGCATGACCTCGGAGAGGACAGGGGTTTGCAGATCAGCCCATGGTTGGACTGCATGTACATAATCCAGTGGTCAGAGTAACACCAAGTGAACAGGAGAGCTTGGGTTTCCTGTTCAGCGTCAAGTTGACAGAGAATCACAAAAGCAAGTTCCAGCTCACATCTGCTGGGATGTAGGCAGAAGATGGCCACTTCTTAAGATGAGGACTTGCAACAGACCTGGGAACACAAGCTCATCAATGTTCAACCGTTGAATAAAGCTGCCCACCCTCAAGGCTTTGGGGGAAGTTGAAGGAACCCCCCATGGGAGCAGAGACTGTGGACCAGGACCTTCTGGGTGATGAGTCTTTTGCCCTGACTCACCAGGCTTAACTTCAAGGAAGGGAAGGCATTTGATGGCTCTTGGTATGGAATAGATTTAAGTCAGAAGGAAGTGAGATAAAAGATGGTCCAGCTTGAGGGTGAACAACAAGGACCACAAAATCATGGCTGTGGGAGGCCTGAGTGATGGATGGATGCAGAAGGGGAGCAGGTGGAGAGTGTGACTGGGTGGATGAACATGAGGGGCTGTGAACACACCCAGATAGCCCCATTTGGAGTTCACAGAAGGAGGCGCCATGCTCTGCCCTGGGATTACAGACCTCTCAGACCAAGGGCGAGGATGGACACGGTGGGATGAGTGGCCCGCACAGGAGACAAATCAGGGGTTTTCCTGGGGACAGGTAAAGAGGAGCAGCCAGACGGGCCCAGCCCTGGGGACACCACAGGCCATTGACAATGACTCACCAGCTTGGCTCCGTGTCCACCCAGGCAAAGACCTGTGGTTGCAGCTGCTCCTGCACTGTTAGGACCTCCATTTTTTCCCAGGTACCTTTTGTCATAAGTCTCAGAGTGTTCAAGAGGGAGGTTTTCTTGCTTTTTGTTTTTTAGAGGAAACTGGAATGACAGGCCCTGGTTGAATGAAGCCTTCCTTCCCTCTATGAACAGCTCATTCAGGATGCCTTGAATTTGCATAACTGCCAGGTGGCAGTTCCCCATCCAAAGTCCTTCATCATCTCCTAGACATCATAACCACAAGGACATCAAGCATGCCACCCACCCCCCAAACTTCTCTCAAGCCCCTGTGGACTCTGGGCTTGCTCTTCACTTGTGTGGTCTCATTAATTCTCAGAACCTCTTGAGGTAAAAATACTATGATTAACTCCACTTTACAGGTGAGGAAAGTGAGATTTTAACAAGATTATTCTGCCCCAGACCTCACAAGCCAGAAGTGACAGTGACAGATGTGGGATTCAACACCTGTCTCCGTCCCTGGACACCGCTTTCTCTGCCGAGTCCCCCATCTTTTGCAGCCTCTGTGAATAAAAATAACACCTAATATGTATTTTCACCACCTCAGTCTGCAGTGCAGTGTGTTGGTGCCTCAGACCCTGGGCTCTGGGGTAAGATTGAAAAGCTCAGATCCTAGCCTCGATTCTGTCCCCTGTGACATGGGAACAATAACACGTGTCTCCTAAGACTGCGGTGAGGATGTAATTGACTGATGGTTGCAATGTGCTTTGTGAATGCATGTCACCCACTGCCGCGGTCCTGAGACGCGCTGGGTTCCAGATCCAGTCTAAGTCCCTCCCACATACTGGCTCCTTGAATTCTCACAGTTCTTCAACAGGCCCAGAAAAGCTCCACAGAATGTCAAGGTCCCAGCCGCCCTGCTGAGGTTGGCATCAGACTGAACTAGGCCAAATTATGCTCCTCTGTTGCTTACATGGACTTTACAAGGAATAATGAAATGATTGTGAAATCAATCCAGAAAAAAATAAAAAAGAAAACTTGCTCATGGATACTTTGGGGTTAACACAGCTGCATAGCACTGTAGGTCACATTTCAGAAAGGAAAAATGAAACATTTTTGTCTTCAAAGACCTTGAGTTTGAACAGAAATGTGAGTTAATTATACTGCAAAGCAGAAAGAAACCCCTCCAGTAATAATGGTACTGGGAGGGAGCAAGGGAGGGCATGAACAAGGCTGCCTGGTGCAGGGCATCGGGCATCTGAGCTGGACCCTGAAGGCTGAGTCAGGACTTTGAGAGGCACTGGGGTAAAACCATTCCTGAGTAAGAGAACAGCTTGAGAGAAAAAACAACAAACAAATACAACTCTAGTCCTGGAGTTTGACGTGTGTTTCAGATGTCAAGTCTGGTGTGGTTAGAAAAAGTGGCGCCTGTCCCAGGAACACGAACTCTTCACAATATGAATAATAGCTGCCATTCTGTACAGGCAAGAAAGAAGTCCATGGCCAAATACATTGGGGAACACTGAGCAAAGCAAAATTCAACAGGTTTCTTTATTTCAGAACTTCTCTGAGTCTAGAATGTGCTGACGGACCTTTTGACTATCCAAGAGTGGGACAAAGTGGGCTGTGTTGTCCGAGTTCTTACCCTGAAACTCTTAAGCAGAGGAGCACCCCCAAGGTACTCACGCTCCTTGGAATACGCTTTGGAAAATGCATAGATACTCAGGCAGAGCAGGAAAAGAGGCTGGAAAAGAAGTAAAACTAAGACCTGGAATGACAGCCCATGTCATTGAAACTTGTATTTGTAGATGATGGAGGGCTTTCAAAGGTTTGAGGGGCAAGGAGAGAGGATGACATGATCAAACTCATCACTTAGAGAGACTGTCCTGGAAGAATGAATGGGCTGATGTGTGGGAAGACTTTGGAAAGTTGAAATGAGGGATAAGATGGCTGAGAAGAGGCAATGTGGGGAGAGGGCTCTCTCAGGAAGACTTAGAGGACCAGCTTAGGTGGTTTGGGTGAAGAGAAAGACAGGGAGTGGAAGACAGGGAGAAGGAACAGCCTGCAGCTTGGAAGTGTGTGACTGGCTTTTCATTGAAGGAAATGATGCTGAAGACAGGAAAGATGTGGGGTTTGGGGGCAGGATGAAAAGGAGGATTACAGAGACACAAAATATGAATATTGTTCAGGGGGTGCTGAGTTTGAAACACTTATAGGGCATCCGGGTACAGGTATTGCCAATTATTGTGAGGCGTGCTGGAAAAATTCATTTGGGGCTTTGCAGAGGTGGGCTAGGCATTCAAGAGTTGTCACAGTAGATAAGAATCCCCTTGCCAATGCAGGGGACATGGGTTCGATCCCTGGTTCAGGAAGATCCCAATTGCCACAGAGCAACTAAACCTGAGTGCCACAGCTACAGAGCCCACATGCCCTAGAGCCTGTGCTCTGCAACAAGAGAAGCCACCACAATGAGAAGCCTTAGCACCACAACCAGAGAGTAGCCCTACTCTCAGCAACTAGAGAAAAAGCCTGCACAGCAACAAAGACCTATATATAGAGAGAGAGAAAATTGAAAAAAAAAGAGTTATCAACTCACAGGTGGTGAAAGAAGAGACAGAGGAGGATGAAGGACCTCCTTGAGTATGTGGAGAAAGAAGGAATTCTGAACAGTCCCCTGGCCAGTGTCTTGGAGCCTTTCAACCTCTGCTCTCAGCCTTCAGAGTTCTATTTCTCCTCATTCATCCCCTGCCATACATATGCACAGTGAATAGTATGGAGGTTCCTTCAAAAACATCCTAAAGGAAATTAGTCCTGAATATTCATTGGAAGGACTGATGCTGAAGCTGAAACTTCAATACTTTGGCCACCTGATGTGAAATACTGACTCATTTGAAAAGACCCTGACGCTGGGAAAAATTGAAGGCAGGAGGAGAAGGGGACGACAGGAAGAGATGGTGGGATGGCATCACCAACTCAATGGACATGAGTTTAAGTAAGCCCCAGGAGCTGGTGATGGACAGGGAAGCCTGGTGTGGTGCAGTCCATGGGGTCACAGAGTTTGATATGACTGAGTGACTGAACTGAACTGAACTCAAAAACTAAAAATTTTTAGAATTACCATATGACCCAGTAATTCCACTCCTAGGCATATACCCAAAGAAAGCTATAATTCCAAAAGACACATGCACCAGTAGCCAGGTCAGGGAAGCAACCTAAATGTTCATCAACAGAAGAATGGAGAAAGAAGACATGGTACACCTATACAAAGGAATATTATTCAGCCAACACCTGCGGATAAGCACCCAGGTTTCCTCTCTCATCTCTACATCCTCTCTGCAGAAGCTGGCCTTGGGACTCAGTTCTCCCAACAGCTCTTGGCTGGCTCCTGTGCAGATGGGCCCTCCAGTCATCACCCACTCACCTGCTCAGCACAGAAGATCTTGCTCCTGGGGCTGAGCCCACAAAGGCAGCCCTGGCAGGACTAGGCAATGAAGTCCACTATCTTTATTTGGGTTCCCCCAAAGCAGAACCTGAGACAAGGATTCACATCCATAGATGATCTGGGAGGCAACCAGAGGAGAGGGCAACTGAGTCAGGGAAGGGAAGGCAGCCAGTAAAGGGTCATGTTAATAAAACAGAAAAGTTTTGTGGTCAATCGAGTCTCAGTCCCACTGGGGAGCCTTGGAGAACCGTACACAGAGCCTCTCATGGTTGTCCATTGTAAGGGGCAGCTGTGCATCAATCTGCCATCTCCTGTCCACCATGGTTCAAGGGCTACTTCCTGATGTATTAACTGCCTAGAATTTACCACTTGCATGTGGTAAGACCATCCAGGGCAAGATGGTCTTAAGTCCAGGAAAAGTTCAGGAAGAGTGACAAAGTTCCCAGTAGGAAGACATGGGTTTTTAAGTTTATCAGAGACAAGCACTGGGGAGGCAAGCATGGGACACTCATAGTGGTGCTGAAGCCACTAATAACCGAAGAAATAGTCTATCCAACAGGAGATAGAATCTTTGGGAAGAGAAAAGTTTCTCCCTTGGGAAGCTGGCCAATCCCATCCCAAAGGAGAAACCTGAGTCAAATGTGCTTATTTCATGCAGTTAGCAGTATATTTTAATGATCCCAAAAGTTCAGCAGTCACCAGCGGCACCAAATTTCTCTTGTGTTCACCCTCATTTTCAATACACAGGTCAAAGAACTCTCAGCCTCGAATGAAGGCATGATTGGCCAAAATTGTTTCAAATGTCAAATACACATCCCAAAAATGAAAACCAATCAAACCAAGGCTTAGAGAAAGTATGTGTATGTCGGACTTACCCTATAAATTACTTTTAGCTTTGATTAAATTCCTTTCTCTCTAACAAGTTTCTGGACTATCAATTATTATAATGGACAGGGCAGCCAGACTTCTAAAGGAGGCTTAGTAATTGCATTCAAATGTATTCTTTTCAAACACGCTTTAGGACCTGGCATTTGAATGCCAGCCTGGAGGAGTTAAAAAGGCATGAAGAAGACTGAACACAAAGAAATGGGCAGCCAGCTGGTCGACCAACAAGCCTGATTCATGACGGGTTATGCTTAATATTCAAATACACAACCTGGGTAAACTTCATTTCCATGGAGGTGATGTTTACCAAATTGAGCCAAGCACTTTTCTGAATTCTGGGAAATGAATATACAGCTATAGAATCTTGTAACCCATGTATCCCAAGCATCTTTGGGCTACCACTCGCTTTAGAGAAATAAATGGGCAGTCACAGGCCTCAGAGAGAGCAAGAAGAAAAACCATCCCTGTTGGGTTTTTTCCAAGTCAAAAATTTAAGTGAAAATAAGTCAATGTTGCCTTTTCCCAGTCTCAACAGGGTGCTGAAGTTTCTGGCTTGGCTTCTGGTATTTACTGCTCTCTGAAAATTTGTCTCCGGAGTCATATTTTTACAACGACAGATTCTCCATAAAAAATAAATTTTGGACATCAGCTTGCACTAAGGCAAAAAGAAAATTATTTGGAAAACTGGCCCTAAGAAAAAAGGGGCTGCCTCACCTATAAAATTGTAATAATACCTGTTGTAAAGATTAAATGCATTAACAGCACAGAGTGCTGGGCCCATCATAGGACAGGAGTTAAATAAATTTCACTCCCTGTTCTCAGGTCCCCTAAGGATCTGTATATCCCAGTTCAGGGAGCATCTGCTCTCTGAATTTAGGACTTCTGTATCAGTCAGGGTTCACTTAGGGGTCACGAGCCTCATGAGTGACATGGAATAGGGAATTCATTACAAGGATGATGTCTAGTGTATCTTGGGTGGAAAAGTCTAGAAAGGCCATTGCTCCTGCATCTGGTAGTGGGCTTGAAGTCACCCCGTTATCAGAGGGAGACATCTGGAAGAAAAACTGGATGTGCAGAAGGTACCCACGAGGACAGACAGGAGCCCACATCACTTCTCACCATCTGCAATCTTGATGACACAGGGGACCTTCCGAAGAAATTGGCACCTTCATCATAGAGTTGCACCCATGCAACCCAGGCCTAGGAGAAGACGAAGGAAATGGGTGGGAGCTGGGAGAACCCACACCTACCAGGTGAACCTGCACACCTGTGAGCACCCAAGGAGCACTACTGCGCTTCTGCCTTCTGGTCTCACACAGCCAAAAACTAGAACTATGCATGGGAGGGAGTCCTGGGAAATGTAGTTTTGAGTCCATCGTGCTGACGGGGTAGAAAGCCATCATAACTTCCCCTCATAAAGGCAATCAATGTGCCTGCCCCAGGGACTGCTGGGAAGATGAAACAAGATAAGGCATATGACTCCCGTCCCCCTATAGCATCTAAGTCAACACACCAACTCGAGCTCCCCATTATCCCCAATACAATATCCACCCCCATAGAGATCTATAGCACCCAACAATCCCCCACTTAACAAGTCTATTCTTGAAAACCTGTCCATAGTGAAAAGCCATTATCCCTTAACTTTTTTCTTTAATATTAATGCAGGGTGGGGGGGAATACAATGCCATGTGTCCTAATCCAAGTTAATAAAAAGTTACAAGTGGCACTGAAACATGTATAATATCGTATATGAAACAAGTCGCCAGTCCAGGTTCGATGCATGATACTGGATGCTTGGGGCTGGTGCACTGGGATGACCCAGAGGGATGGGATGGGGAGGGAAGAGGGAGGAGGGTTCAGGATGGGGAACACATGTATACCTGTGCCGGATTCAGTTTGATATATGGCAAAACCAATACAATATTGTAAAGTTAAAAAATAAAATAAATTAAAAAAAAGTTACAAGTAGAAAAATATATCACCTGAACCACAAAAATAATTTTACCTAAGTAATAAACAACACTGTGAAAATGACAAATTGAGTCTTTACATAAAATATAAAGTGATAAAGATTTATTACTCTTTTCTCCTTCCTTTTTCTGCACATTTTTGTCACTAATTTTCCAACTTCGGGGGGTAGGATGGTTATCTCGCACAAATTGCACTTAGAAGTAAATGCTCAGTGCAGGGAAACCCAGGGCAGAATGAAGGTTGAGCAGGAAATGTGCTTCAAAGCACACGTGAATGGGGCACACACCCAAGAGACCCGACACTTAATGAAATGCTGCTGCTTCCCCCCTTCACTCGGGCTGAATGCAGGAATCAAAACTTTGTGGATTCACCAAATAGGGCACTCAGTTTAAATGCATCCTGTGTAATGTTCTTAGGCTAGTGACTGTGGTATTGAGTAAATTGATAAGCATACTCATTTGCCTAGAACTGTAGTGTCAAAGAAATACTTCTTACAGTATATTATTCAGTGCATTTTGGGGTAAGAAGCTTATTATTTTTTTAAGTGGGGAAAAAAGCCTAGAAAGTGATTAATTTTTCAAGAGCTGTTAACAGTGAAAAATTGACATCTGTACAGTCATTATGTGAAGGAGGCCTGCATAAGATCTTTCCACTCCATACCTCATTCAATTCTCAAAGCCCTGGTTGTACTGCCAGAAATGTCTTCTGCGTTCAGAAATCTGACCAGCAAGCAAGAGGTTGAGGAATGTGGCAAACCCTGCAAGCTGCGTCCTCAGCATTGATTCTCCCCGAAGACTTGACTTGACTTGGTACAGCAACGTTCCCTGGTGGCTCAGTGGTAAAGAATCCACCTGCAATGCTGGAGACCCAGGTTTGATCCCAGGGTCAGGAAGGTCCCCTGGAGAAGAAAATGGCAATCCACTCCAGTATTCTTGCCTGGGAAATCCCATGGACAGAGAAGTCTGGAAGGCTATGGTTCATGGGGTCACAAGAGTCAGACACGACTTAGCAACTAAAAAACCACCACTGTGTCTAGTTAAATACTATGGTTACTGGTGGGATTGAGAGGGGGAAGGAGGGGGGATGGATAAACTTGGAAACTGGGATTAACAAATGCACACTACTGTATATAAAACAGATAACAGATAATAAGGACCTGTTGTATAGCACAGGGAACTCTATTCAGTGCTCTGTAATGACTTGTATGGGAAAAGAATCTTCAAAGAACAAATCAGATAGATAGATATGTAGATGTATGTATATATATAAAGCTGATTCACTTTGCTGTACACTTGAAACTAACACAACAATGTAAATCAACTCTATTCCAATTTTTAAAAGAAGAAAAAGAACCATAGAAATGGGAGAAAATAAAACACTCAACCTCCCAGACTCTCTCGCAGCTCAGGGTGCCCAGGTGACCCAGTTCTGTCCAGATAGACATAAGCCCAAATAGCCAATTCAAGCTTCCAGGGAAGGATCGTTTTCCAGAAACTGAGATCAGATTCGGCTGATTTTTACCACTTGCCATCCTTTCTCTCCCTGCCTGGAATATATCTCCATGCCTAAAGATGAAGGGCCCATCCTATGACAGTGAGCACAAGTCCGCAGCTTAAGATACAGAACATTAAAAGAAGGGAGCTGAGCACTGACTCCCAGACGCCCACACTGGCCCTGGACCACCCACCTCTGCTTTGCTGCTCCTTGAGAAAGTCCTACTCTGATTTATATCTTTTGTTCTTGCCACTGAATGGAGTCCCTAATTATTACAGAAAACAGATTCTTTGAGTTTGCATTTTATATTACCAATGTTCCACATATTACAAATAGGGTTTACTGTTTTGAAAAAGTAAACTGGCTCCATAATAATGTGAAAAAATGCTTCTCTTTAAAACAAAAACATCAATGTTAAGAGATATGCATAAAATAAGAAAGATCTTAAACCCGAATTAACAATTACTTTATTTTCATTGCCCCCAAAAAAACAACTTTGAAAATGTTCCTTTTAATCTGAGTGAAAATTTCATTTCAGGTTAATGTTAATAAAGTATGACAATGACCTCCAGATGAGATGGGTCATGTTTATGGGATTTCTTTGTTGGTTCACTTATTGATCCATAATTTATTTATAGATAGAATCTTCAAAAAAAAAAGACCAAAAAATTTGCAATGAAAAGTGAACATACAAAGATGACATTAAAATCAAGATTCAAAATTAATAAAACATTTTCCTAATAAAATTCTTGATTGTTTACTGTGACAATATTTGAGTTTTAGTCTCTCTGCTGGAAAAAAATAGAATGGATAAAAGAGAATGTCATGGACAGCACGATGACTACAGTTAATAATGTGTGTGTGTGTGTGTGTGCACACACCCACATGTGCGCTCAGTCGTGTCCGACTCTTTGAGACCCCATGGACTGTAGTCTGCCAGGCTCCTCTATCCATGGAATTTTCCAGGCAAGAATACTGGGGTGGGTCACCATTTCCTTCTCCAAGGGATCTTCCCACCCCTGGGATCGAACCCAAGGCTCTTGCGTCTCCTGCATTGGCAGGCGGATTCTTTACCACTTGCGCCACCTGGGAAGCCCACAGTTACTAATACTGTATTGCAAATTTGAAAGTAGCTAACATAGTAAACCTTAAAAGCCCCCATCACGAGAAAAATAAAACAAAAACAACAAAAAAATCTTTGTAACTATGTATGATGACAGGCAGTAACTAGACTTCCTGTGGTCATCAATGTACACAAATATTGAATCATGGTGCTGTCTACCTGAAACTAATACATTTTTATGTGTCAGCTATACCTCAATTAAAAAAACTCAATACAAAAAACTCATTAAAGCACTTCTCAAATATATAAAAATGTTTTGTAATAGAAATATAAATAATAAACCAATAATTTTCTTTTAAAAGCTGATTTTATAAATCATCAGCTGGTTTTTAAACATGCCCATTTTATAATACTGCCTTTGAATATTTTTAAATCTAATAATTTTCATCACTAACAAAATGCAGTGCTTATTAGGCATCTTTTCCAGATCATACACCTTGTACCAGCCTTTCACTGTCTCCTCCAAAGAACTTTGTAGTGAAACCATCTACCTGAAGCATGCAAGACTGACCTATTAATAGAAGATCACAGGACGCCTATCGGCTGGTCCCATCCATTTGGTATCATCAAAAAAATATCAGATGCTCAATTGCACTGACCTGCTTCAACCAGTGGTCAAAAGGTCACATTCCAGAGACCAAGGGGTCTTGACCGAAAGATAATGTAACCAGTGGTGGCCAGCACACCAGCCCTTAAGCCTGGATGTCAGCTGCCCCTGTGATGAGCACTTTCTGCCACAAAGGAAATCCAGGTAAGTGTGTTCAGAGGGAAGGCTCACCCAGCAGGCGTGTGAAACACTCTCTATTCTAGTGTGGTCCTCATTCTGCACTTTTTAAAAATTGAAACATGGTAGATTTACAAAATCTAGCTGTAGCAAAAGTGATTCAGCTATATGTATATATATATGGGGCTTCCCAGATGGTGCTAGTGGTAAAAAAAAAAATTCTCCTGCCAATGCAGGAGACACAAGAGATGTGGGTCTAACCCCTGGATTGGGAAGATCCCCTGGAGGAGGAAATGACAACACACTCCAGTATTATTGCCTGGAAAATTCCATGGCCAGAGGAGCCTGGTGAGTCCATGGGGTTGTACAGCGTGAGACACAACTGAGTGACTGAGCATATGTATATATTCTTTTTCAGATTATTTTCCATTATAGGTTATTACAAGATATTGACCATAGTTCCCTGTGCTATAATAGTACACCCTTGTTGTTTTAAAATTTTTTTAGATTTCACATATAGGTGATACCATATGATATTTGTCTTTCCCTATTTGACTTATTTTATTTAGTATGAAAATTTCTGGGTCCATCCATGTTGCTGCCAGTGGCATTATTTCATTCATTTTTATGGTGGAGTGGTGTTCCATTATATAAATGTTCCACATCTTCTTTATCCATTCATCTGTTGACAGGCATTTAGGTTGCTTCTGTATCTCAGCTATTGTAAATAGTGCTGCTATGATTATTGGGATGTATGTATCTTTTTGAATTATAGTTTTGTCTGGATATATACCCAAGAGTGGAATTGCTGGATCATATGGTAGTTCTATTTTTCATTTTTCAAGGAACTTATATACTATAGTCCATAGCGGCTGCATCAGTTTACATTCCATCAGGAAGGTAGGAGAGTTCTCTTTACTCCACACACTCTCCAGCATTTATCATTTGTAAACTTTTTGAAGACAGTCAGCTGACCGTAGTGAAATGTAGCATCTGCTACAAGTACCCTTCTCCTGGACTCTTAGGGAACCGTCTCCCCATCTCTAGGCTCACCTTAGTGAGATTAAGAACCTTCAGAAGATTCACCCTATATACTGCTGCATTCCATGAAGGAAGGAGTCCAACGTAATCCACACTCAAGGAGAGAGGACTTCAGCTCCATCTTTTGAAGGGATGTCAAAGATTCGTGGATATACCCTAAACTCTCATAATAACCATCTTTTGCTTCCACCCTCTCTAACCCTGTACTTCCGTAGTAGCTCAGATGGTAAAGCATCTGCCTGCAATGCAGGAGACCCAGGTTTGATCCCTGGGTCAGGAAGATCCCCTAGAGAAGGAAATGGCAACCCACTGCGGTATTCTTAGCTGGAGAATTTCTTGGACATAGGAGCCTGGCAGGCTACAGTCCATGGTGTTGCAAAGAGTCAGACACGACTGAGCAACTAACTCACACAGCTTTCTCTAAGCTACCAAACAAACACATCACTCTCAGCCCACATTCAGATCCCCCAGCCCTGTCATCCTGAACGTACCCACCCCAGCCACTCGTTCATACTCCCTCATACTACCCCAAGTGATCTGCTTGTGGGTCTTCACACGTGCACAGGGCTTTCCTATCTCTGAACCTTTCTTGCCTCTCTTCTTTAAACAAGAATGTTGTGCAGACATTTTGGCATCGTCCATCACCTGCCACCCATCCATCAAACTGAACTTGGCCTTCATCTTCTCCTTGATGCCTTACCAGTGCCCCCATGGAAATCCTAAAGCATGCCATACCCTCTATGGCACTAGTCATTTTCTATGCTTAAAACTGTATTAATGTCCATGCCTTCTCTTTCACAATTAGACTGTAAGTTCCTTGAGGTAAAGCCCAGGCACATCACAGTATGTTCAAGAGCGAATGTCCCGATAATCTAATCTTTATCAGGTGGACAAGAGCAGGAGTCAGCAAATACATTCTGAAAAAAGCCAGGTGGCAAATATTTTAGGCTTTTCATGCCATGTGGTCTCTTTCACAGTTACTCACCTCTGCGGTGTGGTTCCCAAGCAGCCAGAAACAGTCTGTAAACATACTGTTGTATGTTTGTGTTGTGTTTCAATCAAACCTTACCTACAAACAGGCAGCCGGCTGAATTTAGCCCATGGGCCATAGTTTGCCAACTCCTAAACTAAATATTGCCTATGGATTGTTAATTTCTACAATTCTAAAATCCAAATATAGGGATTACTATGACTATTTTTACATTAAATTTTTTAAAATAATTTTTCTATTGTGGAATTTTGTATATTCCCTACTGTTTCTATAATCTGGGTATAACTTCTTTCATAACAACAACAACAACAAAAAAGATATTTTAACTTTACAAATCTTTCACAGTTTTTGAGAGAATAGAGGCTGGAGGAGGTATGCACACACAATTATATGTTAACCATTTTCTTCCCACTCTTCTAATGCAAAGTCTCTAATTGTTTTATAGTTTTACTATCTCATCTGAAAAGCAACTTTTCATCCCAGTTATAGCAAGACTACAATTCGGCAATGGATGAACAGTAATTTCTATTTGAACCTGAGTTTTAGATCCTTGTTCTGAAGATTTGTCTTAATTTCATCTTTGACATATATTTAAATTATTAGTTTCCTGTGTAAGAAGAGAGACTCATGAATAGCATTCATTTAAGAATTAGTGATTCACAATCACATACATGGGTATAATATGATTACTTAAGCAGTGAGGTAGAGCTCAATAAATACATAACACAGAAATAAATAATTGTCAAGTTGTGTTGAGACAGCAAGAGGATGTGAAGGGATGCTAGTCTGAAAAGTCTACTTATGGGTTTTCATGAGAAAGTTACAGAGCTCAACAGAACCACTCCTAAAAGACTCAGCTCACCTTTACAACAGTGGATATGAAGCTTGGAAACCACCCCGGTGATAAAAGAAATTTGCTGTTTTCAGGGAAATGTCAGGAGGCAAACGTTATTCTTGTTTGAACAGAGCTAAAAGAGAGGCCACTGTGTGTGCGTGACAGTGACAAACGGCTTCCAAAGTAAACGGCACTGTCTGCCCACCCCCGCCAGCCCTGAACCTGTTTTGCCGGCTGTCAAATCTTTGGCCTCCGTTCCATCTGTCTCTAGTGATCATGGGAAATGATCATGAATTACTTACTGTCCTAAATGGTAGACAGACCTCTTCATTTCAAATATTTCACATCACCTCAAACTCTGTACACAAGAGGAGACAAATGTTGATGTAATGTACAAATAAATGTAAAAGACTTTAAGACCAGCTTTTGACTGTCTTCTCTGCCTTTTCAGAGCACAAGCCTTCTCGAGTTGTCTGCTGAACTTTGAGGAGAGTGTTTTTAAGCCTCAGCATTTCAGAAAATACTCAGAAGAAAAAGAAAGTGGAAAAGATCCTTATCTGGCAAGTGAGAAGGTAATACTTAGGGCAGATTCTTTGACCGTTTATTTCAAAGGATGGTCCAAATTTGCTGAGTTAGATCTGGAAAATGATGGAAGGATCTAGAAAGTCTTTTTTAATACTGTGCAAAGACCTCTATCTCAATTAATTATGAGACATTATTTATAGGTAATAAAGTTTACTAAGTAGTCATTCAAGAATATGCTTGTCCCAATTCAATGATGGTTCAGTGGTTAAGACTGCACTTTCACTGCTGAGGGTTAGGGTTCAATCCCTGATCAGGAAACTAACATCCCACAAGCTGTGCTGTGTGGCCCAAAAAAAAAGTTATTGTAAAATATTGGCCATATTCCCTGTGCTATACATTTATCATTTTATCTTATCTATTCTATAGCTAGTAGCCTGGACATATGAGGGCAAGTGGGTGGTGCAGTCAGAGGAGGCCGCCTCCCAGGGAGAAGCACCCCTATGGCCCACTGTCCTTTTACCCCTTCAAAATGTAAATTCCCCTTCTTTCCTGTGTGTCAACATAGGTGGCATCTGGTAGGTAAATTGCTCATGCCTTCATTCAGCAAATAGAATTGCGTGCCTGTTACCTGCCAGGTGTCGAGGACTCAGTGCCCAGATAGACCCATGTGCTCAGCAGAACAGGTAGTAAGCCTCGTATGTGGGCAGAGCTTCAGAATCACTTAGCATCATCAATGAAGAATCCACTCAACCACTACAATTTAAGTTAGAGGAATGGGGGAACTTCCCTGGTGGTCTTGTGGTTGGGAATCTGCCTTCCAATGCAGGGAATGTGGGTTCAACCCCTAATTAGGGAACTAAGATCCCACATGCCAGAGGGCAACTAAGCCCATGAGCTATGACTAGAAAGAAGCCTGACCACTGCAATGAAAGATCTTATATGCTGTAATGAAGACTCCACGGACTGCAGCTCACACCAATTCAGCCAAATGAATAAATATTTTCTAATTTAGAAATTAAAATAAATTAGAGGAATGCAGTCCAGGTTTCCAAGAACAAGTAATTTCCATTACCATGACTGTAGACATATGTCCCAGGATAAGGTAATGCTTCAAGTCTCTGCCCTAAATGAGGCCATTTGACAATGCTGTGTGCGTGCTTAATTGCTTCAGTCCTATCCGACTCATCGCAACCCTATGAACTGTAGCCCATCAGACTCCTCTGTTCATAGGATTATCCCAGCAAGAATGGTGGAGTGGGGTGCCATTTCCTACTCCAGAGGATCTTCCTGACCCAGGGATCAAACCTCCATCTCTTGCGTCTCCTGCATTGGAAAGCAGATTCTATACCACTAATCCACCTGGAAAGCCCCTTTGACAAGGATGCAATGTGGCGTATAGTTTTGAAGTTCCTCCTCCAAAAACCCCCAAAGTCACTTTCTGAAGTTCCAGTCCTTGGGCCTGATGGAAAAACAAGGTGGTTTTAGGAGATCCCAGGGGATCCGCCCCGAGTTCCCCCAGAGGAACTATTTTGAAGTCTCCCATAATAAAATTTGGTTGAACGGTAACCTAAAGCCCTATACATTTTGTGCCCAAGACCGGAAAAAGGAAATGAGGAGTGTGGGGAAGTTTTCTATTTTTATTTCTATTTCAGGTAGCCCCTTTCTCCAAGGAGCGCCAGCGGCTGCTTGAACCCTGGTCAACTTTATATATGGTGCTTCTGTTCACACATGCTTTCCTAGATTGTCCAGTCTGGCTTCTGCTGTGGTTACCTTTTTTTCCTTTCTTCCTCTTATTGCCACTCACAGTTGTAATGTTCTGGTTTATTCATTTACTTAAGTGACCTGAGACTTCTGTTTTAGAAATCTAGAATACCAAAACGATGTGCTTAAAAATAGAATCGTTTTTACGATCGCAACACGTTGATCCGGGCTTTTATATATTACATGGTGAATAAATGCATCAACACACGAAGAAATATTAACAGCGTGTCCTGCTTCTGTCAAAGGGCCAGTGAATGCATATCCAGCCGCGGGGAACAGAGTGCCTGCAAAAGTAAGGACAGATGTTCTTCCTGTAAAGGATTGGGTTCAAGGTGATTCTCCCCAGAGGATGGATCAAAATAACAGTTTTCATAGGAGATTTGGCAGTAGTTGGACAGGAGGCTGTAGCTTGGACGTGTGGCTACAGTGGGCTCCTAGGTCTACCATGAAGTGAGAAAACCAACCCACCACAGCTCTGTCATCAGCTCCAGGCGGGGACTGGGTCCCCTGCCCAGGGCTTCAGAAGGGTGGAAGGAGGAGCAGAACTTGTTCTGAGCTGCTCATGACACGGGAAACTGGATGTCCAGGCATGTTTTCCTGATTCATGAGACACAGAACAAGAGACAAGGAGAAGGCGGGGGCTTTGGCTTTGTTTTCTTGTTGCTTCTTTTTAAATTTTTATTTATTTCTTAATTTGTGGAAAATTGCTTTACAACTTTGGCTTGATTTCTGCTATACAGCAACACAACTCAGTCGTAATCATGTATATAGATATAGATAACCCTTCCCTCCTTCTTATTGTTTTGTTAAGTTTTTGCCATTTAGGCCCAGTCACCCCACCCTTGGACAGTGTAGATCTAAAATACCAACAAGCTGTCACCAGTCATGTGAGTTCCTTCTTTGGGGAAGAGGAAGCAAGAGAGAGGCTGAAAGTTTCCTTTCCATGTTGCTCCCCCTGAAAAGTGAGGAGAGAAAATGTGAGGCTAGAAGAAAGGACTCATCTCACATGTGTTGTTCAGAAGACAGGGTCATCAAAAACACTATTCTGAGTCTGGATGATACTATTAATAATATTCCTTAATCTCGAGGCTGTGGAGGGAAGGAGCTTGAGCAAGACCCTCACCCCAGCCTCCATCTTGACACCATGAGTCAACTGCCATGGCTTTGAGGGAGAAAGAAGGGAAATAACCATTACTGTGTCATCCCCAGCCTCGAGGCATGCTGCTGCTGCTACTGCTGCTAAGTCGCTTCAGTCGTGTCCGACTCTGTGCGATCCCATAGACAGCAGCCCATTAGGCTCCTCTGTCCCTGGGATTCTCCAGGCAAGAATACTGGAGTGGGTTGTCATTTCCTTCTTCAATGCATGAAAGTAAATAGTGAAAGTGAAGTCGCTCAAGGCATGCAGGGGACACTAAAAACAGGCTTATACTGTAACCTCCTCCACAGAATAGCAGACTGGCTCCACTCATCAGCCCCCTGCTGCCTTCCCATCCACACCAGCCCTGGGTGGCATTTTCTGTTCAGTGAGGGTCAGACTTGGAAGCCTCTCTGAATCCTGCCAGCTTATTTCCTCCAGAAAGAGAGCTGGTAACTGCAGAGGTTTGTGGCTAGGACTTCCTAGTGTTCTGAATAAAGCAATTTATGCCCTCAATTCCTTTGAGGCCAAGCCAACGGTCTTCAGCCCCAAGGTGAGATTGGCCTTGCTACATACATGTCCCTGGGACAATAAAGATCCTTGCCCAGTTCTCTAAATCAGCTGACCACGGGAGACAAACATAGACTGAGAAGCCTTCCTACTGTATATATCCATGAGGCTGCCAGTTGTAGGCTGTGTCCCTGAACGATGGATGAAGGTGATAGTCTCCATCACAAGTGAGGCTGCAGCCAAGCTCAGGATAAGAAGAGCGACCAGCAAGGTGAGCGGACAAGCTGGGTGACCCTTCACTCTGTTCTTCAGCTCACTTCTTCCCTCCAGCCATGTCCAAACACTCTCTCTAGAGCCTCGACTAAGGTATCAACTCTTAAATGTGGCTGCTACAGGGTGGCATCTTGAAAGGAGCCTGGACAAAGATTGGGCTCAGATCCTGGTTCTTCTCTCAACTAGAGAGTTCACTTTGGGAAATCATTCAGTCCTCTTAGTCCCAGATTTGTGACCAGCAACATGAGGATAAGCAAGAACTTTTTCTGAAAATGTTATGTATATGTGATTCCAGCTATGGTAGACTAGCTGATGATAAACCAAACCTCTCTCTCAGATGGAATGATTTAAAAGTTTGGATAGAGAATTAAAAATACCTGAACTCAGAGGCATCAGAGAGTTGAGAAGGCAGCAGGAATTTGAGGGGCCATGATCCAAGACAGAAGAAAAATAGAAGTGTGCCTGCATTTGGTCCAGCTGTTCTCCCTGAGAGATTTCTGGTTTCCAAAGCAGCAGTTCTAAGGGCTTGGAAGCCTAGAAACTGGGTGTGGGGTGGGGTGGGTTGGGGGAGCGGTGGCAACCAGCAGAAAGTGACGATCTGAGATATGCTAGATGCAGCTTTAAGTGGCCTTGCACAGTCTCATGAAGCTGGATGGAGGGAACACAGATCCCAGCAAAGGGGAGGAGCCCTAGACGAAGACACAGGCTATGGGATGAACCATGTCAGGGGCACACCCCGGAAGTGAAGGCAAACCAGGCACAGACCAGCTGGGACACATGCTAGGACCAATGCTGTGCTCAGCTCCTGCCTGGATGAGGACCGTCTCCGCCTCCTTCAGCAACCCACAGTAAGAGAGGGAGGTAAGACTGTCCAATCCCCCAAATTACCTCTGACGTTTATCAATGTCTGGTATTTAAGAAAAATTACTTAGCACACCAAGGGTCCAGACAACATGACAGGACACACATCTGAAAAAACAGACCCAGACGAAACAGGTAACAGAGTTGCCAGCAAAGGACTTTAAAACAACTGGGATAAATATGTTCCAGAAAATAGAAGAGGGAAATTTTCAGTAGATAATTAAAATCAATTTAAGGAAGAATTAAATGCCGATTCTATACTGAAAAATAACCTGGAAAGAAATACTAAATAGTTGGGTTCAAAAGCAGGTAAGATTTGACATGTAGGAAGAAAGGTTAGTAAAAATTAAGTAAACTGAGGCACAAAGAAGAAAAAGATGGAAAATACGAAAAAGAGCATAGAAATATGGGACACAGGGAAAAAGTGTAACATCATATAATTGGAATCCCAGAAGCAGAGGTGAGAGAGAAGGTGGCAGAAACATTACTTCAAAAAAAAAATAATAATGACCAAAAACTTTCCAAAAGTGATGTAAGACATCGAATCTTAGATTTAGGAAGAGTTATGCACTCTAACGGAGAAGGCAATGGCACCCCACTCCAGTACTTTTGCCTAGAAAATCCCATGGACAGAGGAGCCTGGTAGGCTGCCGTCTATGGGGTCGCACAGAGTTGGACACGACTGAAGCGACTTAGCAGCAGCATGCACTCTAAGGGGCTTTCCTGGTAGCTCAGATGGTAAAGCGTCTGCCTACAATGAGGGAGACCTGGGTTCCATCCCTGGGTCAGAAAGATCCCCTGGAGAAGGAAATGGCAACCCACTCCAGTATTCATGCCTGGAAAATCCCATGGACCAAGGAGCCTGGTGGGCTACAGTCCATGGGGTTGCAAAGAGTCGGACATGACTGAGCGACTTCACTTCAATTCATGCACTCCAAGAGAAAAATCCTGCAAACAAAACCACATCTAGGCTTATCACAGTGCTGTTAAATAAAGCAAACAGGAAAAAAAAAAAAAAAAAAAAGAACAGAGGATACAGAAGTTTCAAATGAGAAAATTAGCAAACTTAACTTATTCAGTATATACATAACACTGCAGGATATACACTCTTTCTGAGCCCTTGTGGAAAGTAGAAAAGTAAATGTAAATGTGAAAGGAAGTATGGGATCTTTAAGAGAAGTTTTAAAGCACTTCAGAGGTTTTAAATCAGAGAGGGATATGTTCTGATGAGAGTGGAATTAAGCTAATAGTCAGTACAGAAAAGACAACTCTCAAAATTCCCTTATGTTTTCAAATTAAGTAATACACTCCTAGGTTCCTTATAGACCAAAGAAGAGGTCACAGTGGAAATCTGAAATTATGTAGAACTGGATAGTCATAAACGTATAACATACTGAAAGTTGTGGGATTCAGCAAAAGTCATAGTCGGAGGAAAATATATGGCCTCAAATGAATATTTTAGAAAAAAAGGAGAAAATTAATGAGCAACTCCAGAAATTAGGTAAAAAAGAGCAAATTAAACCCCAGAAAAAAGACAGAGCTGGGTGGAAATTAAAAAAGTGATAACAGAAATTGGTCAAATGAACAAATGACACAAAAATCTAGAAACCAAAGAGTTGTTTCTAGAAAAGAGGAAGAAAGGAGGACAGAGAGTACCAATATCAGGAATGAAACAGAGAGCGTAACTGCAGAGCTTAGGACTTTTTTAAAAGTGAGAGGATGGTATAAACAGCAAATTTTCAAACTCCTTGCAAATAAAAATATGAATAGTTTTATAACAATTAAAGAAAATATTAAATAAATTGACTACATAATAACAAATTTCCTCAGGGAAAATACAGACTGAAACAGCTTCACTGGTGAAATCTACCAAATACTAAATAAAGATATAACATCAATATTATACAAATGCTTTCAGTACACAGATGAAGAAAGATTTGTTGTTCAGTGGCTCAGTCGTGTCCAACTCTTTGCAACCCCATGGAATGCAGCACTCCAGGCTTCCCTATCCTTCACTATCTCCTGGAGTTTGCTCAGACTCATGTCTATTGAGTCAGTGATGCCATCCAACCATCTCATCCTCTGTCCCTGCTTCTCCTCCTGCCCTCAATCTTTCCCAGAATCAGGGACTTTTCCAATGAATCTGCTGTTCACATCAGGTAGCCAAAGTAGTGGAGCTTCAGCTTCAACACAAATGCTATCAATACACAGATAAAGAAATATGAGTCCCTAAATAATTTTATGAAGCCAGGGTAACCTTGATACCAAAATCTGAAAACTCTATTACTAAGAAGGAAATTTTCAGGTCAATTTTACTTGTAAATATCAGTGCAAACTTTTTAACAAAATATCAGAAAACCAATTCAAGTTACATGTAGAGAGAATAATGTATCAAGACAAACTTGCATTTATTTCTGAAATGCAATGTTAATTAACATTGAAAATTTAGCAAATGTAATTCAGCACATTGTGAGAATAAAGGTACAATCATATGACTATACAATAGAAGCAGAAAAAATTCAATACCCTTATGATAGAAAACAAAAATGGTGTGCACATTGGAAATATAAGGCAGATTCTTTTACAGTCTGAGCCACCAGGGAAGCCCCAATACAAACAGAATATAATATAAAAACAGTACATATGAAAATCTAGAACAAACATGATTCATAATGCTGAAATACTGGACATTTTCACCTGAGATCAGATGCCCATTATTAACTATTATTCTAAAAAAGATTTTAGCTTATCTCTTTGGGCGACACATTTGGGTAACCCATTCCACAACATGCAGGTTTCAGTAAACAAATTTGGTCATTTCCTCTGGGAACTTAAATCTTCCTAAGGAGAAGACAACATTGGTACATTTTTAGGTTTGTTTTCTATGATGTAAATAAGACTTTATGATTTGAGGGGCATATTTCTGGGTTTCGGAGACAGTTTAAATGCAATACCTGCCCCGTTATGTGGACTGAAAGGGGTCAGTTGAGAGGGGTGCCATGTGGGGGTCTCAAGGACTTTTAGATATGTTATCACTGATGCTAATATCTGTGCTGTAGACTAGAAAGGGAGACTTCTGGAAAGACAGAAAAGGAGAAAGGAGACTGTGTAATTGATAGGATGGGCGACCTAGTCCCACACCCAATCATCATTTCTCCAGTCCCTGATGCACACATGGGGCTTCTGCAGACAGATTCCCTCTGGAGAAAACAAAAACTGTTCTCCCACTCAAAGCATTTGAAAACCAATGGCTTAGATTGTTGGGAAATTTTTCAACATAGCTAAATTTCTTTCCTTTTCTTTCCAACTGGTAATGTTTTTCTTCCCTCTTGTCATCCCAATCAAATTAAGCTGGTCAATTATTTACTTTCTAGTTTAAATTATATTTTCCATCCTGTTGTTTTCTCTATCCTGGGTGAATAAAATGCTATTGTCGTAGGTCCTACTGATGGCAAAATGTTTGAATAGTGGAAGACTATAACATTTTGCCTTGATTTTTTTAACAAAAAAAATTCTTAAATATACTTCTTTAAAAAATCAATAACTGACTTTTAAAACTGCAAATTCCAGAGTTGATTAAAACGTTACTAACATTGATGTGTGAAATTCTTTGATTCACTTTCTTTCTCATTCTAAATACCTTCTCAATAACTTTAGCCTTCAAAGATAACCTTCTGTTTCACAGAAGAAAAATTGTATTAATAAAGAAAGTTATTCTTCTCAACATAATTCTCTATATACTTTCTTTTACTTATTTCACCTTTTTTATATCCTCCTTTATTCTTTTGCTGATCTCTTCTATCACAGTTGTGCTTCTTGAGTTTTTACTTCCTTTTTGTTGCAGACCTTCTTTATTCTTAATGGCATTATCCCACATTGTTTTAGTCTCTTATAATTTGATTTGGCAATTTTTCTTTATTTCCTAGTACTTCACTTTTGGTAGAAATTAAAATATGTTAATACTTTGTCTTAGTAAATGAACATGATCTTTATTGGAAAATTTTCAAAATGCAAATAAAGATTTCTAAAAAAAACTCCTAGGCTATCACTTTGGACAATGTGCTGTGTGTGTGCTATCTGACTCTTTGTGACCCCATGGCATGTTAGCATGCCAGGCCCCTGGGTCCATGGAATTTTCCAGGCAAGAATACTGGAGTGGGCTCCATTTCCTACTCCAGGGTATCTTCCTGACCCAAGGATTGCACCCTCATCTCTTGCATCTTCTGCATTGGCAGGCAGAGTCTTTACCACTGCACCACCTGGGAAGCCCCTTAACCAAGCATGAAGTCCTTCTAAGCACAAGACCCTGTGTGACCACACAGGTCAAAAGCCTATGAACACTCTGTCCAGAACATATAGCCTAGTCCTTCCAAATCAACACCTTTGACCAGTTAGATCAACCAAGTCAGTCCAAAATGTTTCATCATTTCATGAGCTTCTCACTTGAGTTGCTAAATGGTCGTGACTATTTTGGGATTTTTTTTTTTTTTTCTTTTTTGGATGTGGACCATTCTTCAGAGTCTTTATTGAATTTGTTACAAATTGTCTATTTCACGGTTTGGTTTTTTGGCTGCAAGTCATGTGGGATCCCGGCCCTCCAACCAGGAATTGAACCCACACCCCCTACATTGGAACGTGAAGTCCCAGCTACTGAACCGCCAGAGAAGTTCCATGACTGTGTTCTTTATGACCAAATTAACTGAATCTACTAGGATGAGGGGGTGGAGAGGTGGGGGAGGGGGTGCGTGGGGAGGGGTGGTGGGCGTTACATAAGAAGGACAATATCAGGCTAAAATTTACACAGACAATTGGAGGGTTATATCCGAAGTCTGTTGTCTTATGATCTGAAAGACATTGCTCTAAAAATAAATAATAACTGCCAATGATGACCATCCTCTAAGATGCTGGGCATCTCCTTCCAAAGGGCACTTACAGGGAAAGTCAGTTGTAGGCCTCAAGGCAGCTCCATGGGGTGGGCACTGTACAGACCCAATTTACAGATGAGGAACCAGTCCTGGGGAGAGATAGATGGAGTAAATTCTCCAGGTAACACAGTCTGTTAGCAGTGGTATTGTTAGTTGCTAAGTCATGTCTGACTCTTTGTGACCCCAAGGACTGTGGCCCTCCAGGCTCCTCTGTCCATGGGATTCTCCAGGCAAGAATATTGGAATGGATTGCCATTCCCTTCTCCAGAGGATCTTCCCCACCCAGGGATCAAACCTGGGTCTCCTGCATTGCCGGCAGATTCTTTACCGTCTGAGCTACAGCGAACAGGGGCTAAAATCAGGTCTGAATCACCAACCCCCTCTTGGCCTCCACGTGATTCCAGTACTGTGATCCCAGTCCCCATCTTCTACAGACACAAGCAAAGATCTGGATTTGGGAAGACGGTGGGAAGGCTCATGTGGTGGACCCGCACTTCACTCTCCCTGAAAATGGGCCTCCTGCTTGTAAAAGACCCCGAACTCTAGAATATACCTGAACTTGCAAGCCCACATCTCAGGGCCGAGGGAGGTAAAGCTACTCTGTTTTCAGCCACAGACAAGGATTTTTTTTTCTCTTCTCTGTATAAACAGCAGGTTGTTTTCCTAGTTCTTAGCTGAATGCCAAGCCTCCATAAAAAAAATAAAAGAAAAAGGAAATTCTTGCCTAGAACATGAAGGATTCAGCAAAACGAATCTCAAAAACCTAGGTGTTCAGGCTCTGTGGACATAGCCGGCATTTTGCAGACACACTTAAGCCCTGCCTCCACCTGTTTAAAGGCTGGACTTAAGGGCTTTGGAATTTGATGAACCCTCTGTTTTCAGTCCTCCTAGAAACATAGCTAAAATGACCTGTCTGCAGCACTAGGTGTTCCTTATCTGTTTTCATGGCTGCCTTCAGACTCAGGGTAAAGTCTGAAAGCAAGAATTGAACTGATTACAAGAGTGAAGTCCAAACCAGGAGGTCTATGTGTATATAGTCATGTACATATCTATATGACTTCCTTTGGAGAAGGCAATGGCACCCCACTCCAGTACTCTTGCCTGGAAAATCCCATGGATGGAGGAGCCTAGTGGGCTGCAGTCCATGGGGTCGCTAAGAGTCAGACACGACTGAGTGACTTCACTTTCACTTTTCACTTTCATGCATTGGAGAAGGAAATGGCAACCCACTCCAGTGTTCTTGCCTGGAGAATCCCAGGGACGGGGGAGCCTGGTGGGCTGCCATCTATGGGGTCGCACAGAGTCGGACACAACTGAAGTAACTTAGCAGTAGCAGTAGCAGTTCTCCAGTTTACTGTCTCTATATAGATACTAAGATAAAACACCGAACATCACTAACTTTTCATACTTCCCATGTTCCCTCCAGGATTCAGATAACTGGACAGAAGGTTTTTTTAAAAAATTATTTATTCTTCTCACTCAGATTTAATTTGGTTACAATCCAGGTGTGTCCCCCAATTCCATATCTCATGTTTGTTTTAAACAATTATTATCAATGCTCTTAATGAGAACCCTGCAACATGTCAAAGTGACTTCCAAGTGATTAAAGATGGCATTGCCAGTATAACATTGCAAAACCTAT
Organism: Bubalus bubalis; assembly: GCF_019923935.1. Classification (NCBI taxonomy): domain Eukaryota; kingdom Metazoa; phylum Chordata; class Mammalia; order Artiodactyla; family Bovidae; genus Bubalus; species Bubalus bubalis. The sequence continues at coordinate 43,007,993 of NC_059170.1, forward strand.
ATTTTCTTATCATTACTTAGGAATTGGTAATCCTTTTAATATATAGCATATATTAATATAAGTGGGCTTCCCAGGTGATGCTAGTGGTTAAAAAAAAAAAAAAAAAACCTACTTGCCAACGCAGGACATGTAAGAGATGAGGGTTTGATCCCTGGGTAGGGAGGATCCCCTGAAGGAGGGCTCAGTAACCCACTCCAGTATTCTTGTCTGGAGAATCCTATGGACAGAGGAGCCTGGCATGCTATAGTACATGGGATTGCAAAGAGTCAGAAATGACTGAAGTGACTTATCACAGCACGTTAATATAAACATATAATATACATTATTTATAATAAATATTTATGATATATATTACATAAATGTATTATTATATATAGGCTTCCCTGGTGGCTCAGATGGTAATGAATCTGCCTGCCTACAGATTCATTGGTGGGACCAATATTTACCGCCGTTATAGCAACTGATAATATCACAACCAAAAGCAGAGCTTGCAAGAAAAAAACTTATCTAAGCAGGAGACCCAGTTCAATCTCTGGGTCTGGAAAATCCCCTGGAGAAGGGAATAGCTACCCACTCCAGTATTCTTGCTTGGAGAATTCCATGACAGAGGAGCCTGGTATGCTGCAGTCCATGGGGTCGAAAAGAGTCAGACATGACTGAAGCAATTTACCATGCATGCATATGTCATAAACATATATGTAATGTATATTGTACATGTAATGTCTACATACATAAATATATGTACATAAATGGTGTCTGCTGTGGTAGACTGCAGTAGTTGATCGTAAATTGCTCCCACCCAGGTATGCAGGCCCCTTTGCAATTGACTTGGCTGTTCTCAAAGAGGTAGAGACTATTTTATCATCTCGAGTACCTGAGTTGGCCTTGTGACTTGCTTTGACCCATAGAAGGCTATGGAAGTGATAGTATTCAACTTTCATGGCTAGACTTTGAGGGACCTTGCAGTTTCCACTCGTGCTCTCTTGGACTGCTGCCCGGGAACTGCTCGGTAAGGAAGCTGATCAGATGTGCTACATGCTGGCTTTAGAAATTATGGTCTCCACATGAATGTCATCAATGCTGAGTCTTTCTGTCTCTGCTAGAAAAGCTGGGAACAAACGACTCCACGTTTCCACTTATACCAGAGTGTCCCATTAAAAAATGATGGTTCTTTCAAGACTAGAACTTTTTCTCCCAATACTACCTCTCTTTTTCCCAACCTAATACTTATTTTGAAACAAGAATACTTCCCAGGGTCTGGGAATTTTATTTTTATCCAAGGAACCCCAAGTCTCCACACTGATAAAAACGGATGGAAGTTAACTAGACCATTTATCATTTTCCCGTATATTAAACCTTCAAAAGAAATCTCTTAAGGGACCAATACTTAGCAACGTTACAGCAACTGATAACATCACAACCAAAAGCAAAGCTTGCAAGAAAAAACCTATGCTAATTTGTTTTCATTTAACTCAATGGAATGAAATTCTTGCAGCCAAAATTTCTTCTGATGCTGAGCCTAGGACAACCTGAATAATTCTCAGAGGTTAGGTTATCATGACAATGCAAAATAAACTATGAGCTACGTTCTTGACAGAACTGATAGATCTTTGATTCTAAGCCCGACTCAGGTATAAATGTTATTTTACATTCTTGTAAGAATTGATTCCGTGGAACCATAGGAACCCAGATATTGCTTTCTTTCACTTTTTCCCTCGCTCACACCTCTTCTGCCTCAGGGAAAACTTGATCGAGAAACCTCAGTTGCTTTGATGATGGTGTTCAGCTCAGTTCAATTCAGTTCAGTCACGCAGTCATGTCTGACTCTTTGCGACCCCATGAATTGCAGCATGCCAGGCCTCCCTGTCCATCACCAACTCCTGGAGTTCACCCAAACTCATGTCCATCGAGTCATTGATGCCATCCAGCCATCTCATCCTCTGTCATCCCCTTCTCCTCCTGCCTCCAATCCCTCCCAGCATCAGAGTCAACTCTTCGCATGAGGTGGCCAAAGTACTGGAGTTTCAGCTTTAGCATCATTCCTTCCAAAGAACACCCAGGACTGATCTCCTTTAGAATGGACTGGTTGGATCTCCTTGCAGTCCAAGGGACTCTCAAGAGTCTTCTCCAACACCACAGTTCAACAGCATGAATTCTTCAGTGCTCAGCTTTCTTCACAGTCCAACTCTCATATCCATACATGGCTACTGGAAAAACCATAGCCTTGACTAGACGGACCTTTGTTGGCAAAGTAATGTCTCTGCTTTTGAATATGCTATCTAGGTTGGTCATAACCTTCCTCCCAAGGAGTAAGCGTCTTTTAATTTCATGGCTGCAATTACCATCTGCAGTGATTTTGGAGCCCAAAAAATTAAAGTCTGACACTGTTTCCACTGTTTCTCCATCTATTTCCCATGAAGTCATGGGACCAGATGCCATGATCTTTGTTTTCTGAATGTTGAGCTTTAAGCCAACTTTTTCACTCTCCTCTTTCACTCTCATCAAGAGGCTTTTAGTTCCTCTTCACTTTCTGCCATAAGGGTGGTGTCATCTGCATATCTGAGGTTATTGATATTTCTCCCGGCAATCTTGATTCCAGCTTGTGCTTCTTCCAGCCCAACATTTCTCATGGTGTACTCTGCATATAAGTTAAATAAGCAGGGTGACAATATACAGCTTTGACGTACTCCTTTTCCTATTTGGAAGCAGTCTGTTGTTCCATGTCCAGTTCTAACTGTTGCTTCCTGACCGGCATATAGGTTTCTCAAGAGGCAGGTCAGGTGGTCTGGTATTCCCATCTCTTTCAGAATTTTCCACAGTTTATTGTGATCCATACAGTCAAAGGCTTTGGCATAGTCAATAAAGCAGAAATAGATGTTTTTCTGGAACTCTCTTGCTTTTTCCATGATCCAATTTAAAAGAGAGTGACAGTGTGCTGAGCAGAGCAACCTGAAAGTTTGTATAGGAAAAAATGAGTCGAATTCAAATGGCAAGTGCCACTCTGGAGCTTCTTTCAAAAAAGCACTCTTGGCAGGAGGGTGGCCACATTGATCACTATCCCATGGCTCAAATGACATGATAAGATGCAGGCGTCTGCTTGGTTTTGAATATTTCAGGCATCTCTGATTATTTTTCAAGTTTCAGTGAGAACTAAAAACACATTGTTACCAGCACATTTTCTTTTAATTTTTATATTCATGCATATTGTAAGAAAAATGAAATCCATACGCTTATAAAAATTCATTTACACTTTGCACTTCACAATGTGTGACCGAGTCTTTTTATAAATCTTTTAATGTCTTTGTTTACTTTGGAAAGCATCCGGTTTGTGAGAAAAAAAAATGTCCAAAGAAACACATCAGAACCCAACTGCTGTATTCCATTCACGTGCACTCTGATACACAACCAATGAGGCTACAGGCTTGAGAATCACCCTCTAGAGCAAAAAAGCATTGCTAGGTAGGAAGACCTGGACAGATGGATGGATGGATGGATGGAGGCGAACGTCACTAAAATACTTGATCCTACAGCTACCTTTTAAATATTACTTTGTCACACACACTTGGTGTGTGTTTTCCTGAGGCTCTGAGCATTTGTGGATTTCCTTTAACTAAACCTCAGCAGTAGATGAAGACTTCACCTACACTTCCAACTCCAAAGTGGACTCCTGAGTTGGACAGGGCATTTCCTCTCCTAAAAGTCTGATGGGATCTTCCAAAGGAGAAGACCTTCCATGTAACTCTTCCTGAAGATACCGAGTTGAAGGCTTTAGTGCTCTTTATGTCCCAGCCCAAAGGATGGAGTCGAGAATGGGGTGACTTTGTCTCCAAATTCATTTACTCAGCAAAGAGCAGGAAGACACAGCCAAAGTCCACCATGGCTGCCATAGTCAGTGTGCCAAAGTGGGCAGCTGAGACAACAGGCTGTATAACCAACCCCCTTGAGGGGAACAGAGTAGGTTGAGGTCTCTCTGCATCAATTTCTAGCTTCCTAACATGAGGAAACGTGGTCACATAACATCAACGTAAGTGGACTTGTCACAAAAATCTTCTTCAGTGCAGTCAAGATGGCTCCTGGGCTGTCATTGGTCCCACAAGTCTAGCTATAGATTCATTAAGTATTCCTAAGGTCTTGGTGAATGTCTCAGGACTGTCGGATTTGATAAGTAGCAGACAACAGTGTCTCCTTCTGAGGTTATGTAAAGTTCTGGTCAGTTCAGAGACTTGCGTGAGCAGTCGCAATGGCCTCTGCGCCTTTCACAAACCCGAGAGATAGCAAATATGTTCTGCAGGGCTGTGACGTGATTAAATTCACCCTAGAATGTTGATGGGAAGTGCATGGGGAAAAAAGGAGGAAAATGATGATAACAGCCCTAATAACGAATGAGCATGACCCAAATCAAGTCTCCATTCTTTACATATGATCCAACTGAATCCTCACAACTGCCCAGGGAGGGAGCTATCAGTCCCATTAAACAGACAAGGAAACGAAGGCTGTTGAGTTTTGCCAAAACTTGCCCAAAGTGACACTGCTGCTAAATGGTAAAACCAAGATTTGAACCAAGCCAAATCTGCCAGCTTCTAAGCCCCTGAATACCCCATCTCTTCCTAGATCATCTCCTTCAGGAAGCTGTCCCACAGCTTATAGTCTGAATTTAATATCTATAAAAGCACAAGGTAAAGACAGAGACCCCCCCACCCCCACCTTGTTTAATCTAAGGAAAAAAATCCTCTTTACCCCACCTGTAAGTGACCTTTCAGGATTTTATCATAAAACAAATGCAAAAGTGAGGAAATAGTCAATTTCTACCTCTCTACAAAAGATCAGCCCTTCTTTAAATGTGAATCATGATTTTTAAATAATTAAAAAATTCAAAAAGATGACTAAAATGCTTAAAATTGGGAAGATTCAAACCCAAACTAATCTAAAGTATCAAAACTACAAAAACACAGATAAAGTTTATTTCCTGAAGACATCAGTTTTGACTAGGTTGCTTTTTAAAACTCTTCTTTGCTCTAGATTTAAAGCATTGAATATATATGTATCTATTAGAGTCAAATTTAGAAGTGAAATTTATCTCTAAGGTGATCTTGAATCTCATCTAATTTATTTGATAATTCCCACATGGATGAGCAGAGAAAATCTGGTTTTCACTCTATGACCAGCCTTTCCTGTTGTTCCAGAATCAATGCATCTGATTATCAAGTACAATAATCACAATGGGAAGAGCACTCTTATTGTAAACAGGTGTTGTTCACAACTGGACAGGTTACCACTTGAAGAGAATGATGAATTTTTTGTATATTTAGTGTTATCTTTGTATTCATCTTTATCTTCCTGGAACAATGCGTGCTCCCCCTCGTGGCCAGAATGATACCTTCACTTCTTAGCTCAAGTTAAACCTATTACAACTCTGCCAAAGCAGCTTTTGCTTGTTTTTTGTTTTCTGTTTCACAAGCTTCAAGTTCCAATTCAACTCTTTTAAAAAATCAATTTTCTTTAATTCATTCAAATATCTTTCTCATTTTTTTCATCCAAGAGTTTTGTTGTGAAATTAAAACCATCTAGTTAGAGAATTTTGTTTTGTTATTTGTTGTTTGGGGTAAAATTAAATCTTATAAAACTAAAACCACATCCACCAGTGACTGGGAGAACTTCCCCAAAGGGAAAATTGTATGGCTAATATAAGACACTGGAGATAATCCATTCAGTCAATATATCTCACTAGAGAAAAAGGAAATAGAATGTTACAGGATGGAAATGTAATTTAATAGCTGAGTGAGCACTTGATCAGCTTATTTTATCCTCAAGAAGAAAAAGAGTGAAGGGAACCCAGGTGGTTAAATTGTAAGGCAGTTGAAATTCCATCACCCATGAAAACTGTAATTGGGATTCCACTTTTGGACTTGGCCAGCCCAGAAACAGATGTGTGTTTCAACGAGGATCACAGAATGCTCTCCTGGAGAAGAGCTCTTTAGAGTGAAACAGGGGTTTCAAATGGTTTCAACTCCAAAGAAGAGACTAGACTAAATTGAGTATAATTGTTCCAAATGTTTATAATTCCCAAGTTGGATTGTTACTAAATGTGTGGTTTTCCTTTTATTGCCTTGGAAAAAGAAGACAGTGAGATTCCTCCTTGCTCTGTCCTTTAAAAAAAAATCCAAAAACAGAAGAATTTTTTTAAGTTGAGATCTAACAGTTTGGCTAGAAATATCTCAGCCACAGTGAATGAAGGTATAGTTCAAACAGCAAGGTCAAGGTCAAGACCAAATACCATTTTGTGCATAATTCTGCCCATTAAAAGAAGAGAATCAAACTTTCTCATTACACAGCTCACCTGGATGCACAGTCCTTTAGGCTGAGTTCCTTGGGCATTTTCTGGCAAGATTCTAAATTCATATTATCCAAGCCTCACATGGAGCAGGTAGAGTTTCTTTTGAAAAAAAAAAAAAAAAAAAAAAAGATAACCAATGTAATTCTAGCTAGAAAAACTGATGCCAGAAAATCTATAGCGGGCTTTAACCCAGACCACCACTCCATTAAATAAATCTCACCCTCCTTAACAGGAGTCAAGAAACAAGCAAACAGGGAAACAGTTGTCAGTAAATGGGGTCCACCCAGCAGGAGATTAATGCCACATAGATTTTGAATTACTTGAGGGAGAAGTAAAAACAATGCCCAGGCCAGTGTTGGATGTTTACATTTTATTGTTATCCAGTATTTCTTCAAACAAGGGTCTTCCCCACCCCTTTGCCTCCATCTCTCTTTTCTGACCTAGAGGGACAGTCTCCTTTAGAAGGAAAGGAAAAGTGCATTCTTCAACTCCTGGCAAGTTTAAGCATCCTTCGGTGACCCGCAGGACACACCAGAATGTGTTTAGGAAGGATAAAATTCTGTGTCTCCTGCCCTTTTGTTGGCTTTTCTTCTTCCTTGCCCCAAAGCAGCCACCTTTCCCAGGGAAGTTCTTACCATCCATTTTAAGCCCATCCTCCAATCAAGAATGCCACAAAATTCCATCTTTATTCATTTAAAGCACGGAGCTGGCCCTTTTTACAAATACTCTGTTTCTAATAAAACCCTGTTGATATGCATCCTTTCACAAGAATCAAGTGGATATGCTGGAGCTGGTGATGTGCAAAGATCAGACCTGCAGACCCCACCCGTGTGCGCCCAGCACAACACTAGATGAACCAAGAAAGCACATAGACAGAAACAGAGTTCTGTTGTCTGCATTTTTTTTTTCCTGGAAGGAATCATTAAAAAAACAAAACAAAACTGTAACAATGTTCACCTTTAAGGACAGGGATGAGGACTGGAAGCTTTCCCTTTTCATTTCAGTGTTTCTGTGCTGCGAGACTTTTCTAACAATGTGTGTGTGTGTGTATATATATATATATATATATATATATATATATAACTTTCATTCTTTCAACAAATCAAAGGGTGACTTGAGTGACTGCATATCTTGCTGATTTTATTTTTCGGTACTTCTCTTCATTTAAAAAAAATTATTCTTAAATTAAAAAATAATAAAAGGCAGGTACTAGTGCAAATTGCCTCTGAGAAGTGATTCTTTCTCAAATTATTCTATCTGACACAGTATTCTGTAATCTTACCATGAGTCCCCAATACCTCCACAGAGCCATGTGGACAGAGAACAAAAAAAAACCAAAAATCCAATCCTTAATGGGCTCTTTTGAAAAGCGTTTCAATTCTGGGTCCTTCCATCATTCATAAAAATGACTCTCCTGCCCTTTGTTAACAGCGAAAAGAATAATCATCTTCAAACAGGTGAAGCAACACCAGGGCCGGGCTTCCAGGGATGTCCCGACCCAACCTGGGAGGGTACATTTCACACTCAGGAGGAGGCTTGGCAAGGGTACAGGCCCCCTCCCTACCCGGTAGAGTAGAGGCTTCACTTAAGCCCTCTGGGACTTCCCAGGACCCACAGCCTCCAGGAAGGAGACAGGATGGATGTTACAGAGCACGCTGGCCCTGCACCTGGATGCTGCGCGTCCCCCGTGAATGTGCCCTCAGAGTCGGGGACCCTGGAAGACCCTCCTCCAGCAACCCCACAGGAGGAACCACAGGGGACAGACTTGGAAAATGCCACCCTTTGCACGGGGCATCCTCCAGCCTTCCTGGGCTGCATTTTCCAGCTCTTCTCACCCATAATCCCAGTCAACCCAAACACAGAGTGAGAAGTGGCAGAGCGGGGGTGGGGATGGGGGGTGTGGGGGAAAGGATGATAGCAATGAGAGATGGATTCTTCTCATTTCTTCGAAAAAGGTAAGGTGCCTTCTTCCTGGCCCGAGGCAGCCAGTCCTCCAGGCAACAAGGTGTGTGAGATGCTTGGATGACTGAGCACATAAGCTCATCTAAATGTT